>NW_024344378.1:39361623-39759880 GCF_902729225.1 Pteropus medius
AAGAAAGATAAAGAAAGAGAGAGAGAGAGAAAGACAGAAAGAGAAAGAAAGATTAAATAAATCAGCTGCTGCTGGTTAAACTTCAAAATGGAAAAGTACTCAAGTATAAATAAAAGTATATCATGCTTTATTTGAGCATTCATATTAACAAATAAACTTATTTTTTAGGTTGGCAGAAATGATTCTAAATGAGATTCTTTTGCATACAATGCAAAATCAACTTTTATTGTTGGTAACATCTGCCATAACAAAAATACTAACAGCCTGTATAGTAAAAACACTGAGCACTGAGTTAAGGTAGAAAAACTCACTGATAACGAATAGTTATTGCATTTGCTTTATACTCACTTTTAATCTGTATGAAAAGTCTATTGGAAAGGCTATTTGAGAATTTGAAAGTGCACTCCACTTTAAAACATACACATACACACACTCAAACGCATACACACACTAAAGAAGGAAAGTACTTTTTTATTTTCACATAGATGTCTTTTAAGACATCTTGTATACTGCCCAAGCTATTCAGTTAAATAGGCAAAACAGGGTAGGGGCAGTTTAACATCAGTTAAACCACAATTAAAGTTAGGATTCAAACATGGTAAGAAATCTCTATCCAAATTCTCAAATAACAGCATTTCTTATATTCCAATTAACAAATTGACATTAGCTGCTTAGTAAACCCAACTAAAGAATGACTGGAGTAACCCATAAACAAAGGTATCTGGGTAAAGAAAAATATAAAACAACATCTATTTAAACATTTGTAAAGTGTTTAGCACTGGGACAGTACTGAGCAAGGTTAATAGATATTTTTAAATCTAGGTCTTGGCTAGGGTTCCTATAACAAAAAAGTGATTATAGAGCTGCTTCTCAAAGGTCCATTTAATAGGGAGTTTTAGCTCTTCATAGGACTAATGCTAAGATTTTATTACTGCTTCTCTTTCAAAATCATTTTTTCTGATAATAGGGAAACTAAGTTCTTATTGGTTATAATTATATTTTAATACATTACTTCATTTCTCAGGCAGACACATCCTCTACTTTAAAGATAAATTATTCTAACAGCACGTGTTAAGGGCTGAATTGTATCCCTGCCCTAATTCCTTGGACTTCCAAATGTGACCATATTTGGAGACAGGGTTTTCACAGAGGTAATTTACAAGTAAGTGTAAATGAGGTCACTAAGGTGGGACACAATCCAATATGACTGGTGTTCTTATAAGAAGAGGAAATCTGGACATAGGCACAGAAGGAAGGTGATATGAAGACAAATGAAGAAGACAACCGTCTATAATTCAAGGAGAGAGGCTTGGAACAGATTCTTCCCTCAGAAGGAGGCAATTCTGCTGATCTCTTTATCTTGGACTTCTCTCCAGAACTGAGATAAATAAATTTGTCTAAAGAATGACTAGGTTACTCTAGTCATTCTTTAGTTGGGTTTACTAAGCAGCTAATGTTAATTTGTTAATTGGAATATAAGAAATGCTGTTATTTGAGAATTTGGATAGAGATTTCTTACCATGTTTGAATCCTAACTTTAATTGTGGTTTAACTTGTTATGTTAAACTGCCCCTCCCCTTTTTTGCCTAGCCCTTCTTTGATACTCTGTTATATCAGCCCTAGCAAAGTAATACAGCAGGTGTTTCATCATTTACCATTTTTACAAAAGAAGTTCTAGTGAAACTGCAGGGAATCCATATAGGGAAAAAAGCGATCAATATATGTGCTATCACCACAGAATTTTGTCTTTTGAGCAAAATCTCAGAATGAGTCCCTATATCCTGAGTAAAATCCACACTAAATAATTCTAGCCGCCACTGAAGCAAGGCTTTTGGGTAGAATGTTATGTGGCAGGAAGAGAAAAGGTCTTGGTCAGACAAGTTTGCTTCCTCTTCCCTCTCATTTTTCTTCAAGTTGACTGAGGCTATCTTAGTACTTGAGCTTTGGTAAGCAGAACGACACATCTGCAGGTAATAGATATTGCATGTGTTATAAGTTTAATTCAAGAGATAAATACGATGGTATATAAAAACTGTTAGGTGTCTCTTAACAGTAAATAGTAGTAAATAATTTTAAAAAGTACACGTGATATACTAATAATTAAGTTTCGCGCTGACATTCAGATAATTTTTTGCATCTTTTTGTGCAGTTTAGATCCCCAAACTATGTAGGGACTAGCTATGTGTGAGATGAGACTAGAGTAGTCTTTTTAAAAATACCTATTGTGGTTTTTTTTAATCTTAAAAGCATCCAAAATACTTTGAAAATATATATTCAAGTGCAATGACTTTAAGAATCCTTACCAGCAAGCCTACAGAGGAAGTATACAAATTTTAAAAATCAACAACCATATGCATTACTGAGTTAACAGAAAGACATTTTTCTGTTTTCTGAATATTCAAGTAAGCACTACAATAGATAAATTTTGTGAGTGATTTTACTACCAAATGAAATAAAAGTATTTTCTAACATGTTTATTAGGGTCATTACACAGTCTGGTCAATCATTGTTCTCTTCACTTCTCTTGGTTTAGGCATCCCTGAATTAACTGCACTTACTTTATTAGAATGTCTTTCTCAAAGGCATACTGCTATGCTTGTAATCAAACTTTACAGCACGTAAGTAATTTAATTAAAAGACATTTTTCCGGCATTACTCCTTAGTACTTATTCTGAAAAGGTATTAAATATAAAATTTCTTTATTTCATTATTTTAAAAAAGTACATGTGATATACTAATAATTTTTAAAAAGTATATGTGGTATACTAATAATTTTTAAAAAGTATAGTGGTTGGCATTCACAGAAATTAATTTGGCAGATTCAATTGAATTTTCCTAATATGTTCTTTCTTTTTATCTAGTTCCTATTCCAAAAGTATGAATGTTGACATTCATAAAAATAGTTAATCTTCTTCAATCAATGACTTATTTTAAAAAACATGTATGGAATACCTAGATATTACCCATTTCAGGATATTTCAATGCTTCATCATAAATATCATATACATATTAAAAATAAGTAGGACAATTAAAAAGTAGGTTTAGGTTTCCGGGTTAAGATGGCGAATTATGTACACGCATTTAATTTCAATCCCTCCTGAAACCCTACCAAACACTATGTCAGGAAAATTCTTTAGAAAGAAAAATATTTTAGAAGGATAGGAAAAAAAGGAGAAGAAATAGAAAAATCATTTGCATTTTGAAAGTTAGAAAGGAAATGGATTGGTGGTAAATGACTTAGATCAGAGAAAACTAATTCCAGGCTGAGATAAAAAGAAACTGAGAACCAACCCATTTTAACACCACAGAATCTTTAAAAGGCTTAAGAACTGGCAGTATCAGGTAACATTGAGAACTGAGGGTAAAGGGAATAGAGGGCTAAAAGGAAGAAAGATGTCAGTGACAACCGTTTAAGAAAAAATCAGATCCCTCAATCCCTTGCATGACTCCATGTACTGAAGATGAAGAGATAAGCCATCTTAGAAGTATATTCTCTGGAAAGTTTAAAACAGAGGGTCTCATCATAAGTAAGTTTAAAACTTCTGGGTCTCATCATCATATCCAAAGCAAACCAGGAAAATTAAGTGACTATATACATACTAATATCTAAAGGCAGAGAATTTAGCCTTCTTTACTCCCCCACCCCCACTTGGTACCCAGAATCATTATAAACAGATCCTTACCATACAGACAGGAGGCTGATCCTTACCCAGAGAAAGTAACAAATCAGACAAATTCTAGTACTGGAGTTTCACCCACAGTCTTCCCAGATCACCATAAAATAAAGTTCAAAATAGACAAACCCTATCCATGAACTTGGAACTTCCAATCAGCATTTCAGTTTCCTTCTCAATCAGAAGCAACCAGCCTGGGATTATTTGGTATCTGTAGAAAGCTTCTAACTTAAAAAGTAAGAGTCTATGAACAAATAGACAAAAGGAAAAGAGTAACAAGTAGAAAATAAACTATTAAGAGAGGCTGAAACCTTAACAAAACCAAAACTTATATACTCGAAATAGGACATTTCACCCATGAAACAAAAACAGATGCTATTTAAAAAAAAAAAAAACTGGTAGGAATCTTAAAAGTTGAGGAATACTTTTTAGGAAATTAGAAATTGTAAATAGAACAAAAACACAGAGAAACAGAAAACAGGAGGAAAAAATTAGAGAACCAGAAGAAAAATGAAGAATCAACATCCATTTTTAAGACAAAATAGAAAAAAATGGAGAGAAAGCTATAATAATGGTGGGGGATGGGGGGCGCAAACAAACAAATAAGACTGAAAAAAATCTCCCAGGGCTGAGGAAGTAAACTGCCAGATTAAAAGGGCCTATGTTTATCAATGGATGAAAATAGACCCATACAAAGAAACATCACAGCAAAATTTCAGAACATTTGGAGATAAAGAGAAGATTCTACAAGCTTCCAGGAAGAAAAGTAAAAAGAGACATAAAAGGATCAGGAAACAGAACGTCAGGCTGTTGGCTTGGAAGCTTTTAAACATAATGATACATCTTGAAAATAGTGAAGAAAATTTATTTCTAAGCTAGAGTTAGACACCAGACAAACTATCATCCAGGAAGACCAAAAAATTTCTCTCTCAAGTACCTTATCTCAAGAAGCTAATTCAGAATGTGCTCCACCAAATGGCAGAGTAAACTTAGAAAACATGGATGTAGAAAACGAATGTGCTGACACATTAACAGGGAATAAGGCAACCTCAATGAATACAGTAAGAGTCCAGGATTACAACTGTGCAACAGACCTAGAGGGTAATCAATCTACACTGGAACACTGTGATATAAGAAACAGGTATGTTGAGGTCTATTGTCAATAAGATCTCTGCCTCTGTAACTTCTTTAGCTTGAGGGAAGAATTCCTGGGTATAAGTCTAATACGTACTTGGCTAGTCTTGGTCATGTGGTTATGGAGCTCATGTCTCTGCTGTGCTGCATATATGTCAACCTCTCTGCTTTGACTTACTCCTGAGAAATAATTAGGGGTAAATCAGAATTAGAATTATCAGGCAGAGAGTAGTCCCTTTCCCTCTGACTATACTCTGGTGGGGCATCTACTATTCTAGTCTACAATAAAGGCCTATCAGATACTTCAGTGGCAGTAAACAGGACTCACACCATCACTCATCATTATTCCCTTTATGAGTAAGTCATGACCCCTCCCCCTCCAAAAGGGACTGGGAAGCCACACAATGACCTAGAAACTGTTCTGCTTATATCTACTTCTGGAAGCTTTCATCCAATGATGGCAATATACACTTCACCACACAGAGTTAAGTCTGCCTTTGTGACTCAGTTTTTGAAAACTAAACACTAACTGTTTATGGATAAATACTTGGGTCATAAAGTTATAAAGAAAAGCAAGAGATTGATAACACAAAATTCAAAACAGTTACCTGTTTTGGGATGGGGATAGACGAAGAAATGCAACTGGGGTGGGAAACACTGAGAAACATTGGTAATGATGTACTTTTCAACCTGAGTGGCAGCTAAAAAGTAGCTTTTTACATTTTATTATGTAAATTCATGTAAAATAAAGTATTTTGTAAATATGTTTTATACATGTTTTTATTTTTTATAGTGCATTTCACAATTTAAAAAAGAGGTTTATGTTTTCTGAACTAGCAACTATATGAACCATAGAAATAAAAAACTTTTCTGTTAAGTTCACCCAGAGATGCTCAAGGTAGGCTTCTCCCCAAAATGCAAAGATTGTTCTAGGAAAGTAACTCACTACATTAATATGTTAAAGGAGAAAAATATATGGTTATCTCATTACATACAGGAAAGCATTTAATGAAATTGAATAATCATTTATGAACTAGAAAAAAATCGATATAACGACAAAAAATTTCTTAACCTTATTAATAAATGATATCGATGTAAATTCTAGACCTAATATCACTTTTAATGATTAAAAAAGAGCTGAGGTTTCCAACTATAATGCCTCCACAATAGTTAACAGGGTTGTAGTGTCCCTGATTTTGATTTTTTAGCTTTTGACGCAGGTGGGCAGTGCCTAAGGCAATGGGAAACCCAATTACAAGCTGCCACCTTAGTTTACTTCGATGTGCTATACGAATGTTACATTTTTCTATATTTGCCATGACATGAACAAGGTTGAGAAGGCAGTGGTGACTCATAATAATTATCTATTTCTAATTTTGAAAGTTACTGCAAACCATTTTCTCATCGAGGTTAGTATTCTCTTTACCATCAAGAATGATACAACGATGCAGGCATAAACATGCCTGCTATAATCATCTGTATCCAACATTGACCTATATGTTTTAGTCAACACAGGAGACAAAAGGAAATTTTGGAAAAAAGTATAAGCTTTGGGAAAGAAGCAGCAAAATGGTCATTGGGCAAAAAGTCCAACATAATTTATAGTTAAACCATTAGAACACTGTTCAGAAAGTCTACTGAACAAAATGATCACTACAAAATCATATCTCTATACCTGAGTATCTATAATAAAATATAGCAAAAAAAATTTTATTCATAATAGCAAATAACATAGGACTATACTATAAGATTACAGGAATTAGTCAACAAAAGAGTTGCAAGACGTTTTCTGGAAAAATACTGTAAACTCTTAAAGCATAAGCACCTAAATAAATAGATATACACCATTCATTTTGGAAAGGCAAAACAGACATTTTCTCTGAATTAATATATATGATCAATATAATTCCAATCGAAAATCTCAAAGAAATTCTTTCTTCTACGTATCAAGCTAAGCTTGAAAACTGCAAAGAATAGCCATGATGGAACTTAAGACAACAAAACAGAGGCACCTGCCTCATCAGACTTATAATAAACCTACAATATTTAAGATAGTGTTCTACTGGTTAAAGAAAGACAATTGGAACAGATGACAGAGATCAGAAAGAGTTATTTGTTAAGAAAATATGTCATTTAAAAAAGGTTGCATTACATATCTGTGGGAAAGGGATGGATTATGGATTATTTAATAAATGTAGCTTAGAAAATTAATATACCACTTGGGAAAATTATGATCCTTACCCTCACAAAATACATGGAATTGACTTGATAAATGGACTACTCTAAAATCTGAAACTTTTACTCACTAAAATTTACTAACACATGTAAAAGATGAGCTACTGGGAGATGATATATATAATATACAACCAATAAAGGATCAGTATCTAGAATGTGAAAAAAATCCTATAAATCAATCTTTTGAAAGAGACATCCTTCTACTGAACAATGGATAAAAAATATTAAACAAGTGACTGAAAAAAGAGGAGGCCTAAAGGGTCATCAAATTTATGAAAAAAAGCTCAATTTTACTGATTATCAAATAAGCACAAATGAAAACAAGATACTATTTTATGAGATTAGCAGCAATTATAAAGACTGACAAACTAAATGTTGATGTGTAAAAAGAGAAACTCTCAAAAAGAGCTGATGGGAAATACATGAAAACAATGCCCCTGGAGAGCATTTTGGCAATGTCTAATAAAGTAAATATATCCTAAACTAAACAATTCCACTTCTAGAAATATATCCTCGAAAATTCTCACTGTACACCACAGAAATAAGTACAAAAATGTTTGCTACAAATTGTTTCCAATAGAAAAAAATAAGAAGCAATCTAAAAGTTATTCATAGGCGTATGGATAAATACATTTGACAGAATCATGTAACTGAATACTATGTAAGTTAAAATAAATAAACTAAAACTACTAAATCGCAAAAACAAAGTTAAACTGAAAAAGCAAATTGCAGAATGGTATATACAGTATGCCAAGCTTAAAACATGCAAAACAATATCACATATTGTTTATGAATGCCTATGTATATAGTCACAGACAGAAGCACATACAAGAATAAGAAACAACAAATTTAGATAATGATCACCTAGGATTAGGGAGAAGTACATGAGGAACACTTTTATTTCCAATATAAAAGACTTGGAGCAACTATGGCAAACCATTAAGATAAAGCTGTATGGTATGAACATAAGATTACATTAGTTACTGTCCTTATTTACTAAATGGTACTATTACATAAATTTTTCATTCTGATTTTTAAGAAACCCTGAATTATTAAGCCATATCTGTTAAAAGTCAGGTAAAGTTTAATTCTTTAACAACAAAAAAAAGCAAACAAAATTGATCACAATAGGGAATATTCTCAATCTCACACTGATTGACTCCAGATAATCTAAATATTAAACCTATTTATACACCAGGGAATATCAAAACCCTAAGAAATGTGAATAGAATTAATCTAATCTGAGCTAAAAAAATTATTAGCTCTATGAAGAAATCTAAATAAAATATCTTTTTACAAAGAGTAAATAATATATTTAAAGAATAAACTTTTGAAAAACTTATGATATATATTTTAAATGTTGTAAGAAATGGAAATGTGACGTACAAAATTTAGCGGAAAGTTTTCTACATGCCTTGTACAGTATTTTACAATATTATCAATTCCTAAATTTTCTCTTTTCTCCCATTCTCCTTATATTTAATTCTTATAATAATTAATCACTTCCTTAAGAAAAAAACTCAGACAGTAATTTACTTCTCTTACACCACCTTTTCTACCTCATGGCATTTCAGAATGACTTATAGGATTGAAAACCTAAAAACTCAGACTGCAGAAAAGGAAGCCAAGAATATTGTCTCCTAAAATGAGTACAGCTGACCCCTAAACAATGGTTTAAGGACGGAGACCTGCACAAGACTAAAAACTCTGTGTAAAACTTTTGACTCACCCAAAACTTAGTTGTCCCTTGCTATCCAAAAGGAGTTAATTTTAGGTCTCTGTGTATACCAAAATCCACAGATGCTGAAATTCTATTTATAAAATGGCACAGATGAACGAATATAAGTCAGCCCTCCTCATGTAGGAACTCCCAACTACAAGTCAAAAACAGTACTGAAGAGGAATTTTCCACTCAAATAGCTAACCTTGTAATCAGCTTTGTTCTGCTTCTGTAGACATGCTTGCTACATAGGTGGAAGGGCAGGGTGACCTCAAGATCAACTGAAGACCTCACCCTTCCCTTTCCTTGTTCTGTTTAGATAACAGACGCATTGTCTTTGCTTGTTAAGCCCTATAAAAGTAAGGTTACCCCTGAGCTCGGGGCCCAGATCTTCAGAGTGCTAGCTCTTCTGGGACCACCGGAGTAACAAACCTCGTTCTCCAACTCTCCAAGTGGTGCTTGGTTTCTTGTTGTTTTGATTTTTCTGCAACAGTATGTAGCTAGTTATTTTTTTAAATCTATGTATAAGTGGAGCCACATAGTTCAAATTCATGTTGTTCACAGGGGCAACTGTATAATAAAAATGATGACTGTTTTATAAGTGCTTTTTAAATCCACCTCCCTCCCATTTCCTATTAGCATAAGCATTCTTTTAAGGTGGTTTGGTAAGACACAAGGAATACAATAAACTTCTAGTGCTAAACTGACATAGTGTTTAAATAGCAGTTTTGCAATTTATGGTATATGACAAAGAGAAGTTATTTAAGGCCTCTGAACATACTACACATTTAAAAAAGAAAGAAAGTTATAGAGATTAAAGAAAAAAAATAAAATTCTTTAGGAATGAAGGAGGGGGAAAGGGGTAGGGTTTGTTTGTGGAAAGGTGCTCCTTTGACAATATCCAAAGACAAAAATCAAATTACTGGTAATGTGCCTCATACCTAGTTCATAAAGTAACTATAAGGATGTACTTATTTATTGTTATTTCATTTTTAATATAACATGAAAACCCATTCACAAAACAAAAACTATATGGACAGTTTTAGAAGATAATGCCAAACTATTTTATAAAATTGTTCCATCATTTTACACTCCCACCAAGAAAGTAAAAAATAGTCCAAGGATTTGCACTTTCTCAAACACTTGATATTGTTACATTTTAAAATTTGTCAATAATGATTTTGTAAAATATTATCTCTTAATGTGCTCTTTCTGGATCACTAATGATGCTGAATACCTCTTAATGTGATTATTAGCCATCTAGTTGTCCCCTTTTTATGAAATGCCTGTCTATGCACTGATTCCAGCTTCTTTCTCCTCCTTAGTCTGTTTATGCATTACTTATTAATTTGTGTTATAAAATAGACTCAATTATTTACAGGCATTTTTAGATGATGAAAAATTAACCACATAACAGGTTATCTATTTTTATTAAACAAGAAATTCTAAGTCTTGTTTTAAAAAATGTTCCCTGCTTCATAGCCTAAATTTTTGCCTTTATATTTGAAGTTTTAAATTTGTTTTTGAAACTGAAATGTGTACCCATTAGATTCTTATGCTCCCCATCTAATTAATGTATATATTTGGGAACAATCCAATTTCATCTTCTTTTACAAGGATATCATCTTTTCCCCAGTTGAATATAATGAAGTTTCCCCTTCCCCAACTGATCTAAAGTTTTATCTCTGTCATAAATCAAAATTCTACCACATGCTCAGTTCTGTTTGGGGAATATCTATTCTACTGCATTGGTCAACTTGTCTATTCCTGTGTCAAATGCCACACTGTTTTAATTACTCAAGCTTCATAGCAGTCTTGATGTTTGGTAGGGAAAATGAACAGCTACATCTGGTATTCTTCCAGAAAGTATCTTATTCTTAGTCTTCATTTTTCCAAATAAAATTAGTCACTTTATCAACTTGCAAGAAAAACACCACTAGGTTTTTAACCAAAACTGCATTTTATTTATAAGTTAATTTGGTGCCAAACTGACATTAAGTGTTCCTGTAAACATAGTATGAAAGTTTTATAATTTCTTCTATAAAGGTCTTGTACATTTATTGTTATATTCCAAAGTACTTGTCTTTGATTATCTAATATTATAAAATGGAATCTCCCATTTAATTATGCTTTATAGTTAACTAGTCCTGAGATATAATGAAAGTGACTTTATATCTTATATTTATCTGTAATTTTCTTTTCTTAAAATGTCTTTGGTTTCAGTGTCTGGGAAATATGACGCTCATAAAATAAGTTGGAAGTGTTCTCTCCTACTCTATTTTCTGAAAGTGCTTTGTGTAGGCCTAGTATTATTTCTTTCTAAAATATGTCTGATAGAATTCATCAGTGAGACAACTTATTGAAAATAATTTATCTGGGACAATAGTTTTCTTTGTGGGAAATTCTCTCATTAAATATTAAATTTTCTTTAATAAATGTAGGTTAATTCAAGTAAACTCTCTTTTTAATAGTCACTCTGATTCCCACAGTGTGGATTTATTATAAATTATTCAAATAATTCCCTTTGGATAGACATTTAGGTGATTTCTGTTATAATTTAGATTAGCCACAGAGATACATTTTTACATCTATATTCTGGGTCAGCAAACTGGTCCACAGGCCAAATCTGGATTTTTTTTAAATTTTCAATTACAGTTGACATTCAGTATTATATTAGTTTCTTGTGTACAGCATGGTGATACTTATATAACTTAGAAAGTGATCACCCCAGAAAGTCTGCTACCCACCTGACGCCATACATCGTTATTACAATATTACTGACTATATTCTCTATGCTGTACTTTACATCCCCGTGACTATTTTTTAACTGCCAATTTCTACTTCGTAATGCCTTTGCCTTTTTCACCCAGTCTCTCAACCCCCCTCCCATCTAGCAACCATCAGTTTATTCTCTGTATCTATGAGTCCATTTGTTTTGTTCATTTATTTTGCTCTTTGGATTCCACATATAAGTGAAATCATATGGTATCTGTCTTTTCCTTGTCTTATTTCACTTAGCGTAATACCCTCCAGGACCATCCATGTTGTAGCAAATGCTAAGATTTCATTCTTTGATATGGCTGAGTAATAGTCTAATGTATATATGTACTACATCTTTATCCAGTCGTCTTTTGACTATTGTAAAGAATGCTGCAATGAACATAGGATGTATATACCTTTTCAAATTAGTGTTTTGGGTTTCTTCCAGACGTAGAATTACATAATCTGATTACGATGTGCCTTGCTGTGTCATAAAATAGTTCTATTTTTAATTTACTGAAGAATCTACATAGTGTTTGCCATAGTGGCTGAACCAATATGCAACCCTATCAACTCAAGTAAACTCTTCCTGAGTAAAGTTTAGAGTTTGTGTCGTCAAGGAATTTGCCTATTTCAAGAAAGTAATCTAATCTATTAGCATAAAGTTCATTAATTCTCCTTATCCTTCAATGATGTAGATCTCTACTGAATCCTTCTTTCATTCTTTATATTAATGTATATATTCTATCTTCTCAATCAGGCTTGAGTTTATCAATTCCATTGATCTTTTCAAAGAACCAGCTTGATTTCACTAAGTCTTCATTATGTTTTTTTAATTCATTGATTTCTGCCTGTATATTTTCTTACTGTAAATTTAATTTTTTTTTTTTTTTTTTTAAAGATTCTCAACATCTAGCCTCTTAGGTCACTGATTTTGGTCCTTTCTTCCTTTTACATATAAGCATTTCAAGTTTTAAGTTTCCTACTAAGTACTGACATCCATGTGGCATCTCACAAAATTTGTTTTTTCATTCAGTTCAAAACACTTTCTAAATTTCCTTGTGACTTTGCTTTTTGAGTCACTGATTTAGAAGTGTTTAATTTCTATATATTTCCAGATTTTCCCAGCTATTATTGATCTCTAATTTAATTTCTAGCTAGAAAATGAGTCTATAGTCTACTGATTGCTTGTTCTAAAGTGTACTTTTTCTGATATTCATATATTCACTCCACCTTCATTTTTATTAGTGCTTGTAGAAGCTATCTTTTTTCTCACTCACCTTTTAGCCCTGTCATTAATAAAAATTCCACAGCATGCTCAGTGTTTTTATATTCAATGTGGTTTGCTCCTAGATGGCATACAGTTGGCATTTACTTTAGCTCCCATCTAACAGTTTTTACCTTTTAATTGGGGTGGTTTGGACAGTTTATATCTATTGTAAATATTAATTTTTTAGGTTTAAGTCTACCATCTGACTATTTGATTTGTATGTGTCCATTTATTCTTTTTTACTCTCTAGGGGCAAGTATTTGTTTTTATCTTCACTAATGACTTTATTATGACATGTCCTTACTATTCTCAATGTTCCTCTAGAGTTTACAATATAGCATCATTAACTTATTATAGTCTACCTTCAAATAATATACCACTTCATCTATAACATAGGATTCTTAAAACAGTATACCATTCCTTCCTCCTGTCCTTTGTCCTAATGTTACTAAAACACTTTAAATTTACATACTAGTAAACCAAAAGCAAATTATTTTTGCATTAAATTGTCAATGAACTTTTAAATAAATTAAAAAACTGAAAAAAAAAACTAAAGAAGTTAATAAAATCTCCTGTTTTCGAACAAATTAATCATTTGCGACAGGATTCATTCCTTTGTATAGATTCAAGTTCTCATCTGGTATCATTTTTCTTGTGCCAAAAGACCCTTAACATTTCTTGTAGTTCATATCTGCTAATAACAAATCCACTCAGCTTCTGTTTCCTTGAATAAGCCTATACTTATCTTTACTTTGAAGGTTTTGCTTTCTGTATAAAGAATTCTAGGTTGAGAGTTTTCATTCAGTACATTAAAGATGGCATTTCATTGCCTTTTGGCTTGAAAACTGTCTGCCAAGAAGTTTGCAGTCATGTTTCTCTGGATATAATGTGTCTTTATGCACTTGCTTCTTAGTATTTTCTCCTTATCACTGATCTTCAGAATCTGATTACGATGTGCCTTGCTACATGACTTGTGGACTTTTTTTTCTTAGTGTGTTTATCTTGTGATTTTTTAAGCTTTTTGAATCTGCCTGTTTAGAATGTTCTTCCAAATATGTAAAGTTTTTCAACATCATTTCATTTAGGACTTTTGCTGACTACCTCTCCTTGTTGAAACTCCAATTATGCATATGTTAGAACATTTCATATCATTCCACAGATCATCAAGACTATTATTTTTCCCGTCTTTTATCTCTGCACTGTTTTGCAGTTTTTATCATTAAAGTCATTGATCTTTTCATTTCCATGTGTAATGTTATTAAACCCATCCAGTGAATTTTTCATTTTGTTACTATATATGTCATCTCTAAATGTTCACTTCTGTTTAGATATTATATTTCTCCTGTTTGTTTTCCTTTAAATCCCTGTATAGATTGAGCATATTTATAATACTGTTTTAATGTCTTTGTCTGCCACTTCTTTCATTTATGTAGTCATTGCATCTGTTTTTATTGACACTTGGCCTGCTTGAAGTGTCTGCTACTGTTCCACAAAGTATAGGAACTGAGAATACAGAACCAAAAATTCTTATATAAATTGGACATTGCTGAAACATCAATGCTTATGATTTCTTATTATGTATAAATGTTAGAACTGAAACTGATTGGAAATATTTATGAAGTGATCTGTCAACAGAGATACCTTGAAAAGTCTTGAAAAAGACTTTTAATCCACAGTTAGTACAGACTATTTTCTCTATTCTTTGGTCTCAGCTACAGTTTCTTTTAAGAAAGAAAAAAAACTTTACCAAGACATTTCATGTATCACTTTCAACAATTTTTAAATTTGTCTGCTCATTTCAGTGCTTCATCTGAAGCTATTTTTAATGTGAGAATTTATGTAGCAAACTTCTGAGACAAATATGCATGAAAACATTTTTTATTACATCTTTATATTTGAATGACAGTTTGGCAGGGTAAAATATTTCAAGTTCTTTCTCTTCAAACATTTATAAATACTAAAAGTATTTATAAATACTTTAAATACTTTTAGTATTTATAAATGCATTTTTTCCTTGCATTCAGAGTCACTGTTAAAAAAGTATGATATCAATCTCATTCTTTGTCATTTTTTTGTGACCTATTTCCCATATCTGGAAAGTTTTTTCTTTTTTTTTTGGAGGGGGGTTAATTTTTTCAATTACAGTGGACATTCGATATTATCTTAATTTCAGGTGTACAGCATAGTGGTTAGACATTTATATAACTTATGTGATCAATGTGATAAATCTAGTACCCATCTTATACCATATAGTCAATATTACAATATCGACTATACTCTCTATGCTGTATTTTACATCACCACGACTATTTTGTAACTGCCAGTTTCTACATCTTAATCTCTTCATATATTTCACCTGACTCCACAATGCACTCCTCTCTGTCAAACATCATTTGTTCTCTGTATTTATGAATGTTTTGTTTTTTAAAATTCTACAAATAGGGGAAATCATACAGTATTTGTCTTTGACTTATTTCACTTAGGATAATACCCTCTAGGTCTATCCATGTTGTAGCAAATGGTAAAGTTTCATTTCTTTTTATGGCCAAGTAATATTTCATTGTATATGGGTATTACATCTTCTTTATCCAATTGTCTATGCTGATGAACACTTAGGTTGCTTCCAAATCTTGGTTATGGTAAATAATGCTGCAATGAACATAGGAATGCTTATATCTTTTCAAGTTAGTGTTTTGGATTTCTTTGGAAAAACACCCAGAAGTGGGGTTGCTGGGTCACATGTAGGTTTACTTCAATTTTTTTTTTTTTTTTTGGAGAAATCTCCATACTGTTTTCATAATGGCTCCAGCAATTTAGAATCCTACCAGCAGTGTACGAGGGTTCCTTTTTCTCCACAACCTTACCAACACTTGTTGTTTGTTGATTTATTGATGATAGCCATTCTGGTAGGTGTGAGGTGATGGCTTATTGTGGTTTTAATTTGCATTTCTTTGACTAGTAACATTAAGCATCTTTTCAATAGACCATCTGTATGTCTTCTTTAGAGAAATGCAAATTAAATGCAAATTCACTTTTTAATTGGATTTTTTTTAGTGTTAAGTTGTATGAACTCTTTATATATATTGGATATCAACCCCTTATTGAATTTATCACTGGCAAATATCTCCTCCCATTCAGTAGGCTGTTTTTTCGTTCTGTTGATGGTTTCATTTCCTGTAAAAATCCTTTTTATTTTGATGTAGTTCCACTTGTTCATTTTTGCATTTGTTTCCCTTGTTCGAGGAGGTAGATCTGAAAAAAATATTACTAAAAGCAATGTCAGTGAATTTACTGCCTATGTTTTTTTCTAGTTTTATGATATCAAGTTTTACATGTCTTTAATTTCGAGTTTATTCTTGTATATGGTATAAGAAAATGTTCTGGTTTCATTTTTTTGCATGTATCTGTCCAGTTTTCCCAACACCATTTATTAAATAGACTGTCTTTATCCTATTGTATATTCTTGCATCCCTTGTAATGGATTAATTGACCATACAGGCCTGGGTTTATTTAATAGAGAGCCTGGCATCTCTGCTCTGTTTCATTAATCTGTGTGTCTGTTTTAATGCTAGTGCTGATGTTTTGCTTACTATACTCTTGTAGTATAGTTTGATATCATATATTGTGATACTTCCAACTTTGTTCTTCCTTCTTGGGATTGCTTTGGCTATTCAAGGGCATTTGTGGTACTATATATATTTTAGGATAATTCGATCTAGTACTGTGAAAAATGCCATAGGTTATTTTCATAGGAATAGCATTTCATCTATAGATTGCTTTGGTTATATGGACATTAATAATGTCAATTCTTCCTGTCCATGAGCATAATGCATGCTTTCATTTATTTGTATCTTCTTCAATTTCAATGTCTGATAATTTTCTGAGTACAGATATTTTACCTCCTTAAATTTATTCCCAGGTATTTTATTTTTGATGCAACTGCAAATGGGATTTTTTTTAATTTCTCTGACAGTCTGTCCTTAGTGTATAAAAATGTAACTTATTTCTGAATATTAATTTTTTATTTTGCTACTTTTACTGAATTCATTTATCCATTCTAGTAATTTCTTGGTGGAATCTTTAAGATTAGCTCTATATAGAGAGCATCATGCTATCTGAAAATAATGAGAGTCTTATTACTTTCTTTCCAATTTGGATGTTATTTCTTTTTCTTATTACTGTGGCTAGGACTTCCAATAATGTGTTGAATAAAAGCGGTGAAAGTGGACATTTCTGTCTTGCTCCTGATCTTAAGGAAAATGTTTAGTTTTTCATTGTTATATTTGCTATGGGTTTGTCATATATGGCTTTTATTATGTTGAGGTATGTTTCTTCTATTCTCACTTTGCTGAGAGTTTTATCATATAAATGGATGCTGGATTTTGTCGAATGCTTTTTCTTGATCAATTGATATGATCATATAACTTCATCCTTCATTTTGTTTGTGTGGTGTATTCATGTTAACTGATTTGACATTGAATCAAACTTGCATCCCCAAAATAAATGCCACTTGATCATGGTGTATGGTCTTTTTAATGTATTGCTAAATTTGGTTTGCGAATATTTTGTTAAATATTTTTGCATCTATGTTCATCAGCGATATTGGTCTGTAACTTTCTTTGTAATGTCTTTGTATGGTTTACGAAACAGGTTAATGCTTGCTTTGTAAAATGAGCTTAGGAACCTTCCCTCCTTGAATTTTCTGGAATATTTCGAGAAGAATAGGTGTTAATTCCTCCTTTAATGTTTGGTAAAATTCATATGATCCAGGACTTTCAGCTTTTTGATTTCTAATTCAATTTTGTTAGTATTTATTAGTCTAAGATTTTCTGTTTCTTCTTGATTCAGTTTTGGAAAATTGTATGTTTCTAGAAATTTATCTATTTCTTCTAGGCTGTCCAATTAGTTGACATATAATTGTTTGTAGTATTTTCTTATAATTCTCTGTATTTCTGAATACAAATTTCTTTGTATTCATTTGTTACTTCTCTTTCATTTCCGATTTTATTATTTTGGGGCCTTTTTTTCTTGATGAGTCTGGATAAAGGTTTATCAATTCTGTGTATCTTTTCAAAGGACCAGCTCCTGGTTTCATTGATCTTTTGTACTTTTTAAATTCTATTTCATCCCACTCTGATCTTTATTATGTCCTTCCTTTTACTTACATTGGACTTTGTTCTACTTTTTCTGGTTCCTTTAGGTGTAAGGTTAGATTGTTTGAAATTTTTCTTGTTTCTTGAGGTGGGCCTGTATTGCTATGAATTTCCCTCTTAGAACTGCTGTGGCTATATCCCATAAATTTTAGTGTTGTCATTGTTTTCATTTTCATTTATCTCAGGATATCTTTTGATTTCTTCCTTGATCTCGTTGTTAACCCATTCATTGTTTAGAAGTATGTTATTTAGCTGCCATGTGTTTTGCTTGTTATATCTTTTTTCTTGTAACTGATTTCTAGTTTTATACTATTGTAGTTGTAGAAGATTGCTTGATAGGATTTCAGTCCTCTTAAATTGAGACTTTTCTGTGGCCTAAAATGTGGTCTATCCTAGAAAATGTTCCATGTGTGCTTGAAAAGAATGTATATTCCGCTGCTTTGGGGAGAAATGTTTTAAAAATATTAATTAAATTCATCTGGTCTAATAAGTCATTTAAGGCCTCTGTTTCATTGTTGATCTTCTGTCTTTATGATTTACTCAATGATGTCAATGGGGTGTTAATGTTCCCTACAATTACTGTATTACTCTCAATCTCTCACTTAACATCTATCAATATATGCTTTATGTTTAGGTACTCCTATATTGGATGCATACGTTTACAAGGCTTATATTCTCTTGTTGGATTGACTCCTGTATCATTAAGAAACGTAATTTACTTCTTGTTATAGCCTTTATTTTAAAGTCTACTTTGTCTAATATAAATATTGCTACACCAGCTTTTCGTTTCCATTTACATGAAATATCTTTTCCATCCCTTTACTTCCAGTCTGTGTATATCTTTCAATCTGAAGTGGGTCTCTTGTAGACAGCATATATATGGTTTTATTCTTAGCTATCCAAATACCCTAACTTTTGATTGGAACATTTAATCCATTTACATTTAAAGTGATTATGATTAGGTATGTAGTTATTGCCATTATATTATTCATATTTATATTTTTATTTTTCCCCTTCTTCTTAAAGAAGCCCTTTAACATTTCTTGTACTACTGGTTTGGTAGTGATGAACTCCTTTAGCTTTTCTTGTCTGGGAAGCTAATCTCTTTCTTGATTCTAAATGAAAGACTTGCTAGGTAGACTATGGCTGGTGTTTGGTCCTTGCTTTTCATAGTTTTGAATATTTCATGCCTATCCATTCTGGCCTGCAAAGTTTCTGTTGGTAAACCAGCTGACAGTCTTATGGGAGATCCCCTGTATGTAACTGCTTTTCTCTCACAGCTTTTAAGATTTTCTCTTAGTCTTTAACCTCTGGAACTTTAAGTCTGATGTGTCTTAGTGTGGGCCTCCTTGGGTTGACTTACTTTGGGACTCTATGTGCTTCCTGGATTTGTGTGTCTATTTCCTTTGCCAGGACAGGGATGTTTTCTATCATTATTTCTTTAAATAGGTTTTCACTCCCTTGCTCTCTCTTCTTTTGGTAACCCTATGATATAAATGTTGTTACACTTGATATTGTCCCAGAGGTCTGTTAAACTATCCTCCATTTTTAAAAATTATTTTTTATTTTTGCTGTTCTGATTGGTTGTTTCCCACTACCCCGTCTTCCAAATTGCTGAATCTCTGCTTTATCTAATCACTTGTTGATTCCTCTACTGTATTCTTCATTTTTACTGGTTCTTTTTTTATGGTTTCTATTCATTTGTGAAAGATCTAAGTTCATGTATTCCTCCCCCTAAGTTCATTATAACAAGTGTTTTGAACTCTGTACCTGGTAGATTGCTTGGCTCCACTTCATTAATTTTTCGTCTGGATTTTTATTCTGTTCTTTCATTTATGACATGTCTTTATTTTGGCTGCCTCCCTGTGTCTGTTTCTATATATGTAGATCTGCTATGTCTTTCAGTATAGGCAGGGTGGCCTTATGTAGATATCCTGTAGGGCCCAGTGACACAGTTTCCTTCATCATCTGAGCTGGTGCTCCAAGGGTGTAGCTATGATTAGTGCTGGCCTTGGGGCCACTTAGCAAGAGGTAAAGGGCATGCTGAGGCCAGCCACTGCTTTTGGGGGGTTTGTGGACTATTGAGATATTACAGGAAAGTCCACAGCATGGACTGAGGCCAGCTGCTTTTGTGGAACCACTGCTGAAAGGGGTTCAGGCTAGTGTACAAGTTGCTTAGGGCAGGGTTTCAGGGAATCACCATGGTGAGTAGGGCAGTGTTAGCCAGGTTAATGTAGAGTTAGATTTGGCACCTGCTTGTATCTGCAGGCTAGGTTTGGGGAGGGCTCAACAAAGGAAAAATGGCACCTGCCCACACATTAGTCTCAGAGAGAGCTGCCGCTCCAGCCCTAGACCTGAAGCAAGCAATTCAGTTCCTCCCCATATGTCCCTGGTGCTTTTCTAGCCAGTGTTCCTTTGCTTGAGCTTAGGGGAAGTATCTGTAAGTCTGTACTTGGGTCCTTTAAGTGAATGCCTGAGTCTGCAGCAACCCTCATTCTCACCAAGATGGGATGGAATCCTCACTAATTTTCACAGCCAGATGTTGTGGAGACTCCTCTTCCTAGTATTGGTGGTCTGGGCTAGGGAGTCCAGTGTGGGCTGGGACCCCTTGCTCCTCAGGAGGGACTTTTGCAGCCAAAATATTCCTCCCAATTCTCAATCATCACACATGGGTATAGGACCAGTCTGTTTTGTGTCTCCACACCTCCTATCAGTCTCCACGTGGCTTCGTCATATCCTTAGTTATAGTTCTGTTCAGCTAGTCTTAAAGTGGTTCTGAAGGATGGTCGCTCTGTAATTTAGTTGTAATTCTGATGTTGTCGTGGGAGGAGGCAAGCACAGCATTTACCTCCTCTGTCATCTTGTCTAAAACTTCTGCAATATTTTAAATTTTCTTTCTCTTTGGTAGTTTTACATTTAGCTTTAATGTGTGTTGTAGATTTCTCTCTCTCCCTTTTCTCTTTGTGCATCCTTTTTTACCTGAAAATACTCATCCATCCCTCCCTCCTTCTCTCTATATGTAATTCTGGAAAACTCATTCCCTTATTTCTTCAACACACATACACACACACATGTGTATGTCTTACTGTTAAAATGTATAGGTGAAACTTACTGCATTTCGTTAACCAATGTCACCATAAAAAAATGAATGAAAAAAAAAATCCCTACCATCTGAATGTTAGTAACTTTGTTTTCCGTATCTCTTGAGATTTCTGTCCTATTTTCTCTTTCATTATCTTTTCCTCCTTTTAGTCTGTGAGAATATTTCACTCTAATTTTCCAATGAACTATTTTGTTCTTCAGATAGATTCATGCTGTTATATATCCTATTTCTGCACTCATTTCAGCTATTATGTTTTTGATATTGAATAATTCTTTTTTTCTCTTTCATGTTTCCTTGTTTCATATCTTTCTTCTTCAATTTTTTATTAGCATATTAGGATAATTTTACATTCTTTAGCTATTTATGTATTTCTACTAATGAAATCCCTAACCTATTATTTATCTTTTCTTTAGAAGGTCTTAGTATTTTGGCCTGTATGCTAAGCAATGTTTATGGGTAAAGGCCAGGCCATAGTCTCTGTTTGACTCAGTGAGCTCAGGATATTGAGGTGAAAAACACCTAAGGTGGAGGGTTCCAAGCAGCAGAAAAATATAGTAAGTCTTCTTTTCCAAAAAAACAAACAAAACAAAACAAAACAATTCCTTGTGAAGGTTGCTTCACTCTTTGTTCAGATGGAAAATATGAAAGAAAGATCCTCCTCAGTGTATAATGTACAAGGCATCTGGTGGGGATGAAGCAGGGAAGCAATAGTCCATACTGCGCATCCCCCTCAGAAGCAAAGGACACCCTCCTGATTTGACTTCCTGAAAATACCTGGACCAGAGTTCTGAGACACTGCAGGTATGGAGAGGTTAGGCAACTTTGATTCAAAGTAGAAAAGCAACAGCAGAACCTCTACAGTTCTTTTCCTATTTTTTTCCTCCAATAGCCAATGCAGGCTGCCTCCAGCCCCCAAACAAAGCTTCCATCCCACACACCAATTCAAAACAGCCGTCTCCCACCATAATAGAAATTTCTTACTATGTGTTCTGAACACTTAGTTTTCCCTAATAATTCTGCTGAAGCTGATCTTGGGTGAGGGAGCCAACAGTCATACTACCTGAACATCTTTTTTAGGGTCTTAACCAGTACATTCTTTTTTAATGATAAAATATTTTCTATCTCTGAGTATATTAGAGAATTTTTTCCCCTAAAGTCTTCAAAATTGTTCATTGTAATTTCTTGGGTCTCATTTTTTTCTGTATGTTCTCTCTCACGTTGGGAGGATCTCCTCAAATGTTGAGTACTCCTTGGCTATGAATTTATATAAAAGAAATAAAAGCTCTAACTAGAAAATGAGTGGGTGTCCACTTCACTGAAGGATGATTAGGTAAAGTGTTGATTGTTTTAGCGAAGAACTCTCAAATGTCAAGAGTATTTTTTTCTCTGGGAAAAATAATTTCTACAGGAAGAAACTTCCTTCCAATCTCTTACTTACAAAGAATATGTCAGCTTGCAGAATTCTGGAAGTGAGGCAGAGAAAATAACACTGGAGGAAAGGAGTCTCACTACTTAGTACGAAGATTTTAAAGTTGCTAGATTATAGACAACAAATTACAAGGATTTAAAGTCAACATAGATTAGTGTTTCCTAACCTTTTATATGTATTGGAACTTACAAATGGCTAAGTTTGTCACAGCACGGCTTAGAAACATATTAACTGTTTTTATATCCACTCGTAAATACTGGTGCGAGATCCTTAACAGACAAGAAGGACTCTGAAAAATATTTTATATATATGAAAAATTCACATATAAATGAAAAGCAGATAATACTGGGAAAAGAACAGAGAGAATAGTATAGAATAGAAATGGCTAATTGGGCTAGCCCAAGCAGAACTGGAATAAGAAAGTGAGTCAAAGAGGTAAGTAGAGAAAAATGCACTCATAGCCACAAAGGACAGATACCAAAACCACAACATAGAGAAAGCTTGCTGGCTACAACAAACTAATTAAGCCTAGAGATAGATAGCACTGGTGGGTCCTGAAGCACAAGTTGGAAAACAATATTACTCAGTCATAAAACAGAAACCTTACTGATAAGAGCACGATGAGGAAGGTCAGGAACAGAAAAGTGAAAATATGCTCCTATATACCCATGAGGTACTTAGATGTGATATAAAATGAGATGACAGGTAAAGAGATCTATTTTTTTTCTTTTTGAAAATTATTATAAACAATAGAAACAAATCAAAAGGAATGAATTGATCAATGCTTTCATCATCCAAATGATAACAATGGGTAAATTTTATTAAGGTTACTACATCCTGAGGACCATATTGTACGTTCTCTCAATTTTCAAATAATCTATACTGTCTGTCTTCAAATAACACTAGTATATCTTTAAAACAATCTCATTTACAGCATATAATAGATGAAGAAATCAAAGTTCAGAAAAGTTATCTACTTTCACAAAAATGAGTATATGGCTGAGCCTAAACTCAAACCCATATGCTATCTGAATCAAAGCCCAAACTTGACTATAAAGCATACTAAAGATGGGGCAGGACAGGGGGTGCATTAGTACAAAATAAGGGCCACACTCCAAAGAGCTTTCATTAGTGATGGAGATCAGACTTATACACATCAAATACCACAAAAATTACTTTTATTGACTACAACTTATAAACAGAGAAGCCCAGAGGAAAGGGAGATTCAGATTTAACAAATTCATCATTTAACGAATGTTTCTCAAGAGCCTGTTATGTGCCAGGCACTGGAAAGAGCAAAGGAGATAAAGCAGTGTATTAACAAAGTCCCTGCCTGTGGAGCTCACAATCCTACTATAAATGGGTATATGTGTGAAGAGGAAATAACAATAAACAAACAAGTAAACAAAGAGATGTCAGATGGTGATAAGTACTTTAGAGAAAAATATAACATTTTAGGGAGAATAAAGACTTTCAAGGTGATATTTTACATTGGGTAATCCTTGCATGTTAAGTCTAATCAGAGAAAGTTTAAAAGAAGAAATAGAAGTTGAACTAGACTTTGAGACAGACTTCAAGTAAGACTGTATTGTTGGAATCATAAAATTCTTGAATTGTTTTCAGTACAAACCAAACACTTATTTTTACCATGGACTGCATTGTCGGAATCATAAAATTCTTGAATTGTTTCAGTACAAACCACACACTTATTTTTACCATGTACTGCCAGGTACCTACTACCTACCTAAAGCCATGATGAGTGCCTTTATCCTGGTAAAAAGACCAAGATGCATAGTCTAATTCTCATTGTTACAAACTGAGAAATCTGTTTTTGTAAGCACACTAAGACTCCATCTTCCTCTTAGGGCCAGACTTACTAATCAAGCTCATTGATAGTGACACATAAACCAGAATGCAAATATATTATTTTAAAATGATCAATATTAGCTGTCAATTAATGTGCAATGCATGGATTAGCACAATCTTTTCCTTAAGAAGGCCATTAAAAAATTAAATTATAATGAAAATACTACTTGGTAAAGATGAATGATGGAAAATAGAAATAATCAGCCACAAGAGAATAAGGCATCCTCTACTGCAGACAGTGCTTGAATGGGCAATGCCAATTCTGGGCTCCTTGTACTTATCCCCTTTTCCATATATAGAGCATAAATTGAATCTCTCTTTTCTTCCCTTCCAATCTCTAAATAGGGGCAAATACAACTGATTAGATAGATATCTGCTTACTAAATTCCATTTTAGATCCATCTCTCAAATCTCTAAAATATTTGACAGTTAATTTACTCTATAACTACAATTAATATACACAAAAATATTTCATTTATTCCAGAGACAGCTAAGCATAATCCTTGTTGGAATGAACTTTATTAGTTTAAATCTCAGAGTACTATCATATTTCCAAGTTTTAGGGGGTATATATAAGTTGTCCTCATATCAGTCCAATATGTCTTAATGCACGTATTCTATGTAAATCAACAGATGTATACAATTCCATGAATATTTACTGTATAGCCTGTACATATTACCTGTTAAATGTGTCATAGCACAGCTGTTTACTGAATTATGAAAAAATATTTTAAATGACAACAGTAATATATAGGAAGGCAAAAATGCAAGTATGAGCATTATATGCCCCAGGACAACCAAAGCAACATATTTTATGTAGTGAAGGACCCAGAAGAGAACAGGGAACATGAATAGGTGACAGCTAGAAAAGGAATTTTGTAATTGACAGAGAAGGGTACTAGGTAGAAATCTGAAGGTTTCTGAGCAGTGTAATAACACAGTGAAAGTCATGTTTAAAGAAAATTAAACATGACAGCCATTGGTTAGGAATCAGTACTATTATGAAGTCATTTCTATAAATTCAGAGATGAAATACTGGGTTAGAATGGTGGAGGTTAGAAGCAGGGGTAGAGAACTGGAGACTAAGCATATTCCATAAAAATACCAGAGAGCCTCCAACCTGAAAAGGGACAAATTTTTTAAGAATATAAAAATAATATCTGGAGTTAAGACATATCTTTACAAAAAGATACTTCATCTTCATTCTACTATAATGCTTCATGAATTTAAGTGTCTAGAAAACTATCATATGCTATAACTCAATTTCTAAAAGGATGGAACAAATGGAACATTACTTCATTGCCATTAGATGGACACATATAGATGGATAGACAAGAGATAGATATGTATACATACATATACATGTGTGTGTATTCCCAAGCACCTAAAGTCTTTTAGTACTTTAGAAAAATTTTGTGCTATATATATACCTCCAAATTACAAATAAGGACAAAAGCTCATAAAAGGTAAATAACTTGGCCTAAATCACAAAGTAAGTTAAGATCTAGTGGAAGACTCCAAGTTTCAGATTTTCATTTTGCTGTCAATGCTCTTTAAACAAAGTTGCTTTAAAAAAAAGTATTCCAAAGTTTTATTTTTTTAAAAGTAATGAAAATACTACCTGAGATATCTAGGCAAACACCAACAAACAGATGTGAGTAGACTAGGGAAAAAAGTGGCAGTATGTTGCTAACTCTTGATTTTGTGCATATTTGAATATTTTCTGTAATAAAAAATAAGAAAAAATACAGAAAAGATTGTCCTAAATTTATTACAAATATATAGACATTTTCACAAATGACAAATAATATATTTATGAACATGTGTGAAGTGCTGGCTTTATTTCTAAAGTTTTATTGGTGAGGGCTTAATGCCATAGCTGTTTTGCATTAGATATAATTTTTTATTTATAAAATTGAAATCATCAACATAAGTATATAAATGAATATGGGAATAATTTTCATCTAAAACCTAATGCTATCCCTTTTAGACTATATAGTTCTTGAGGGCACTGATCCAGATCTTTACATCTTTCCATTCCAAATACACAACATGTACTTAGCATATAACATAATCTAATAAAGGTCTAATAAATAGAATACTACCAAAATATCTAATCCAGTTTGAGATATACTTTAACTTTGCTAAAAAGAGGGTTGTTTTAATTTAATTAATTTGAAGCACTGATTTTGGTTACGTTTAAGAAATTTAAATAAATAATATGTAAAACACATATTTTAATTACATTTCACAAGATTTAGGATTCTAAGCATTTTCTATTTATAGATGAAAACCTGTTAACCTTAAAAATAAATATTTTAAAATAATGAAATAAGTTTTTAATACAGTTTTTAAAGGTAAGACACAATATCTATACTCTTTCCTGAATAGGAGAAAGGTAAAATACTGCTGCTAGAAATTTCTCCCAAAGGATGAATTTCACTGAGCTCACTGACTGCACAGTAAAACTTGTTGTCATCTATTGGTAATTATGGGGCAGAAACCAAAGAGCATCAACCACACAATTATCTTCCTATAAAAATGAAGAAATGCTTTTTGACAATCTCTTTATTTCAACACTTACTATTTTGTCTTAAGGGATTTTCTTTAATCACTTCACCTTGATGTCATTTTTAGTTAAATTTTGGATATTTAAATACTGTAACTTTTTTCTGTAAAATTAAAGACAGAAAGTTTTCTGTAGCCAGGTACCAAAATAAAACCACAAAGTTGTTTCTCAAGACAACTAAAGAAGTCAAATGTATTACAATCAAAGACTATTGTTTACTAACAAAAAGCAAAAGAAGAACTTAAGTGATTCATGGCACCCTTAAA
Organism: Pteropus medius; assembly: GCF_902729225.1. Classification (NCBI taxonomy): domain Eukaryota; kingdom Metazoa; phylum Chordata; class Mammalia; order Chiroptera; family Pteropodidae; genus Pteropus; species Pteropus medius. The sequence continues at coordinate 39,388,803 of NW_024344378.1, forward strand.
TAACTTTCAGAGACTGTACTGACCGAAGACTATTGTCACAGAATACATTAAATGCTGACCAAAGAAGAGGTTCCAGGCATATTCCATTACTGTGTAGAGTATACCACCTTTTCAGCACCATTAAATGTGATTTACTGGCATCAAAGGTTTTGATCAATGTAGGAGAATTACAACATGGTCTTGCTTATTCCTTCTGAATATAAATTTGTGTTCAAACAAGTTTAAAAAAGACTGAAACTCTTTTTAGGGGTAGGAAAGACATCTAATTTGGTTTTCACTTTAATAAACCAAACTTAATTTTATGTTATTTAAGTTATAACAGTAATAAACACAGCTTAATATAACCTATAATTACATATGCTAAAAGAACAATTTAAGAGTATTTTTTTAATAGCGATTTTTTTGATTTTTTTTTAATATCTTGTTCCCTAGCTAAGAAGTTCCAGTCCTTCACAAAAAGAACTGACCCAGAAAATGGAGACTACCTCACAGGGGATAAGGTCAGACACAGCAGTCTGACAAAATGTCTCTGAATGTTGCTATCAGAGATTGTTGTTCTAGGTAGCTTCAATCTTGATAATAAAATCTGGATACCCTATTCAAAAATGGTGATGGATCTAGGAGTGGGATCAAAGGAATGCAAGAAAGATCTTTGCATTAGTATATAAAGCTAAATATACAACTTGATGTTGTTAAAGGAAATGGCTTCAAATACAGTTCCTCTTAAAAACTGGCATTTTCATTGTGATATGCAATTTGAACCATTATACTTGTTTTTAAAAAAATTCCTATCAGATAAAAATATTTAAAAACCATCTTAACATCTTTATTAACCATATTAAGAATGAAATAAAATCTAGGCATCTGGGTTTATGCAACTATGTACTTATCAAGTTACAGATTGCTATATAATGCCTTTCGATTTCATTTTTAAAATTTTATATGATATTATGGAACTGCACATGTGCCTCTAAAATTTTAAATCTCAGTAATATTTGCTTTGGTTATATTTCAAACCTCATCTAGGAATTTAAGAGTTCTGAATCACTGCTCTTCCCAGACAAGAAATCTGGAAGAAAAGGCAACTTTATGTGTTGCAGCAGGGAGGGAAGAGTAGAAAGTATGTTAAGAAAAAATATGAAAGAAAATAAGCTTTGGAAGAATGTGCCTCTGAAACTGGGAAATGAATCCTGAGAAGGCTGGAAAAAAACTTCTAAGGTTTTTAATAGCCTTCTTTTAATTATCCATAGATCTCTGGATAAATGGATATCCTAAAAATAAGGAGAGAAAGAGCCAAGAACTAAATTCTATGTAATATGCTATAAAACAAAGTAAAGCAATGTTATTTTCAAAGCTATCTACCAAGATTTCAATCCTAACCACAGATTTGTTCATTTTTCATTGACTTTCACATCTCAATACCTAGAGCTAGTTCCTGGGATCCTTTAAAAAAATCTAATGCTCAAATAAAAAAAAGAATAAAAAACTTTATCTGAATAATGTTTAAAATACAATGGACAAATATCATAAAAGTTCTCAGCACTATGTTTCATCAGAGTGTTATCATGGCTCTTTAGTTTCACACAAATCTTTTATTAGGATACGTTGAGAACCTCACACAAGAACCCCACAATAAAAGAATACAAATATGGAGGATCTTGGCTAAGAAAAGCTAATTCCTAATTAATGTCCATGGTACTATATGAGAACTTTCTCGATTTCCAAATCTTTCAGGGTGAGATCTTTTGTAATTTTATAGAAATCCTTTGTACTGTTATAGAAAATCCATGATAATTCTTTATAGTTACCCCTTTACAGTAGCAACCCTGTTCCCTGAAGCATCCTCATGTGGGTTCCCTCAGGGGAACAGCAAGCAGATGTGCTAGGAAGAAAGTATACTTAGTGATATTCTGTGTGTCTTATTACTACAGCAAAGAAACACTTCACATTTACAAAATATTTGATAATCTAAAAAACTCTCCGCATTCATTATCCTACTCAAACATAATGACTTCAAGATGAAACTGGGACAAGTGAAAGAGGTTAAATCACATTTACACTTGTATAAGGTTTATAAAAGAGAGTTGACACTAAAATCCATTTTAGCTGACAACTAACACAGTGTCTCTTCTATATAGGCAAAAATTCAAGAACAAAAAAAAATAATAAAAACAAATTAACAGAAATACTATTTCTAAAGAGTTTATATCTGGAGCTCTCTAGAGCAGATATGAATATAATCTGGATTTTAGGAATTTTTAAGGTTATTCAGATTAAAATTTAAGTATGTACCACCTAGACAGATGCAAATGTAGTGACACCATTTTAGAAAGCTTAGGGCTGACTACACATGCTACACAGATTGCATAAACTTTAAAAATTTGAGTAGTCAAACATCTGTCAATTTTTTAGCTTTTGATTAAGTTTAATTCTCTACCTTTTGTAGTAGGACAAGGTTCTTTTCCTTCCCACAATGAAGATGTGAGAATGGACAAATGTATTTCCTTCATTCCAATGTTGCCTCCTTGCTTAGAGGAGGAAAAAAAAAGAACAAAAACCTAGTCTATACTTTCATTAGCATTCTCTTTGAGCAGATACATAAATCACTTTAATAATGGCCTAACAGATCTAGGTAGCCCAATGGGAAGAAGATGGTACTATATATACCAAAGCAAAGGAGTAATATGGGAGAATCGCTAAAACATAATGCGCTCAGTATTTGTTATTCTCTTGATTTGCCCAGCTTATGAAACTCTTCTTATGTTTGGGGAAACCTCTATTTTTTCAAGCATCTCTCGCTATAAAAAACTGGAAAATGCAAATATATTCCAAACTCCTTAGCAGCTGAGAGCTATCAATCAGGCAAATCTGCCCCAGAATTTGAATCTGAAGCCAATGTTAAGAAGCAAGGGACGAGTAAACTCAATGTTGGCAAGAGTGCTGAAACATCTTCATTTGCTTTCCAGAGGCAGTGATGGTCCTACATTATAAGTGTAACCATGTGATTTATTGTACAAACTGGGATACTTGAGAGTGAAATGAACTATTAACAATTGCCAAGGAAAACCAAGATGCATAGCCATCAATGGTATTGCTGCAGTGACTGTCCAACAGAACCACCTTTGTAGTTTGATTTTGTATGCTGTATGGGTTCCTGCGTAGCCTCCAAGCATGGGTCTCAGGCCTTGCTGGGGAGCTTGTGTTTCAAAGTTCTTTACTGAAGTCTTTTTTCTGCTTAAAATTGACTTGTTTTTAGTTAGTATCATTATTGTAACAAGAAAACCTGGTAAGAAGATCTACAATGAACAGGTACCTACTTAGTACATAAGGGAAAATTATATTTGGTTGCCTAAAGTTCTGCTTGTTATTCAAAACCACTAAAATGAATAAATTATAAAATTTATCCACCACATTTTCTTGTTCTCTAATATTTCAAGATGAACTGTTTCTCTACTATATTTCTCTACTTCAGCATAAGAAAATACCATTGATGTCTCATTTATCTAAGAAAAGTTATATTTTTGGTTAAAAGATATAATGGTTAAATGGAAAGATTTGTCTTTTTTGTAATCAGCTAGAGTGAGGGGAAAGGACAGCTAATTAGCACTCATCCTCTGCTACCATCTTAGTGCTTCTGGTTAATTCTTTCCTCTTGGAAGTTGGGCCAAGAGTCCTACAATATGCTTTGAAGCCTGTCTGAACAGTACACCAAACATATTGGTACTACTGACTCCACTGTGATTCATTTCACATCTCCCCCTCAGGCACTTCATATTCAGAATATTATCACTTTTGTTATTCTGGTTTATTTCTCTGGGATGAAAAGAAATCCTCTCTGCTTTCTCGAGATGCCTTGGTGAGAACATACTTCAGCTCCCAATCACCCAAAATAAGAAAGAAATAAAAAGTGATATAAATCTAGCACGTGTATATCCTAATTTGTATAGGAGTTTTAATTTAGTAGTTCTTAAAATTAATGGGCAAGGGAAACTCCTACCCTAATGTTAAAGAGAAAGATGCCTCTGGCCATATTTAATGAATGTGATTTAGGTACCCTCTCTGCCTCTCCTAAAACCCTTAAGAAAAATTACCTATGATAACCTTCTCATGTGAAAAAAAAATGATGCAGTAGAGGAGTACACAGGAAATGAAGATAGTTTCTTATCTGTCTAACAAGGCAGTTGCATTTAAACTTTTCCAGGTCCTTTTAGCACAAATATTGTATAACTCTACATTTAATCACTTAACATTACAGTAAATTTTATAAATTAAAAATGTTTGCAATCTTTGAAATGGTAAAACAAAATTTACTCATGAACATGTACAAAAGTTATTAAAAACTCAAATATGTAAACCAAAGTTGTATTCTATTAATGCTCATAAATAGTACTACATCGTACTACAGTGTCAATCCACTTTATGTAATAGCAGACTTAAAAATCACATGAAGAGGAACAATAAAACCTTGGTTTTATCTCTAACAGTGCCACACACATTAGCACTGTAACACTGACCGTATCAATCACATAACCTCTAGCAACCTGTAGAGTAATATAAGGACTGTCAAAAATAAATAACAATGGGCATTCTTGTCTTGTTCCCAATATCAGTAAAAAAAATTTTCATTATTTATTAGTTGAAGATTTTTTAAAAACATCTTCGAAACACCATCCTTATAAAACTTCTAAATGCTTAAATGTGCTACAGTATATTCTGTAGTTTACACTGTTAATCAAAGGATTGAAAATCATTCTCCCTACTCTCCTATCACCCCAAATGTGTCAGTTATCATACTTAAACTAATGACATTCAATCAAGTTATACTACCACAGATCTTTAAATAGGGTACACACTGCATATTTACTAAGAGCAAGTCTTTTCTATTTATTGTCACATAATTATTTTAGATAAGCATTTGACTTTAAGTACAATAGAAATACATCCCATAATTGTAAACATTCATCAAGAGCTTCCAGAGTATAATGTGTAATAGAGGTGTCCCAAGAGTCAGCCAAATGTTCCCCACTTTTTGGCTATGGCTGAGATCAAGTTTTAAAGGCAAATTATTATAAACCTTACTTGTACTTCTGTAAGAAAGTAGTTCTGAATATATTTTAGTCAAAAACACCTGAAAGGCATTCTAAAGACTATACTAAGCACCATTTTCACTTACCTAAATATAGAATTCAGTAGTACATGTATGATCATTAGTATCAGAAATTATAAATAACTGTGGTCTCAAGTTCTCTTGTGGATACATATGGGGTACTGAGTTCCAATGATGCTAATAGGAACCAATCATGCATACCAAGGGTAGTAACTCCCCTAGGGCCACATGCAACCATTATGACTGAGGCACAACTATTACTTCTGTCATTGGGTGCTATACAAGCAGATTTAAGGCCGTATTTGGCTATAAAGAGTTTAACCTCCTCGGGATGGAAGGTGAAAAGTTCCCAATTTTTTAGTACTAGTGTCCATACAATTCATTGTCAGCATATTTACATAGGGAACTGTTCATACTTAAAACCATATTTAAAAATGCAATCATGTTTTTAAAGTTTGATCCTGATTTCTTCAGGATTATTCTCATTTTCATTTTCTGACTTTTGGTCAATTTCACATTTGTCAGAATGTTCACTGCAGTCCTTAGGCAATTCTGATGACCCGAAGGAGAATATAAATTAAAATATTCACTGCCACCCATTTTGGGATAAGCCTGGTTGCAAAAAGAATGGTGTTCCTGGAGTTGAAGGATAACTAGGAAACCTACCAGCTGAGTTGGATAGCTTTCTAGAGCTGAAGCTGGATAAACTTGCTGTAACAATGCTGTTTGTGCAGCTGCATTATGCTGTAATTCTTGCAAGGATGACTGGAGGGTTCTGGGAAAACCCAGGGATACCTGGGAGAGACAAAAGGCCTGGAAAAACAGAACTGCCTGCAGCTTGAAGTCTGATGATAAGTCAGCTTGTGCAACAAGAACAGAGTTGAAATTGGAACTATGTGCTGAAGCAAATCCTGGGAGGACAGGAGCTGGTGATGGGGCCATTATAACAACAGGTAATGGTGTGACCGCTGCAACTGTAGCAGCTGTCTGCAGCACCAGGAATGAAGGGAGAGCAGTGGTAACAATGGGGGTGTTAGAGACAGAAAAGCCAGGGTAGGAGGGATTTGAAGATGGCAGAGGTCCTTGAGTAACTGAAAAAAGTGAGGGGACAGCAGTCAAGTTAAGGGGGAAAGGTGCTGCTGAGACTGATGCCGAGACAGAAAGCCCTGAGAGAACAGCTGCTGTAGAACTAGGATGAGGGATAGATGTGGATGAGACAGTTGCAGATAAGGTGACTATTAATGATCCTGGAAGAGATACTGATGGATTAAGAGATGGATTGCCTGTTAAAGGGAAATTACTGGTCAAAGAAGTAAAAGGAGGAAGAACAATGAATACTGGAGTGAATGGAGTAGAGGAACCATGTAGTGGAAGGGAAACAGAGGAAAGGGGATTTGAAACATTCAAGGGAGTACTCAAACTGGGAAAACCTGACAATGCAGGATTGAGGCAAGCAGATAAACTGATGGACACTGATGCTGAAGTATATGCATGACCCAGTGTCCCTGACAAACCTAAAGTGCCATGAGGGGGATTCACGGAAAGAGATGGGCCTTTGAAGGCTGAAGGAGTAGGACTCATGGGCTCAGTTTTGATCATAACAAGAATCGTTGTTATAGCAGGAGTAGATGAAATATGCTGGTCTGAATAACTTGGATGGGGGCCATAAAAATGGGTAGCTGAGGAACCAGAGCTAATTGGACTTGAAATTGAAGTTGATGTTGGAGTAGCTAGAGGAGCAACTGGCCACAGGAGATGACAGGCCTGAGAACATGACCAATCCCTGAATGGAAGACCCCTGTGGGGCGGAAATGGCTGATGGGACATAGCAATTGTTAAGGGCAAAAGCAGGAGAATATGAGTTGTTATTGGTAAGAGAAGAGAGCGAAGTTAGTCCACTAGTAACAGCAGAGGATAAAGCAGAAGAATTGATTAAGTGGTATTATCTGATGTCAGAAAATCTTTTAAAGCAGACAGAAGATGATTATTTACACTAAGTAGACAAGCAACCCTGGGAGCAGAACCACCGGCAATTACAGGAGGAGTCGGGTGGGACACCCTTTGGGATCCTGGTGTTATGGTCAAGGGGAAACGCGCAAAAACTGACGACAATGAAGCAGAATTTGGGTTGCTTCAGATGTGGCAGAAAAGGGGAGGCTAGTGAAAGGGGCAAAAGTAGAAGCAAATGTTTCACTGGAAGCAGAAGTAATCCGAGGTGTGGATGTGACCTGAGGGGCTGGGGTAGGAGTGGCAGAAGGACCTGGTAGTGGAACTAGACCAGGAAAAAACTGAAGGAACGGGAGTAGATGCTGTGCTGTGGACAGAGGTGAGAGGTGCAGCCAGCAATGAAGGGGTTCTGATAACTGTTGGATGTGGCGTTGATGTCTGAGGTGTATGAACAGCTGAAGAGACCTGCCCTGGGAACACAGGAAGGATAGTATTCGGCATGTTCAGCCCAGAAATGGTGGCAGCTGCTGATGCTGATGAATAATTTGCTGCCTTCACCAGGGATGCAATAGGGACAGGAGTTGCGACAGGTACTGAAGGATTAGAACTATGAGGAGAAAGGAGTTGACTTGCTGGGGCAGAAAATGTTTGATTCTGTACATGTTTTGACTGATTGGAAAAGTCTTCATTTTTTGTTCCTACTGGATTAGGAGTATATAGAGGTGGAGGAAGTACACCTTCAGCTATGACATTGGCTAATGGTACCAGACCTGCATTGTTGTAAGCACTTGGTGTAATAGTTGCCTGTGGCCGGCATGGAGGTATTGGAACAGGTTTATGTGGATTGTATGTTGAAGGAGGGGGTTTAGATGGTCCAAGAATCCATGCAGTTATTCCTTTGCCTTCATTGGCACATCCTTCACCATCTTTTTTCAAAGGGGTTCCTGGGAATATTCCATTTATGCGACTAGGTTTTCCTTTGGAATATGGATTTCCTGGGATGGTTCCACAAGAAGATATCATAGCATGAGGAGCTTTGCTATGATATCTTGAAAGTCTGTTCAAGTATTCTCTTGCACCTTTTCTCCTCAGACATATTTATCCTGAATAAATCTTCAATGGGACGAGAATTTTGTGCATCAACAATGTTTGAAACTAACAGGTTCGAGAGCAACTAGTTTGTCTTTACTGAAGGTGAAACAGTTGAGTATACTGACCACTTCTGCTGGGTGAACAGCCACCATTTTATGCTGTAATGCTTTTACTGCCTTCAACTGAGTCTTAGCCCAGGAGAAATATATCAGTAAATCAACCACCTGTTCACTAGAGAAATAACCATGCACATATTCAATTGCTTTTAATTTGTACTCTGTCAAAACAGCCTTTCTAATTTTATCCAGCAGTTTCAAAAGACTTTTTGTCTATCTTCACTACTCTCCCGACATGGTTGTAACAGTTACACTTTCAATTACAAAACGTTCATCCCGGTCAGCTTTATAGCTGAAAAGGAAAAAGACTCTAGGAGCAGGAGAAAGGATGTGAAGAGGTAGACAGCACTTAAAACTTTGCAAAATTTTCTAAAAGTGGAGACTTACAAAACCCTTCAGACTGTCTAGCTTTTTTACATAAAGCTTCAGAACATCTCTAGGAAGAGCGGGGTCCTCTCTGAGTTCCGCAGAGAAATCCAGGGTTCGGCAGCCAGGGCTGAGCGTCGGTCCCCTGCAGTTGAAGGACAGACGCTGCTGGGAGACAGTTGTGAAGCTGCTATCCTGGGTGGAGATGCACGGAAACCTAGGCACTGGCCTCTCCACCCGCACCAGCACTTCAAAAGTGGCTCTCACCGCTCCGAACCTGGACTCACGACCCAGCTAGTGCTCACCCTCAGCAGCTCCGTCGGGCTCCTGGGTCCTGCAGCCTCGGCAGCGGATCCCTGGCAAGTTCTTTGTTACCAACTGCAACAGCTTTCGGGAATGGGCCGGAGGCTAGAGAGCACAGGAGCCGGGAGAAGGGGGACACAATGTTGGGTAGCGGGACTCCAGCACCCCGCAGCACAAACACAGCCAGGAGCCCCTCCTGGTTATCTCTACAGCTCCCACCAGCTCCTGTGGGCCTTCAATGAAGCTGAAGATTTTGTGTAGATGCTCTTTATCAGAATAAAAAAAGTTCCCTTTACTCCTAAATTGCTGAATTAAAAAAAATCATAAAAAGGTAAATTTTATAAAATATTTTTGTTTCTATTGGTTAGATTTTTTCTTCTATTAATGAATTACACTAATTTTTCAAATGCTAAACCAGCTTTGAATTTCTCAAATAAAACCATCTCTTTACGTTGTATTATATTTTTTATATATCACTGATTTCTATTAGCTAACATTCTTTTTATGGATTTTGCATCCATGTGCATATTTTCCTTTTGTTCGCAATTTTCCTTTACTGTAATATTATATTCAGGTTTTGCTATCAATGTTATGCTGACTCATAAAATGAGCTGGAAAGGATTTTTCATATTTTCTATTTTCTAGAAGAGGTTTTAATTTATTTAGTCTTAAATATGTAGAAAAATTCACTCATACGGCCAGGTAAGTCTAGCATTATCAAATGGAAAGGTTTGTGGGCTAAATTTCTTCACAGATAAAGGGTTATTCGAATTTTCTATTTCATTTTATATTTTTTATTAACATCTAATTTTTAAGAAATTTGTCCATTTTACTTAAATTTTCAAATATATTAGCAGGCACGTAACAGCCTGCTTGTATCTTTTCAATTTCTGTAACATCTGCAGTAATAAACAATTTTTATCTTTTAGATATTTTATTTATGTATATTGTTTTATTTACTTTTAATTTTATTAAATCCTTCATTCTATATTAATTGGTTTTAGTAATTTGCTGTTTTCTAGAATCTTGAAACAGAAACTGATTTTCAACATTCTTTCCCAATAAATACATTGAGCTATAAATTTCCTTCTACATATTGCTTTAACTACCTACCACAGATGTGAAATGTATATTTATTTCATTCACTCCAAAATATTTTCTCATGTAAATTGTAATTTCTTCTTTGAACCACAGATAATTTTTAAATGTGTTGCTTAATTTAAAAATGTTTGGGGTCGGGATGGCAAAGTAGATAAACACTATGCTTGCCTCCTCCCATGACCACATCAAATTAGAACTAAATCATAGAAAAATCAACCTAGAGAATCATCTGTACACTGAACTGAATGCAACCCCTATAAATAAGGATATAAAGAGGAAGCCACATCGAGACTGGTGGGAGGGCCGGGATGTGAAACAGGCTGGTCCCATACACGTGTGGTGGTTGAGAATCAGGAAGCATATCTTAGCTGCAGAGGTTCCCCCTGAGGAGTGAGGGAGTTCCAGCCAACAACACCTGGTTCCCTAGCCCACGGCTCCAGTACTGGGAGAAGGAGTCCCCACTCAGCTGGCTGTGAAAATCAGCAGGAATTCTGTCCTATCCTGGTGAGAGAGAGGGCTGCTAGAAACCCAGATGTCATCTTAAAGGGCCGGGAGAGAGATTCACTTGCTCACAAACACTCACCCTACTTTCTAGCATAAGGACAGCAGCTTAAAAGGCTCCAAAGACAGATGGAGAGAGACTGAATTGTGTGGCTTCAGTCAGGGCAAGAACCATCATGTCCCTATGTTGAGTTCTCTGCACACACACCCCTGAGAGCATAGCTAGGCACCAAATCTTGATCTGCATTAACCTGGTGAACACCACTTATCCCACCTTGATGACTCCCTGAGACACCACTCCACCCAACTTGTGCACTGCCTTTGGCTCTTTCAGTGACTGTTCCTCATGGTGCTATAAACGTTCTTTAAAAAATCTGTCCAAGGTCTGCAGGCTCAAGACAAGTGGCTGGTCTTGTTATGCCTTTTGCTGAGTGGACCCAAGCAAGGTCTGGGTGCCAGCCAGCATAAGGTCGTAGCATAAGGCTTCCCCACAAATCTCTAGGATCAGTGCAGGCAGCTACCAACTGCTAGTAGCTTTATAGCTCCTACTATGTGGCCCTGGGCTGAACACAGGCAGTGGCTGACCCTGGCCTGTACCACAGCCCCTCCCAAGAGGCCCCAGAACCAATACACCCGATGGCTTGCTTCAGACCACAAAAGAGGACCAACTGATTAGCTCCACAAACAGCACTTACAAAAAGGGTGGTCTCAGCAGGCTCCAGAGCCCTGCTGCGGTGAATCCTGATCAGTGGGTTCAGATCTAGCTGTGGTGGTGGCCAGTCCTCATAGCCAGTCAGCCTTAAGGTCAACTCTACCCACTTACATGTCAACAGCAATCAGGGCTCAACTACAACAGGGGACACACACAATCCATACAAGGGACACTCCTGGAGCACGTGGCTAAGGTGACCAGGGAGCCTGCACCACTGGGCTCCTCAAGACACTTACTACATAAGGCCATTCTACCAAGACAGAGATGTAGCTGATATACCTAATACATAGAAACAAAGAGAGGCAGCCAAAATGAGGAGACAAAGAAACATGTCTCAAATGAAAGAATAGGAGAAAATTCCTATTCTAAAGGAAGTGGAGGCAAGCAATCTATCAGATACAGAATTCAAAACACTGATTATAAGGACACTCAACAGGGAAGAATAGATCGACTCAGCGATATATGTGAAATCAGAGTTCCAAGAGAGTGCAGACAAATTAAAGAGGAAAATAAGTTCACTGATTATATAAAAAACACCCCCAAATTAATGAGCTATGTATTCAATTTAAGATCTAAGAACTAACTAATAAATTCATGGCATAAGAAAAAATAAAACATAAGAACAAAATGAAAGATGAAATAAATGACCATAGAGAATATAAATAAAGCCAAAATAGTTGGTTCTTTGAAAAAGGCTAATAACAGTGACAAACCTCTAACAAGGAATATCAAGGGGAGAAGAAAAGAAGTTTCCATGAAAAAGATTTGGAAATAAATTGCCTACTACAGACTTTAGGTCTTACAAACAAAAAGAAAAAAAGAATATTATTAACAACCTTAAACAAATAAATTTTAAAAATAAACTCATCTCTAGAGAAGCAACATTTACCAAAGACAAAATAAAAACCTTAATTGTCCTACAGATATTAAAAATAATTGAAGTGGATAATCATCTGCTGCCCCAACCCCCCCAAAAAACACCAGACTGTGAGAGCTTTACCGTTAAGTTCTATCATGCTTTCAAGGAACTTTTAATTCCAATCTTAAAAACAACTACCAGAATGAAACAGGAGAAGATTTTATAGCTCATCTTTTGAGTCTTGCATAAACCTTTAGTCCAAAAGCAAACAAAATGTAAGAAAAACATTGCAGACCAATCTTGCTCAGGAATATAGATACAAAAAAATCTGAAGAAAGGTATCAGCAATCCAAGACCAGCAATATATAAAAGATAATTAATTAAAACTAATTTGAGTTAACCCAAGAAATTCAGGAATGACTATTATTATTAGAAAACTTTATGTCACTCTATATAGTACAAAAGTAGGGGAAAATATTATCATTCATAGATGCACTACTCCATATAATTCAGCACCTTTTCAAAATAGAATCAGGCAAACTGGACTTTGGGTGGTAAACACACAATAGAATATACAGATGTCGAAATTATAATGTACACCTGAAAATTATATAATTGTATTAAACAATGTTACCCCAATAAACTTAATTAAAAAATTTATTAAAAAAAAGAATCAGGCAAAACATAAAGAGAAAGTCCTTAACTTGGTAAAGAATATAACAAAGACCAACTTTAATGATGACAAACAAACACATAATCACATCTATTTAATACTTGAATGGCAGTCCAAGTGAGGGAGGTAAGACAGGAAAAATAAAAAATAATTGAAAAAAGTAAAAAAGAAATAATTGTCTTATTTGCAGATAATATATCCTCTATGTTGAAAACTCCAATGACAAAAAATTTGTAAGGTTAGATATAAAAGTAAAAATTAAATTTCATTTAATTAACAATTGCATCTACCTATCAGAAAATAAAACTTTTTTTAAAAAGCATTATAAAGTACCTAGGAAAAAATTTAACAAAATACATGCAAGCCTATTATGTATAAAATTATTGAAAGACATTAAAGAGTAGAAGCAAACACAGAAAACAGCACAAACTGGAACAGCAATATCAATAAGAGTAAAAATGTTAGTACCCCTACCCCTTAAACTGATGTAATTGCAATAAAAACATCAATGGTAATTATTGTGCAATTTAACCAGGTAATCTGCTGTTAAACTGTGGTAGTTTTGAGTTCTAGAATGTCACCTTAGTCCAATCTTAACAATATACTTATTTCTTAAAAATACATACTTATTTTATAGTCAGTCTTAATTATTCCATTATGTGGATCCTCTGTTCATCTCTTTCTACTGTCTACTGTTTTAAATGGTTTTTCATCAGGTGTTTTCCTGTATCCATTTAGGTTGAATACCTATCTTCTAATTGGTTTTGATTGTCAGATGCTATATGTGAGAAACCTAAGAGATAATCCGAGGCTTTTGAAAATATTATCTTCACTTGGACAGCCATTTGCTTTTAACAAGTAGTTTAAAGCAGAGCACCCAACCCCCAGGCCATGGACCAATACCGGTCCATTGCCTGTTAGGAACTGAGCCGCACAGGGGTGAGCAAGCAAAGCTTCATTTCCATTTGCAGCCGCTCACTGGCACTAGCATTACTGCCCCAGCTCCACCTCAGATCAGGCATTATTTTCTCATAGAAGCACTGGCCTCGTGCCAAAAAGGCTGGGGATCACTGGTTTAAAGCAAAAAAATACTAGTTAATTTCAGATCATTTTAATCCAATCAGTGACTGAGATGATTCAAAGCTGCGCTTTAATCCCTACAAAATCTAGTCTATTCCAGCATACCATTTAGGGTAGTTCTTTTAAATGGGGGTGATTTCTGCTCACCAGGGGACATATGGCAATATATGGAAACATTTTTGATTGCCACAGTGGGAGTAGGGGATTGGTACAGGCGTCTAGTGAACATAGGCTAGGGATGCTGTTAAGTATCTTTCAATGCACAGGACAGTTCCCCACGACAAAGAATTATCTAGTCTGAAGTGTCGATAGTGCTGAAACTGAGAAAGTCTGATTTAGATTATAGCCTTTTGAGGTTTTAACATAAAACCAAAGAGGTTTAACATAGACCTCTCTCCTTGGTGGTCTTGAACTCCAACTTTTATCTCCTTAGGTTTTCAACCTTTCTGTGGCCTTTTCTGGAATCTGTGCCATTAGAGAGAAAGAAAGCCTCAAATGTTACTCTCAATACATTGGCTTTCTTTTTTTTTTTTTTCCACAGAGCTTTGGTTCTGTAATTCTTCACAGATTTAGAGACAGTCTGATGTCTTCAGAAATAATTTATTTATTTTTATTTTGATTCAGCTTCTTCAGTTCTCAGTAGTAGAGTTGGTTCAAATTACCATCTCTACCTGACAAGATTCTAAGTGTACATGGGACAACAGGAGGACAAGAAGCAGCAAAACACTACTGGAAGAACAACATGGAGGGCCTGCCCCACCAGATACCAAGTCATATTAGAGAACCATAGTAGCAAACAACATGAGGGGGGAAAAAAGATCAAAAAAAAAAAAAAGCAAGTGAAAATAAGAAAACAAACAAGAAATCCTGACGAGCTAAAAAATATGAAACACTCAAACAAAGTTGTACTAATTACGGCTGTCTACTAGAATAGAAATATGGAGGTGGGAAGATGGATAGAAAAGAGAAACTCTCCAAATAAGCTAAATATATATATGAAAAAAAAATGATAAAAATCATCCTCAGACATAAGATTAAAAGTGAGAGATGAGAAATACAATGCCACTAAATTTATTAGGAAATAAGATTTTCAAATTAGAAAGTAATACAGGAATGAAGAAAAAAGCATTCCAGGCTGATTTAATAACTGAAGTAGGAGCAGAGACAAAGAATATGTATTTACAAATTACAGATTTCAACTTAAGCTAAGATATAGGCTGACAATGTACAACTACCAAGGTTGGTTGGTGATTTCATTAGTTTTTCTATTGTCATTAAATAGAGCGTAAACATATACACAATATATAAGCATAATGATTTTGTCAATATATATAATTTACACCTCTGTTCTACTCCAACCAATATTTCAACTTGGATGGAAAATCTACAACTGTAAAATATTTAAAAGAAAACATAGGGAAAAAACTTTGTGACCATGGGTTAAGCAAAGAGTTCTTAGATATAACACCAAAATCTGACTGAATAAAAAAAAAAAACTGATAAACTGGACCTCATAAGGTCAAAAACTATTGCTACTGATCTGGAGAAAATATTTGCAAGTCACATATCTGAAAAAGGACTTATATTCTAAGTTTTTTAAAAAATAACTGAAAACTCAATAATAATAATAAAAAAAATTAAAAACAAACAAGTGATTTGGAAGGAGACTTCTCCAAAGAAAATAGACAGAAAATAAGCTCAAGAATAGACTGCAACACCCATTACTATAAGGAAAAAACAAAGCACAATGATGTACCACTACAGACTTAATAGGATGTCTAAAATAAACTTTGACAATACCAAGTAAAGATAAAGAGCAACTGGAACTCTCAAACATTTCAGGTAGAGAATTTAACATGGGAGAACTACTCTAGACAACAGTGTTAGTTATTTATGAAATTAAACATCATCTTACCATATGACTCAGCAATCTTCCTCTGAGGTATTTGCCACGTGAAATAAAAATTTATATTTGTATAAAAACATGTATACATAAAGTTTTCAGGAGCATTATTCATAATCACCCATAACTAGAAACAACCAAAGTTATCTTTCAATGGGTAAATGTATAAACAAACTGTAATATAGCCATATATTAGAATACTCCTCAGTAGAATCTCAAAGGCATTATGCTAAATAAGTGTCAGCCTCGAAAGGAGATATACTGTATGATTATATTTATATTATATAATGTTCTGAAAAATGCAAAAATTATCAATGAAGAACAGTTCAGTGGTTGGAAGAGGTCAGCAGTAGGAAAACTCCTTGACTACAAGGGGGCAACACAGGAAATTTTTGCAAGTGAAGGATCCATTCTGTATCCTAATTGTGGTAGTGGTTACATGAGCCCATGATTTGTCAAAACTCATAAAACTGTATGTAAAAAATAAATGTTACTGTATAAAATATTTTAAAAAAACGCAATACTCTTTTCAGAAATTGTATTTATAAAAGTAAAGCTATTTACTTTTTAAATAAAGGAGATAGAAAAAAATACACATAGCCTAAAAGAAAATGGTTCCAACTCTTAGATATTTTGGGAAAATATTACAGACGGCTGACTTTATTCCTTACAATTTTCAGTATATATCAAAAAAATACTAAAATAGGTATTTATTACTCTTACAATCGGAAAATAAATTCCACTTTGAAAAAGTGAGATTAGATACTACTTATAAAATTTCTTTGAGTAGCTGAAACAATTAAAAATAAGGCCATGGAAAAGGAAAAAGAGAAATCAAATGAAGAGGAGGCGCTAAAGCCTGTAATAAACAAGACTATTCATATTTTACTCTACTTTGCCACTATTTTGAATAACAGAGTATCACTCAGTGTCATAGTATATATTATCCCTTCTCCCTCTTACCATAATTTAGCTCAATTAAAATGTAATTTAAAAAACTAGTTTAACATTCATCTGCTAGTGAGAACTTTAGTTTTGAGGAAAAAAGTCCAAAAATTTCAGGATTCAGGTGCTCCTGCCTGATATGGCATACCAACTATATTTTCCCACCAAAGGTAAAGTTGGTGTAATACCCCTGAATGGTGACATTTTCAACAAACTTAAACTATTCCACAGTAAAAGGAACAAATAAAAATTATATTTTAATACAAGTAATTATTATCCAATCTCTAATTTAAGTCTTTTTCATATATGAACATTCAAAAATGAGTTTTATTAATTTTAGCTAAGAGGCATAAGAGGTTAATGAGTAAACAGATGCTTGAAAAAATTTAATAGGCTATATATTTAAATGGTTCTCAAAATACATAAAATACATAAAACAATATCCAGAGAAAATTCCACCTCTTTTTCCCACTTTCCTGAATAAACAAAGGGCCTCCATCTGGAAAACACACATGAAGGTAACTACAGTTACTGGTTTCTTATGCATCGTTGTTGAGTTCCTTTATGTGTCTTATTAGCAGATACAAACATATGTATTGATTTTCCTCACCTATTTTAAACTTGTTTTACAAAAAAGTAGAAAACTGTATGTAAAACTCTGCATCTTTTTTTACTTAATATGAGATGTTATGTTTAATTATTAAAATGCCAAATATAAGGCTAAATAAAAGTCCTAAAATGAAATGTTATGCACATATTCACGGATTTAGGTTTCCAAACTATATTAAGAACATGTTAATGATTTATACAACTGTAAATGAGAAACAAGACTTACTGGGAATTAGCTGAGGTTGCTTGCCTGTCTTCAGTAAAACATTAACCTCAGTGAGATCCCAAAAGGCCTCTTTAAAGTATGGCAACTCCAAGGTTTAGCCTGCCTATAATTAATATGCAAGTGAACAAGTTACCATATTCAAATCAGGGACCTTCATTTTCAGCACAGCAGCTATTTTTAGGTTGAGTGGCTAAAAACAGACAACAGAATAGAGAAAATACATTTCATAAATGGACACCACCATATCAATTCTCAACTTCCTGTGGCATAAAGCAGCAAAAGAAAGTACTAGGAACATTTAAAACCCAGAAATGGTGCCATGCAATTTTTCTTCTGCTTGCAAATTCAATCAGGGGATGAAAATGGAACACATGCTATTCTCTAAGCTATAATGAAACCTGAAATCTTGTCACCTTCCACTTTATGACCTTATAAAATAAATCAAGGAAATTATATTTGTTAATCTGAGCCCAAGGTATTTATCCTAAAATTTGTATATTAAAAACAAATACACAAAGATTTATCGAAAAGAAAATTAAGACCTAAAACCTACTAAGTATCATCCATTTTTAAGCAAAGGAACCCAGAGACTGCTTATGAATGATAACAATGTTAAGAAAACATTAAAATGTTTTCAAAGTACCAAAAAGTATTGGAGTTTTACTGAGTCATAGCCTAAGCAGGTATCATTAGGTCAGGCATGAGATTTCCTAAATTCCAGCTCCTTGGACCATAAGGCTATGGAGATGTACCAGCGGTCTGAACTTAGACTGGCCCAGAGTTTACAATACGACTAATGAGAAGCTCTATATAATCCATAGGTATGATACATTTCTATGAATAGTTCCCTGGGTCAAGATAGTCTAAACTTTAATCCTATATCTGCCACCCACGAGCTGTGGATTCAAAGGCAAGTTGCGTACCTCATAAGCTTAAGTTACCTCATCTACAAAAAGCAGATAAGGATATTGAAAAGACTGAATTAGATAATACAAAGATGATTTACACAGTGCCTGGCATAGAGCAAAAAGTTACTGATAATAGTTTTGTGTTTTCAGATACTATATGTCAATAATGTTCAAGATGCTCTAGTACTTGGGGAAAGGGAAATAAAAATATTAATAACACATTAATTCCTGACCTCAAAGTGCTTAAAGTAGGGAAGGCAGGCATATACAGAAATAACCGTAACTCAATAATACATGTAAATGTTAAATTTTTTTTATAGTGACATTGGTTAATGAAATCCAGTAAGTTTCAGCTGTACACTTGAACAGTAAGGCATATGTATATATATTTAGACTGTGTTTGCAGCTCCCATAGTTAGATTTCTTTCTGTCACCACATATTTGACTCCCATTACCCCATCTACCTCTCCACTCCCGAATGTTGAATTTTTAAATAAAAACTGTTATACTTACAAAAAGGATTATCTGATTACAACCAACAGAATTCTTGAAATGAAGGAGCTGTATGAGTTACTCTGGATTTGTAGAAATTTAATAAGCAGAAATAGATGTAAAAGCTTTGTAGGTGAGGAAAAAGCATCAACAAAAGAACAGATGTATAAAAATACATAGTATTTTCTGGAAGTGCTAACCATACCCAGTTAAGTTGGGACAGAATATATAGCATTGTGGCAAGTACAGAGGAAGGATAATAAATTTTGTAATGCAGTAAATTCACTAAAAAAAAATTCAGGTTTCAGGCAATAAGAATCGATGCTAGGTAAATAAAGATATTATTTAACATTGTAGGATTTTTAAAAAACTCTTCACATTTTGCTCTGGAAAAGTAAAAAAAAAGCAATCGGCTTATAATTAAAAAGGAAAACACTTATTATTTCTATATCATAAACATGCTACTATGTTATAAAAAATTTCTACCTATAAAATTATGCAGAAAGAATAAAAAGATTTTTTTTATTTGAAAAGATTTCTCCATTTGTTTCAATGGAATTTCACAAATGAATACTTAATATTTTCTGTCATTGAAAAGTACATACTAAATGCTTTCTTATGTTTCTTTTTCATATGTTTTAAGGCCTTATTATCTAATCTGATCTACTGACTTGAAAATCATTCTACCATTTTATTTATGATTAATAAGTATGCCAATAATGGTTAAAAACAATTTTTTTTCATTTTTCAAAATTAAAAAAGTTTTACATGAATAACTGCATTTAAAACTCATAAACAATTATAATCTACATGTGAATAATTCCAATATATGGATTAAGTTAGTACAATACTAATTCTGGGGTCTGCAATTCCTAGAAAGTATTAATTTCACTTACTTATAAATCATCATGTTAAAAAATAATAACTGTATATAGACTCTTATATTGAGAGCTCTTGCTGAATGAGGGCAAAATTGAGCTAAATTTATAGAGATCTTGGGGAAACAGTAACAGAACAGAACAGAAGAGACAGTCTGCTCAAAGCCAGAGGACTAACAAGAGAGTCATCCCTGAGAAACCTGAAACCACAAAGGGCTAACTAACTGTATCTTGAGATAGAGTATATCTACCCCATACTCTTTTCACCTTGTGTCTCTCCAAAGAAAGCTGGGTTGGTATGGAGCAGATACAAATGCAACTTTAAAAAATTTCTTGAGAGTGAACAACAAACCAGCCCTTGTATGGATTCATTCAAATCAACTTAATGACACAAAAACTTCAAGCTTTGAATTTAAAGTGGTCTAAGACCATCATGATGGTGCCATCCCAGATATATGGCAGACTAAAAAAGCAAATCCTCTGAGAGAAATCTACCTTCATTCTAGCCTCAAAACTGTCTCATAAAACTCCTCAACCATCTCAGCCTCCAGAAGGTATTTGTGGGGGTGAGGGGGAGTGAAAAATTAACTAAACAAAAAAAAAAAACCAAGGCAACATGAGCAACTACTAGCAGAGAGAGCAAACAGGACAAACTTTACAAATGAGAACAGATGCAGATTAACACAGAATAATTATAAATATTATGTTTAAAAAAAATAAAGGTCAAGTTTAGAAATGTGTACAAAACAGAATATTTTTTAATTGGTAAGCAAAATTGGAAAAGAATCAAATAGAAATTCTAGGTATTAAAAAAAAGATTAACTGAAATTTTTTG
Source organism: Pteropus medius (assembly GCF_902729225.1). Lineage (NCBI taxonomy): Eukaryota > Metazoa > Chordata > Mammalia > Chiroptera > Pteropodidae > Pteropus > Pteropus medius. Next base: position 39,409,456 of record NW_024344378.1, read on the forward strand.
AAAAAGCAATGGATGGATAAAAGCTTATTAGATACCACTGAAAAGAATGAGTACACTTATATAAAAAATCAAGTGCTTCTCTAATTTCTCTCAGGTTATCCAGCTGACCTACAAAAAAATTTTTTTTCTTTTGAAATAATTATAGATTAACAGGAAATTGCAAGGAAAAAAAAGAAACGTCTTCCCTACATAACATAGTAACAATCTTGTGAAACTATCTGAAAATGTAAAAATCAGGAAATTGATATTGGTACAAACTATAAGTCCCATTTCACCAGTTTTACATGCACTCTTATTTGTGTACGTATGTATGTATGTGTGCAATCTATTCAATCTTATCATATATGGAGAATGATGTAACCACAACCACAATAAAGAACTGTTCCATCACCGTAAGGATCCCTTGTGTTCTCGCACCATTTATAAAATCTGAAATCAGAGCCTAAACTGATTCATATAATTAAGGATATATAGCTACTCTTGGAAGTAAAAGATTCAGGCAGTTTTGTAGAAGAGGGAAGAGAGGTCAATTGTTGAAAAGTAGGCAAAATAGATTTTTTGAGGAACAGCTGAGTGAGAATAGCTCTCGGCTGGGAAAAAACATACACGAAGGAAGTTCTGTAGTTTTGTTTTGTGTTCTGTGATGTCTTCTCTAGTTACTTATTCAAAAAAGATAATGTATGCTCATGTGCATTCATTTTAGATAATACATAATAATGAGATGGGTACCAAGTTAGGGGGCAGGTAGCTTCAGTTTTATTTGGATTCTACAATGATGAAATTTCAAGACTACCTGATTGAAAGCCCAATAAAACCATAATTTAGCTGAAAATGAAGGTTACATACATCCCTATTTTTCTAAAATAAAATTCATCTGGTGCTCCAAATTACTAATATGTTCTTCAAATATACTATATTTAAATAAGGACTCCTTGTACTCCAATGAGGAGAGGAAAAATTAAGTTTAAATAAGATTTGTTTTACATTTTACTTATCACTACACTTCACAGAGTATAAAAAAGAAAACAAACTTTATCTGAAAATAACATGTCAGAGATTTCCTGGCATTAGTCACTGAAAAGTGGGAGACAGAAACATTTAAAATGATAGAAATACTCCTAAATCTGTAATTATTTCTTGACTAGGAAAAGTTAGACCGCCTTTATTCACTATGATATGCTTTACCTCCAAACCCTCCCTGAAGAATACAAAAGACCCTGGAATCATTCCTATATTCCTTGAAATCCCTAGGGGAACTCCAAGATTAGCACAACTGCCTTCAGGTTTAGCCAGTTTAGAAAATATTACAATGGTCTGGATAGGTATCTTTCATGGCCCATACATTTACTTCAACTTTATGAACTTAAGTTATTATAATCACATTTAACTCACAAAGCTGTATATGCATAAGTTCTCTATTTAGTTTTGAAACGAGATTTTTTGGGAAATATTTACATGTTTATCAAAAAGGGAAGAAGAAAAGTGGGGCAGGAAAGTCTAAAAGGACATATAATAACCCGTTAACAAGAGATACCTATGGAAAATACATAGAAAAGAATGACAGAAGGTTACTGCCTTTTTAACCTTATATAATTTCACAATTAAACTTTTCAATACACAGTTGCTTCTGTCCTCAGTAAGTTACTTGACTATACCATGTCTCATCTGTGTATCTCAAATGGATGGATGATTTAAAACACTGAGAACAATGGCTGGAACTTGGTATAAGCCTTCAAAAATTAAATAATGTTACATTGGTAATATTATTACATGTAATAAAAAGTTAATACATCACATTGTTTTTCAAATGGTAAGTATAAATATACTTTAAAAGCTACCTGTATTTTTTATAGAACCCTTCACAAGTGCAGTTAAATAATTGTGTGTCAGCAAGGACCATACATACTGTTGGATTCACGGTACTTGCATAATGCTTAGCTCACAGTAAGTGTTAAAGAATGTTTACTGAATGAATGAAAGAGATTATCATGCAACACATATGTAATGCTGATGCGTTCAAGTTATTTGTAACCATTTACAAATTTAAAAAGTATATATACAGTGAAAAAGAAACTACTTACGTAAAGAAGCAGTTTTAGACCTGGTTAGTATAACTCAACACCAAAGGAGACTCCCCCTCCCGCCAAGAGCTGAAAAATAATTCTCAAATTAGAACACGTGGTAGACACAGCAACCACACATTTCTGGACAGAAAAAAAAATGGAATCAACCTCCATCTTTATTTTACATGGCTAGTTGCTTTTGGCTGCTTCAAATTATAATAGCAACACATTGAAAATTCCTAGCAATTCTAAGTATAACAAAAAAAAAGGTGACTAAATATGGGAAATACTTGTAATGAAAAGGTCAAATAATCAAGTAAATAATTACAAAATAATTCTAGGATATAAAAAATTTTCAGAAATTATATCCAGAGAATAATTCACTGTGGCTGAAATAAATGGCAAACAAAAACAACTACCAGGTTATGAAAACTCTTACAGAGAAAAACTAACCATTCTGAAAAACAAATTCTAGTTAATTACAATTAACTGCCATTTTTGGTTAAAACAATGAAATGTGACACAACAATCTAAACATCAGGAAAAAATATGAGCTAGGTCATAGATTAGGTAGGGTTAAAATGGGGGTTAGGCAGAAAGAAAAAAATTAACTGTGTAAATTCAGTAACATATAATGTCTTTCTCAATCCAAATCTTAATAATTAAGATTTTAAAATGAGGAAAAACCCACCTTTGTATAAAAACTATAGTTTCTCTTAAATATTTTTAAACTGCTTTGATTATTTTAAACATTAAAAATGAGCTGTTTCAAACATTAACTGCAGTTGGTGCCTTAAAATCATATACAATTATTTTCTGTTTATTTTTTATACAACTAAATGTTCTAATTTTACTATTACATGAATTGTTTCAATATCTTAAGAAAGAAGTAATATAACGTGGTGCTTGTAAACATAGTACTTGGAATGCTGCAATTAGTAACAACAAAGTAAAGTAACATAAAAGCAGAAAGCCTTTGGGGTTTGATATATAATTCAATTGCTTTGCTGTCCTCTTCCCTATTTATGTATATGTCTTACATATATCTTAAATTTATGACTCAGTAAACATATCTTGCTCTTCAATTTGATCCCACTCAATAAACATGGGAAGCAAAATCTAAAATTATGACTTAGAAAAAATTGAAATGTACTTTTCAAAGGTACTTGATTGTGGAAAAGAATTTAAGGGTATTTAAAATACTAGTTCACTTCTTTTTTCATGCAATTTTAGAAATATTGGTATGTTAAATAGTTTGAAAGAAGAGGTTTAATATGAAAACAAGAAATACTTTTCAATTCACAATCACGTTAAAGTGTTTTATTCACTCATTCAGTAAATATTTACTCAATAGCTAACACTCTCAAGGTCCTGTGCCTATACTGAATACTTAAATTTAAATGCATAATTCTTGCCTTCATTTAGGCAGTTAATTATAAATCTCATTAGGTTAGTATATAATATTTATATACAATTTTAAAACTGCAGACCTCAGATGACTGGGGATTCTTGAATATTCTTGACTAACCATTCATATTTAAGCACGAGGCACTAAAAAACTATTGAAAAGGCTTTGTGAGTGAGTTCAGCTTGTTGAGTATCACCTAAGGCTTGCTGAGATTTTAATGGGATCTCTGGTGGCTATTACTATAGGTTGAATGAGTGGAGATATGACCATTTTGCTGGAAGCTCCTTAAAAGTATTTGTTGTTCTTTTCTCTGGGGACCTTCATTTCCCCTGAGAAGACAATCCTCTAATCTTTTGACTATGACTAAACATCTGGTTGATAATATTCAAAGAGCAGAATGAAGAAAAAGAGACTGAAGGAAAGGTTGTACCATTTAGCAAAAAAAATTTTCATGTAATTGTCTTGTGTCATATCAGAAATTCTGATGTGTCAAATGTCCCTGAAGGAAATCTCTACTTAAGAGAATGTACCACCTACCAATCTCCTACAGGTAAGAAGGGTTGGCTTGCCTGGCTCTAAGGGGTTAGGAAAAGGCCCTGAGAGTCTAATTCTCTTCATATCACCTTTTAACTAATCCTTCCATTTTCGGCTCATCCATTACTTCTGTGTAAAGCATGTGATGCTGCTTTTTGAAACTTTTTGAGATGTTCTAGCATTCTCTGCTGACATTTATGATTCGTTTTTCTTGAATCTTGCTAGGTTGATCACTACTTCTCATCCATTCTCTACATTCTAAAAATTTATTAACATCTAATCACTGTTGTCTTGTGTTCTTTTTGTCCTTTTAAATTGTTATTTTAGTGTAATTTTGGAGGAAATAAAGGTAAACATGTTCCACCAGGTACATTTATCCAAATCCCACCCAGATTATTTAAACAAAGGGATAAATGACAAAGTGCTAAAATCACTTAATTTTTCTGCTACAGTAATCTAAAATAATACAAACTTGATTATTTAACCTACATGACTATGATTTGTTTTCCATTCTGTACAGGAGGAAATGTGCAACACAAGACCCTTTATGATCTAGTCCCTACTTACTTTTCCTTCATCTTCTGCCACTCTATTACAATTTTTCTACGTTCCAGCATGGCATAAATCCTTAGAATTTCCCAATCAGGATCTGTTTTCTCACAAAATGCCTTCACTCTTTTCCAATCAGAAAATGCTAGTTCAGCATTTAAAATCCTATTGAGCACCACGCTCCTCTATGTATCTTTTCCTCCGCTCCCCTGCCACGCTAGTTACTTCTCTTCCTACTTCTCCCACTTTTATAAACTTTTATTATATCACTGATTGGTTCATTTTCCATCTGTGCATCTATCTCTCTTCTTACTCTCTCGACTTCATGACAAGATTTTAGTTTATTCTCATTTGTATCCATCAAGCCTTAAATTATCTGATCAGAAATAAACGGAAATTAGGTTTTCCTTATAAGACTTTTCCAGAAACTGGTTTACTGAAAAATACAAATGCTCTTCCAAGATTATTCTCAGCCAATTCAGTAACTGGCAGTGTATAAACTCTACAACAGAAGAAAAAGCATTATCTTGGAGATAGGGGACTTGGGTTTCATTTCCACTTCCAGAAATTAACTTATACTTCCTTTTCTTACTGGAAAAATGAGGATGTAAAACCATATGATGATAATAATAACAGGAGGCTTTTTATAAAGTGCTTGTATAGTGAAGAATTAACCTAATCCAAAGAGAGATCTGGACTTTGCCCTCGGCTACTGTGAGGTGATCAGTAGGCCTCTGGAATGTTCTGCCTAATAGGTGTGTGTCTCTGTTTGCCTGGAGTCTTTGGTTATGGGACAATCTACAGATGAGATTTACTATGAGAGCTTTGCTCAGTATCAGTTGTAACCTCCAGAGGTAGTGATTATTAAAGATATCAGTACAATTTATGGGAGGAAATAAAGACTAAAGCTCAAGTACCCAGATAGTATGTGATTGAGCTCCAATAAAAACTGTGCACAGCAAAGGCTGGAATGAGCTTCGCTGGCTGGCAATATTCTGCATAATGTCACACACTGTGGCTGGAAGGGCTTATTGATGTCCTATGACTTCATGGTCCATGTGTGGACCCCTCCTGTGCATAAGGTACTCTGTGCCCTATGCACTTCTTCCCTTGGCTTATTTCAATTTGTATCCTTTCTCTGCAATAAACCATAAGTGGCAGTATCACAGTTTTCAGTGAGTTCTATGAGTCTTTCTAGTAAATTATCTAACTTGAAAGTGGGTTTAGGAAACCCTCAAACTTGCGATTGATGTCAGAGAGAGGGCAGTTTTATGGGGATTCCCCTAAAACTGTACAGTTGGGTAAACTCACTGCAGTGCTATACTGAGGATTTTTTTACTTATATATCTGTTGCTTAACCTTCACAACTCTATATGGTAGGTACTACTATTATGAAGGCAGTAAAACATAGAAAGAATAAATAAGTGCATCCATATATTAACAGTAAATGGAAGAGTGGGGCTTTGAACCAGGAAATCCAACATCAAGGCTTATGTTCTTAATATGTTATACTGCCTCCTTAGATGACTGCTGAGGTTCTCTTTTTAAGCAATTATGTTTTCTGAACCTATGACTAGATTACCTCTAAGGTCACATCAAGCCATGTAAATCTATGAGCAAACAAGTCTACGGCCATCTCACCCTAAACAAGCCCGATCCCGATCCCGTCTGATCTCGGAAGCTAAGCAGGGTAGGGCCTGGTTAGTACTTGGATGGGAAACCACCTAGGAAGACCAGGTGCTGTAGGTGTAAATAATAAAAATAAAGGATTGTAAACTGACAAGACTCTTGCAATCTGTGAGGTTGACCAAGGATTGCCTCACCCTAAAAAAAAAAAAAAAAAAAAATCTATGAGCAAACTAATTCATGTAGAAAGCAAACCTTAAATAATCTTCATTGTATTTTTATCATTGTTTAAACTGTCATATTTATTCTTCGTACTATTAAGGACAGATAATAAAAATATTATATCAACAAACATAAAAAGTAGATGTCAAATATATAGAAGAAGCCTAAAATAATCTACTAATTCATTTGGAGAAAACTATTTCCAAAATAAAAAATAAGTTAAAATTATTACATTAAAATTTCCAATTTTTTGGAAAATAATAGTTTTTTTTATTGAAAAGACAAATTATAGTCAGGCATAATCTTACTGTTCAAAAAATGACAATTTTCAGTAGATGAAAAATATAAAAGAAATATATTGATAAAATTTTACATATTTACGATCTGAATATAATTCTCAAACTGAAATAACGTATCTACGAAGGAAAATTTGTACTGGAAAGAAGTCTGAGCTTCCTAAAACTCACTCCAGAAATTCAGATAAATTACTGCAGATTAGTATATTTAGTTGACAATGAAGATATAAATTCTTTCCTTCTACAACTTTAAAATAATTTATTTAGGGTAATTTTACATTTCTCCCTATGACAATTTAAAGAACTACATTCATATCTGATTAGAATGAGGGCATCTATATAAGCATATTTATTAGTTTCTGACTACTTGCCATGTTTAAAGTTGGTAACTTATAAACTTTTTAACATAAATTGGCTGATTATACTTTCCTGTCCTTTGATCTGAGCATAAAAGTAATAGCCAGGAAACTTGCTATAATTCCCAGTAGGGTTTGTTTCACTAGCTAGGACAGAGTTAATTCATCACTTTAAAACAGGCGATTAATCACTGTCTAAGATGGGTAAAGCACTGTGCTAAACTCCTAGCAATGACACAAAAATGACTATGACATGATTCCTGTCCTCAAAGAACTTACAATCTAGTAGAGAAAGACAGACATACAAACAAATAGGTATAATACAAAGCAGAATGTGCTAGTTGTTAAAACAGAGGTACAAATAAAGTTCTACAAGAGCACAGGATGGTGATATTAATTCTGGTTGGGGAGATCTGGAAGGCTGGGCCAGCAGAATAGTAGTAGAAAACTCTGCCCTTTAGAAAAATGCAGCAGTGTTACAGCCCAACTGGGTTAGGGTCGAAGCCCCACTCCCCACAGAAGGTTTTCCTAAAGGAGATGGAGCCAGGGCCCTAACCCAGTTAGGTAGGTGATTCGTTGATTTCAATTATGAGTGCCAACACTTTCTTTCCTTGGTGCAGATAAATGTGATTTTACGAATATTTTACTTTATTAAAAAATAAATAAAATTTGACAATATATTAAGTAACTTACATAAAAATGTAAGTTACCTCAGCCTCCATCATCAGAATGACCTCAGGTGGTACTCATACTACAACAAAACAAACAACAACAAAAAAATAGACACCACTTCAGCATGTTACATATGTGGTGCTCCAATACATGTTATGCTCTTGATACCTTGGGAAGAAAGATGGAGAGACAATTCTGGAGAAATAACCTTGGTATTGTACTATTCCATATTTTGTTAAAGTTTTCTTTATTTTTAAATTTTAAAAATAAACTTTAGAATAGTTTAATGAGGTAATAGGCTTTTTTTATCCTGTCATAATTTCAAGAACCAGCAGGTATATAATCACTTTCTACTGATTCTTACAATAAACAGACAAGATACTAAAATATAACCAATGTGTAATATTTAAGTTAGCACAAGAGGGGTGAAACAACCAAAATGAGGATAATAAATACAAACATTGTGTTTAAGTATAAGAGAACATGAAAGCAAGTATCATGGGTACAGAATTAGAAACATTAAATTCATAGAGAAAAGAGTATTAGTTTCCACTGTATTTCATTCTATTGCTGCCTCATATACATCCCTAAAATTTCTCAAATTTGTAGCTATAATATTTTTTTATGCTATATGAATTTTTAAACTCTGCATTTCATAATTGCTGCTTATAGATATCTTTAAGCTTCATTTTAATGACCAGATAGGGAAACAGAATCTCAGTCATATGTACTATACATAAATGAATGTTTGCAAACTTTTACGAAACTTAAAATGGTTATTATCTACAGTTTGCCAAACATTATTTCAATTATTTGTTCTATAAATTTTTATTACCTCCTAAAACAAAGAAAGAAAGGAAACATGAAGAAAGACACAACCTGACTGTCTGAATGAAGGGAGATAGCTCCCATTATACAGACTTGCTTTAAATATAAGTATATAATTCAAAGTCTTGGTATCATAAAATTAGCTGAACAAACCATTAAACAGGTATGACATAAGGTTATATAATATCTGAAATAATATAAAGAAAGCTCATAGCAAATATTAGAAAAATCCCAAACCTTAATAATTAAAAAGACAAGAATTCATAAAAAATGCAAGTTGCTAATATGAAAAATAGTCATCACATCAAAGAAATGCAAATTAAAACAATGAAGTTATTTTTAAATATCAAAATAGCAGATATATAAATGGTGTAACATAATTCTACACTTCTGAAATTGTAAAAATCCTCTTTTTAAATATGTTTGGGTTTTAAAACAAGATGGTATGATAAGTAAATTAATGCTTGCAGGTGAGGGGGTTTGGGAGTTTAGGATCAGAGAGAGATGAAAACACTCAATACACTGAATGGGGGCAAGGGCAGTTAAGCACAACTTTTAAATAATTTGTGAAAAGTATCAGGAGATTTTTAGATTTTTGTTGCTCTCAGGTTCGTATTTTCTGACCAGTAATTCTACTATGATTCTAAATAGTAAAATAATCAAAGATGCAAAGATTTATGTATTTATCACATTAATCACAGTTATTTATAATCACAAAAAATCAGAAACAACTACAATACCAAACATTAAGGAAATGAATCATAATATGATCAAATGTTACGCAGCCATTAAAAACTGTTAGTCATTACCTGTGAAGAGAAATGTATAGGATAAAACATTAAGTAAAAAAGCAAGTAAAACTAACCTTATAAATAATTATTGTTTAAAAAAACTGAAACACCCTGACAATATTTATACCAAATACCTGAAATAATGTTTCAGTAGCTTTTAAAATATTTCTTTGATATTAATGTAAGAAAATTATTTCATTCAAACATATAATGTTAGACACTGTCAGAAAACAGGGATAACAATGGTTAAACAGATGTCACTTTTTTCTTAATACAATTAATGATCTTATTTAGTTAGCATGTTTCTTTTATAAAACTCTTCAAACTAGCTGAGAATTTATTGTAATTTACTATATTTTCTTAAATGGATCATTTTCTGATATGAAGTAATTTTACCTGTTCCCCAAACCTATAATTTCACATAAAATATCTGCTATCATCCAAAATGATTCACTCAATTTTGACTAAATTTAACAAACTAAGGAAAATTACATGCTACTGAATGCTTTATAAAAAGTATCCTCTTACCGTCCACCTACAAAGTCTCACTCAGCAAAGTTGTTCTATGCTACACACAAACCAAATTGGATTAGTAGCCTTTATCCAATTTATGTTTCCCCTAATTAGACAGAATAAACTATATGTGGACTAAATATGCTGAAAGAGTACTAACAAAAAGACATAAAGTTGTTCAACAAAATGAAATCAGTATTTTTAAATTTCTGCCAGATACTTCAGAGCTTTAGGTATATTAATGTATAATCAGCAAGATAAATCTAAGCTTATATTTAGTTTTTATTCTTTTGAAATTGAAAATGCTTAATGAAACAGAAATATCTTACCAATGCAGGCCACTGAATCTGTTTGCTCTTTGATCCCTGAGTCTGGCTAGGGTCGTTCCTTCTGGCCCAGATTAAGTGGTATTCCACCAAGAATGTTGAAAAATCTTCATAAACTCTAACCCACTCTCGTTTATCCCATTCAAGACCATCAAATTCCACATATACCTATAGAAAAGAAAACAAAACTCCATAAGCAATGTAGTGTGATATTTTAAAACATGTATGTCATAAAATTGAATTAGAAAAGACATTAACATATTCATTATTCAAATTAACGTCTCTTAAAACTACTAAATAATTTCTCCCTAACCACATCATAACCACTACTTATTATATGATATGAAGGTAAACCATAAGCTTATTAAGAAAAGCAATTTACACAATGTTTGTCAGTATAGACCAACCAATATCTACTAAGGACATATTAAAGTACTATGTGGATACTGATAATTCTAAAAGCAGAGGTCAGAAAACATTTTCTATAAAGGACTAAATAGTGAATATTTTAGTCTTCGCAAACTATATGGTCTGTGTCATAACTACTTCTGACTCTGGTACGAAAGCAGTAATAGATAATATGTAAAAAAATGAGTCTGGCTTTGTTCTAATAAAACTTTAATTACAAAGCCAGGCAGCAGTGCAAAGATGATTCAAAGCAGGAAAATAAATCAATGCAATAAACATTAATAGAATGAAGGACAAAAACATGATCATCTTAAATGACAGAAAAAGCATTTGATAACACGCTTTCATGATAAAAATACTCAAACTAGGAATAAAAGGTAACTAACCACGACATAATAAAGATTGAAAAACCCACAGCTAGCATCATACTCAATTGTGAGACTGAAAGTTTTTCCTCTCAAATAGGAACAAGACAAGAATGTTAGTATTTGGAAAACTTAAGCTGACTCTTAATACGCATTCTATTCCTCCTTTCCTCCACCCCCTCGCCCCTCATCTTTTTTCATTCATTCTCTAAAATTATTTCTTCATAGGACTGTTTTCCCTACTAGATTATGAGTTACACTGAAGGCAGTCTTGTATCTTTTTCTTCTACCCTTATATCTAAAGGGTTTCTGTTTCCCTTTATTTAAATCCTGTTTGTTCTTCTGACCTTTTTCAAGTTCTTCGGAATGTTTATAACCTCTCTTCAACTCAAACTTAGCTTTGAACTCCTGTAAGCAGTTATTTTTCAGTTTATGTTATTAAATAATCAAATACTACCCTATAGTCATCAAATAAAATGAGAATATCTTTAAATTATGGGTGCAAAGTCACTGAGGGTAGAGCTGTTACAGTGTCCAGTACAGTGCTGCATATATATAAGTGCTTAGGAAATATTAAGCATGGACTTTTAAACATAGAGACAAACTGGTAAAAGATATGTTTGATTTGGAGACTTTGTGCTGCTGTCCATTAGGAAGCTAGTTAGATGTGCTTACCTATTAGAATCGGGAGAGGGAGGAATACACTGTTCAAGGAGTTAACACCTGTTTCTAGTTATCCAAACAAAGTCAGAGCAGAAGCCCAAGTCAAGGAACAAGACTGCTGGCTTCTAAAAACGCATTCTTAGGGGTTGAACTGAGGTCTACCTAGTGTTAAGCAAAGATTTTAAACTATATCAATTTCTCCACTATTTAAAATCTTATAAGATTCTCATATTTAATTATTAAATTGTGGTATAAAAGAGTGTTTGGAAATTCCAAAAAACTGAAGCTGAGACAATGTTCAGGAAAGCATTATCTTTGCTTTGCCCTGATGGACAATTAAAATATGATCTTGTTGACAAAATATTTCAGTAAAGAACCTAAAAAGCCAAGGTTTGTAAACATTTCCCTAAAGGACATAAATTCATTGTAAATTCTTCCAAATGCAAAGACCTTAATATAAAATTAAAGATTTTAGCATGAAATGAACTTTGTAAACTCATAGCTTATCTTGCATGGACAGCAAAGACTGCTTGTGTTGGCTCCCTCCCAAGTCCCATGGGAAAGATACGAGAGTCCAGGATGGACACCTATTTACACAGAGAGAACACAGACCTTGAGGGGAATTTCCACTTTTATAGTAAAGTGGAAGCAAGTCTGCCCTTTGTTTGGGGGAAATTATTATCTCATCCCTCATTGCTGCTCACTGCAAATACAACTCTGAGAAGTAGCCCAGGTAAAGAGCAGTCAGAGTTTTGCATTTTCTCATATCTAAACCAGAACATGCAGGGATGCTTGGTGCCCATGTTGGATGACCTATACTTACATGGATAAGATCTGGCATCATGGTTAACTGAATCAGTACTAATCAGGCCTTAGAGTTTACTGGTATGTATGTAGAGTGAAGTTTAGGGAGGTGTAGTTTATTTCTATAAACCTGCCCACCTACATAAAGTTCTGTATATACTTACATGGTTGTTCATGAATTACTTTATGTTAACTCTCTCCTCATTCACTTCTGTTGGGACCTGCTTACTTCCCTGTCTTACTAACTAAAAGACAAGATCCTTAAGGACAATGATTAGTATGCCTTCATCTCTTTTGCATCTTTAGTGCCTGCCACAGTGCCTAACAAACTGAAGTGCTTAGTAAATGTTTTTGAATACGCAGCACTGTGCAAAACACATCACAAGTACAAATAAATGACTAATTTGCAATAAAAGGAAAAGAAAAAAGGTCCTAAAATGCAATATGAATAGTTGCTCTATTTACTAAATTGCCACTGTGTTCATAATTATGTAGAAAAAAGAAAGGGAAGAAGATTTCATTCAGTAAACACCTCTGATTGCATATTGGAGCCAATCATTATGCACATTAGGAATTCAAAAATAAGAGCTACGCATCAAGAGTTAACAGCCATGGATAGTGCAATGATTACCATTAAAGTAAATATGATGTAAGAAAATGCCTAAGCCAAATGATCATTAAAACTGTGGTAAATACTTTTTCTAGCCCAAGATGTTAGAACAATGAATTCTAAGAACGGGTGGCCAGTAATTAAAAAACTATCACATTTCTCATTTAATACATGTCTTCTACAACAGAAGCTAACATGCACAAATTCTCAGTTTTATATATGTGTAAAAGCTAGCACTGGATGAAGAGCTGTCAGCCTGTCAGAGGAACCACTGGCAAGAAGAATAAAGTATAAGCAGCAGTCATGCAATTCAGTTTCCACTATTTTGCTCATTAAAATTGACCTAACCTTCGAACTTTTCAAACACAATCATTGCTTATGTGGAGAATCTCTTCTACATGGTTTCTGGTCACTTAGTTTGGAGACCTATATTCAATTTACATATATAAAAAATAATATAACACTAAAGCTAAGAATTATCACTTTAGAAGTCAAAATGGTATAGATGATAGAGGCTTTGCTCATCTGTTCTTATGACCACATCAAAGTTATGACGAAACACAGAGCAAACAGTAAGCAGAGTTGCCTGGGGTCTAGATGAACAAGCCCTACAACCAGTAAGAGAAATAAGAAATCACCCTGCAATGGGAGAAGGTAGGACGTGGTGAGGATGTGAGGCTGCCTGATCTTGAGTGGGTGAGTGAGAGAGAGGCTGTGGAAGTGGCAGCTGGCAGCTACAGACATTACTCTTAAAGGGACTGTGTCCGCGACCAGACTTTCACAGTGACGGACCTCCTTGCTCTGAGCACCAGCCCCTGACAGCTGTTCAGGGGGCACCAGGGACTAACAAGGACACTGAGTTGTCAAAGTAAGGGACAGAGGCAAGGCTTTCACCCAAGCAGAAGTGCAGGCAGTATCCATTGTTCGTCTGTTGAGCCTTCCCCTCTCCCAGTGCACTGACACAGTACCGCCATATCTGAGATGTCATCAAACTGGGTAACAGAGGTTGCTCCACCCAGAGGAATCCTTGAAATTCTGCCTTCCCCAAATCAGGGCCCTACTCAAGCCATATCCAGTTGTGTCCTTGGTGAGTTCTGTGCAACTTACAGGGCAAGTGCCAAGATCCACACTGGTGGCAGCTGACCTTGGTTTCTGGCATGTCCTCTTGAGGCAATTATGAGCAATGCATCTGGGGACTGTTTGCTGAATATTAACAGGTGGCCCGAGAGGGACACAGGCTAGGGCTAAACTTGGCCTGCAGCTGAAACCCTCTCAAGACTGTCCCACTGGACACCTACCACATAAAGCCACATTAATAAGACCGAGAGACTTAGGAGCTTTGCTTAGTACATAGAAACAGACACAGAAAGGCAGCCAAAATGGGAAGACAAAGCAGCAGAAACCATATGAAAGAACAGAACAGAGATCCAGGAATAATGGAGTCAAGCAATCTAACAGATGCAGAGTTCTAAACACTGGTTATAAAAATGCCCAATGAACTTAGGGGAAGAGTAGATGAACTCAGTGAGAACTTTAACAAAGAGATAAAAAACATAAAAATGGAAATGGAAATTATAAAAGGGAACCAGTCAGAAATGAACACTACATTATCTAAGACAAACAGTATACTAGAAGGAATGAACAGAGTGGATGAAGAAGAGGACCAAACCACCAATATAGAGGATGGTGAAGCCAAGGTCACCCAATCAGAAAGGCAAGAAAAAGAAATCAAGAATATAATAATATTTTAAGGAGTCCATAGGACAAAATTAAGTGTGAAAACGTCTATCTAATAAGAGTACCTGAAAGAGGAGAGGAAGAACATGAGTGGAAAAGCTATTTGAAGAAATAATGATGGAAAACTACCCTAACCTGGTAAAGGAAATAGGCATAAAACCCCAGGAAGCTCAGAGAATCCCCAAAACCAGGAACACAAAGAGGCCTACACCAAGACATATCATAATTAAAGTGCCAAAGGTTAAATACAGAGAATCTTAAAAGCAGCAAGAGAAAAGCAGTTAGTTGCCTATAAGGGAGCACCCATCAGTCTGGCAGCTGAGTTTTCAAAAGAAACTATGCAGGACAGAAGGGCTTGGCACAAAATATTTGACATGATGAAGACCAGGATCTACAACCAAGAATACTTTACCTAGCAAAGTTATCATTTCGAGTTGAAGGACATATAAAGAGCTTCCAGACAAAAATAAGCTAAAGGAATTCATTAACACCACGCCAGGAAATGGTGGAGGGACTTCTTTAAGAAGAAAAAACATGTATCAAAATCATGAATAAAAATGGTAATAACTACATATCTATCAATGACTAGCTTAAATGGAACAGAATTAAGTGCTCCAAACAAATGATAGGGCGGCTGAATGGATAAGAAAACAAGACCCCTACATATGCTGCCTATAAGAGACTCACTTCAGATTAAAAGACACATACAGACTAAAAGGCAGGGAATGAAAAAGATATTGCCTTGATGGACCTAGAGAGTATTGCGCTACATGGAGTAAGTCAGATAAAGACAAATACCACATAATTTCACATACATACAGAATCTAAAGAACAAAATAAACAACAACAATAACAACAACAACAGAAACAAACTCATAGATACTGAGAATATTTTGAGAGCTACTAGACAGGAAGGGTTTTGGGGGGACGGTGAGATGGTGAAAAAGGGCAAAAGGATTAAGAAATACAAATGGATAGTTGCAAAATAGTCATGGAGATACAAGTGTAGCATAAGGAAAATGGTCAATAACATTGTCATAAATATGTAAGGGGGAAGAAGGGTACTAGATTTAGTGAGGTGATCACTTGCTCTAACCACTATGCTGTATAACTGAAACTAATATATTATTGTATGCCAACTATAACTGAAAAAAACTCATTGAATTGTACAATGTAAATATGAGCAACTCATTGTCTATTAGATTTCAATAAAGCTCGGGGAAAAAAGAATTATCATTTTAGACTAAATTGTAATTTCAGCTCTGCCATTTTATTTTAGGACTTCTAAAAAAGCCACAGTCATTATTTTGATTGTTATATTGTTAATTTTTAAAAACTGTGGGAATAGTAAAAATATTAGCTATATAAAAATCTACTAATACACTCATTTGAAAAAAAATTCAGATTAGTATGATAGAGTAAACTTTTTGAAGTTAAAACTCATCAATAACTATAACTTTTGTAAGGTCCTATAAGAACTCCTTATTTATTTTTCTAGAAACATAAAACAATGACCAGTAACTAAGAAAAACTCTATTCTTTAACAATATATACTATATCCAATGACATTAAAAAAAATCAGACGTGCTTCTATTGCAAAATCAAGTGATAAAGACAAATTTGGTTTAGTTTCAATAATAATAATAATAATATTCATATCATATCAACTTGGTGCAACCTAGACTTCATCTTTTATTTACTCTAAAGTAAGAGTGATCTACACATCACGTGAGAACTATGAAGAGGTCTCAGGTTTGGTTCTGCCAAAACCACCCAGCAATCATAGGCTAAAACTACTTGGCCTCTAAAAACCTTTCATGTTAAAAATAAAAGCATTTGGGGGAGGGAGAAGGGGAATGGCGTAGACGACATAGGCTCTGTTCATCTCTCTGGTGACCAAATCGAAGTTGAGACAGAAACAAGGAACAAACAGCAAGGAAAAATCACCTGGAATCTAGATGAATAAACCATACAACTAGAGAGAAATCTAAGAAATCATCCTACAAGCGCAGAAGGTAGGATGTGGCGAGGATGCGAAACTGCCTGGTCCCAAGTGGCTGAATGGGACAGAGGCCATAGCAGCAGCATGGCTGCCAGCAGCCCCAGACGCCTCTTAAAGGGGCCGTGTCTGCAAGCAGACTTTCGCGGTGACGCACCTGCTTGCTATGAGCACCAGCGCTGGTTCCGCTGTGCAGGAGGCACCAGAGACTTACAGGGGAACACCGAGTTTTTGGAGTAAGGGCCGAGGCATGACTCTCTGTACAGAAGTGCCTATGGTATCCATTATTCCTCTATTGAGCCCTCTCCTCTCCCAGTGTGCAGGCTCAGCACCACCATGGAGGAGACGTCATCAAACTGGAAAACACAGGTCGCTCCACCCAGAGGATTCCCTGAAACTCTGCCTCTCCCAACTCATGGCCCCACCCAAGCCACATCCAGGTGTGTCCTCAGTGAGTCAGGTGCTCCTTGCTGAGCAGCGCCTAGACTCACACTGGTGGCAGCTTGCCTCGGTTTCTGGCATGTCCTCTGTGGAATGCTTACTGAATCTTAACAGGCGACCCGGGAGAGGCACAGGCTTGGGCTAAATTCAATCTGCAGCTGAACCCTCTCAGGACTGTCCCCCTGGACATCTACCACACAAAGTCGCACTAATAAGACTAGAAGACTTAGGAGCTTTGCTTAGGACATAGAAACAGACACAGAAAGGCAGCCAAAATAGGAAGACAAAGAAGCAGATACCATATGAGAAAACAGAACAGAGATCCAGAAATAACAAAGGCAGAGTTCAAAACACTGGTTACAAACTTGCTCAGTGAACTTATGAGAAGGGTGGATTAATTCAGTGAGAACTTCAACAAAGAGAGGAAAAAACATAAAAATGGACATTATGAAAGGGAACCAGTCAGAAATGAGAGGAGAAGTATATTAAATGGAATAAACAGTGAATAAAGAAGAGGATCAAATGACCTATACAGAGTATAGGGAAGCCAAGGACACTCAATCAGAATGGCATGAAAAAAGAAGCCAAGAATATAATAATACTTTAAGGAGCCTATGGGACACTAATAAAGGTAAAAAATATCCATGTCATAGGGGTACCTGAAGAGGGAGAACAAGAAGTTGAATATATATTTGAAGAAATAATGATGGAAAACTTCCCTAACCTGGTAAAGGAAAGAGACATAAAACTCTAGGAAGCTCAGAGAATCTCAAAAAACCAGGAACCCAAAGAGGTCCAAACCAAGACATATCATAATTAAAATGCCAAAAGATAAATACAAACAGAGAATCTTAAAAGCAGCAAGAAAAAAGCAGTTAGTTACCTACAAGGGAGCACTCATCAGCCTGGCAGCTGATTTTTCAAAAGAAACTATACAGGACAGAAGAGCCTGGCACAAAATATTCGACATGATGAAGACCAGGATCTACAACCAAGAATACTTTACCCAGCAAAGATATCATTTAGAGTTGAAGGACAGATAAAGAGCTTCTCAGACAAAAATAAGCTTAAAGAATTTATCATCGCCAAGCCAGTATCACAGGAAATGTTGGACTACTTTAAGAAGAAAAAACATGTACCAAAAACAAGAATCAAAAATGGTAATAACTACATTCCTATCAACGAGTACTTCAAATGGAAAAGAATTAAGCACTTCAACCAAAAGACAGAGTGGCTGAATGGATAAGAAAACAAAACTCCTACATATGCTGCCTACAAGAGACTCACTTCAGATTAAAACACACATAACAGACTTAAAGGAAGGGGATGGAAAAAGATATTGCCTTGATGGACCAGAGGGTATTGCACTGAATGAAGTGGGTCGGACAGAGTAATACAAATATCACATGGTTTTGTGTACATGTAGAATCTAAAGAACATAATCAACAACAACAACAAAAGCGGAAATAAACTCACAGATAGAATATTTAGAGGGATACTAGATTGGAGGGTGGTTGAGGGGACAAAAAAAAAGGCAAAGTGATTAAGAGGTACAAATGAATAGTTGCAGAATAGACATGGAGATGTAGAGTATAGCATGGGGAAGATGGTTAATAATGTTGTAATTAATATGTAAGGGGAAAGAGAGGTACCAGATTTAGTGGGGTGATCACTTTACAAGTTATATAGATCTCTCATCACTATAATATACAACTGAAACTGGTATATTATTGTATGCTAACTATAAGTGGAAAAAAACTTCATTGAATTGTACAATGTAACTACAAGAAACTAATTGTCTATTATATTTCAATAAAGACAAAAAAAAGCATTAGACTATACTGACATTCTCAAAGTAGTCTACATTACAAAATCATCATTTTTTTGTATATAAATAAGTATGAGGGAAGCCAAGTAAGTATTGAACAAAGTTTATGAACACATAAGTTAAAGTAACAAATGTCTAACTTTATTAGAAGTATTCTCAAGGCTTTCAATATGCCAATGTTCAGTATGTATTATTAATAAGAAAGTTTATCATGAGATTTTCCCAATTTACTTATCCATAAAATCTTCTATCATGGGATACCTAATGGAACAGAATATTGCTCTAAAAAACAGCGCTATAGGAAAAAAATGGATTAGTTTCTCAACAAGATTTACCTATCTACAAACCTATATAAATAATTTGGTAATAAAAAATCAAGGAAGCCAAAAACTGGTTCTGTCTGCCCAAATACTCAAAAATTTTGCATGCAATATTAAATCAATGGTGTTTAAAATGTAATATAGTAAATCTAAACTTTTTTTTTTTTACTTTAGCACCATTTCAGCTAATGATTTCATAAAGATTAGTGATTTCAGCTGTTATTGTTGCCACTGCTCTTACAATTCTTTTTGTCCAGGACAGAAGGATCTTCTAGGTAGCAAGCCAACAGAATAAGAAATTCCAATGATGCTAGCTTCGATGGTGCCATCCAGAAAGGGAGAGGGTCATGGCACATTCAACCGTGGCTTCAGAGGTTTTGAAAAAGTAGCCTTTGGGGACCTAGCCTGCCTGGCATTTTGATGCTGTCTTGTGGTTTTATATTTCATAATAGTGCGGGGAGGTAAGTTAAGCACTTACTGTAGTGTACTCTGGATTCGGGCTCTGGTTTCTTGGTCCTTGGCAGTCTAATACCATATTGAAATAATGCCCTACTGAAACCGGACAGAGACAACAGCCCCACAGACCACCTCCCCAACCATGAACTGTTCCACAAATATAGCCAAGATGAGATTCTCCCAGCATCAGGATGTCAAGCCCCTATATAGCCAAATAATCTACTTGCCACTATTTTTTATTTTTTTGCATCATCCCATGTGGGTTTAACTCTTTCTTTGAAGAGATGGAAGTCACTGTGGCCTGTCATGGGACATACCATGTGGCTGTAAAACCTCCAGAACTGCTCCACAGAGACAAAGGTGCCAATCTGTCTAATATTCTGTTCACAGCTCTTCTGAGCGGTGGGAAAGCTGGGGATGTTTCTGGAGTACCAGAAAATGTAGTTGTATTGCAGTGGATGCTCTGTTGGTCCTGTAACAATAGCCTTCTTCTTGCTGCTGCTCTGACTCTTGTCTCATTTTGTTTTTTCCTTCTCACCATCTTTTTGCACGCTGTTTTCTTCATTATGATCATGGTCAGAATGTCACTGTCTTTCAATCTACTGAACTTGTTCATCCTCTCATCGTCGCCACTGCCTCATAGAGTCAGTCTAAAGTCTTTTTCATTGAAAACATAAATATTATCTTATGCCTTTACAAAACCAGAAATGTTTAACCATCGTCTAAAGTTCATACATGTTAAAAATCAAATTATCAAATTAAAAAAAGTGACATTTAGTTTACCACTGTCTAAATGAATGAAGCATTTATTTCAAAAGATATATTGTAAGCAGATATTTTATATAAAAGTAAGTAATCAAATAGAAGGATATGATAAACCAACACGGTTTAAATAGTATTATTACTGGTTTAGAATCATATTTAAAATAAGTTTTCTAGATTATTAATTTTCTAATTTCTAGAAAATTAAAATCATTTGGTGAATTCATTTAATAGCCAAAAAGACATTAAGAAAATAATTTCATATAAATTAGAGAACAAAACAAGGCAACATTCATCTTTTTAATTTAATTCCACTTTACACAAAAAGTAAAGAAATGTAACCATAATTTTAGGTCACTCCAAAAGTCTGAACAATTATAACATTAAGAGGTTCAAAATTAATAGGCACTCATATGAACCAGTCCACGCTTAAGAAGAAAATGTTGGGCAATAATCAATAATTCTAAGAATTATTTTAAAGAAATTGGTTGATCTTAAAAAAATAATGAACTGAAATTTTAGAATTAAACCTGAGAAATATTCTGGCACAATTCAAGGTATAAACAGTTTGAAACAATACTAAGTAGCTTTTGGATTAATGATTTTTAACTAATATTAAGATTTACAATTATAATTTCTTAATGGAAACTGAGTTTTAATGTTTTAAGGAGCTGTGTCTCCTTTAGTTATAAAAAAACAATAGTTTTTGAGTTACATCAGTCTTTACAAGTACTACACAAAATATAAGGCAGGCCTACAGAGCACATGTGCTATAAACTGACATGTTTTTCACAGTAATCTGAATGCAGGAATTCACAGACTGTATTCTTTCCATTTATTCACAGGTCACTTAGAATTCTTAACTATCAGCTGCATTGCCATGACTTCAGAGGTAAGCATGAAAAAAAAGGTTTTTTAATAGCCCGAAATGATAATCATCAAAGACCCAAACACTAAAGTAGATGATGCCCAACCACAATAAAGTGTGTGAAGAGAAGAACCTTTGATGAACATTAGGCTACAAACTGCAACAATCCAAGGAAAAACTCAAGAGAGAGAAGAAATGAATAGTGAGAAGAAACAAGTAAATTATCCATGAAGGATAGACATCCTTGAAGGCTTAAGGAGCATTCACTTTGACCTTAGTCTCATTCTGTTTTATATGGGGCAAGGGAAGGAAATAGAAGACTAGATATAAAAAGCTGAATTTTTGCTCTATTTCATTAAATGTAAGAAGGTAATGTCTACCCTCTCTGGAGACAATACCTTTATAATATTCTCTTTGGAGATCACTGGGTAGTAAGAATTATGTATCTTTAAACAGTACCCAAACACTCCCTCTGTCCATCAAGCTTAGTTAGTAGACAGAAGAAGGAAAAGTCACTCAAACAAGTTAACAAGGACATTTATTTGCCATCCTCATCATTAATTAGAATATGCAATACAAAATTAAATTAAAATTCAGCTTTATAAAAAATTTTGTGGTAAAATATAACATAAAATTAACCACTTTAACCATTTTAAGTGTACAACTGAGTGGTATTAATTACATTTAGTGTTTTACACCATTACCACTATCCCCAAAACTTTTTTTATCATCCCAAACAGAAACTTTTTACCCGTTATGCCAGAACACACATTACCCTCCTCCCCAGAGTCCTTTGGTAACCTTTAATCTACATTCTGTCACCAGAAGGGCTTGACACAAAATATTCAAAGTGATGAAAACTCAGGACCTACAATCAAGATTACTCTACCCAGCCAAGCTATCATTTAGAATCGAAGGACAGATAAAGAGCTTTCCAGACAAGAAAAAGCTAAAGGAGTTCATCACCACCAAGACAGTATTACAGGAAATGTTGGAGGGACTTCTTTAAGAGGAAGAAAAAAATAGGTATCAAATATGAATAAAAAATTGCAATAACTACATATCAACAAGTACTTCAAATGAAAAAGAATTAAATGTTCCAATTAAAAGACAGGATGACTGAATGGATAAGAATACAAGACCCTTACATAGGCTGCCTACAAGAGACTTACTTTAGATTAAAAGACATACACAGAAAGAAAGTGAAGAGATGGAAAAAGATATTTCATGATGAATCTAGAAGGTATTGTGTTGAGTGGAGTAAGTTAGATAGAGAAAGATAAATGCCACATGACTTCACGTATGTGTGGAATCTAAAGAACAAAATAAACAAACCAACCAAAAAAAAACCTCATAGATACAGAGAACATTTTGAGGATTACCAGATGGGAGGGGGTTAGGGAGGTCAGTGAAAAATGGAGATAAGATTAAGTACAAATTGGTAGTTACAAAATAGTCATGGAGATATAAAATATATCATAAGGAATATAGTCAATGTAGTTAAA
Organism: Pteropus medius; assembly: GCF_902729225.1. NCBI lineage: Eukaryota > Metazoa > Chordata > Mammalia > Chiroptera > Pteropodidae > Pteropus > Pteropus medius. Next base: position 39,432,406 of record NW_024344378.1, read on the forward strand.
ATAATTATGTACAGTGTCACAGGGGCACTGGATTTATTGAGGTGACCAGTTTGTGAATTATATAGATGTCTAATCACTATTTGTACATCTGAAACTAATACAATATTGTACGTCAACTATAACTGAAAAATGAAAAATATTATTTAAAAAAAAGCTGGGACTTTCCTTCCACTGTATATAACAGAAACTGTACTATGTTCTTGTCTATAAACCATTGATCTTTCTTTAACTGAGCCCCAGAAAATACTGTAATAGGCAGTTAATCAATCAAGTACCTGGGGCAACTCAAAATCATCACTGATATTTTTTACAGATTTGGTGTTCCATTTAGTTTTTCCAAAGAGTTATTTAGCCACAGGTAAAACTATTTCTTTGATATTTTACAAGAAAAATCAAGTATTTGTTTCCTATTTTAACACTACTGAAAATTACTTCTGGTTTTACTTTGTTTAGCATTTTTAACTCCTCCCACTTACGTTCTGTAACAGAATTTTCAGAAAGTTACCGCAGAAATAAAGAGCTGCTATAACAATGTAAAATAGTAGTAAATGGCCTTTCTTTATACTATTTATAAAGAACTCAGCACTGGAGATTGGTAACAGATTAGTAAAATTAAAATATGCTTCTGTTTATTGATCTGTTTGAATTTATGTTAATAAGACATTTAATTATTTGGGATAGAGAATTATGCTACTTTATTAACAAAGACAACTACTAAAAGAAGTGTACTTTTTTAGGCGGAAACAAATGTACTTTAGGGAAAACCTACTAAGTTCTAAATACAATATTTGTATGTGGAAATAGTATCGCTATCTATTAGAAAAAAGTAACTTAGAAATGAGCCAAAAGGCTCCTAATGAGCCAAGAAAGATGTTACAAATGCTATTCACTAACGGCAAATGCACTTTACCCAAAGGCAAATTCTATCATTTTCAGTCAGAGCTTATTGACATACTATACAGATAATAATAATGAACTACACTATATGATTTCCAAGTCTAAAGCAGATTATAAAAACAAAACAGGGAGAAAGCCTCTAAGGACATGCTTTCATAGCACCCTAAAACTATATAAAGTTTAACAGAGACTACAGAAAACTTTTTACCATAGTACTCAAAATTGGTCCTAAAGTAGTACTACCGTATTATAATTCAATATTAAAAGGACATTTGTTTACCTGAAAAATATATGCAAAAGGTTAAAAAACCTCTACCATATACTTTCATAGCAACACATACCTTGCCTTTTACACCATGTGATACAAATGAAATATGCTGTATATATTTAATGTCTGTCTCTCCTACTAGTTTGTAATAAATATGTTTAGACACAGAAAAAGTCTAAATTTATATCCAGAATAGTTTAAAATGATACAGAAATGTATTTTAGAAAGCTCTCATGGAAAATGTGTTATAACTTATGTAACATCTATAGACCAGCTTTATTCATAATTACCAAAATTTGGAAACAAGCAAAATGTCTGTCAATAGACAATAAACAAGTTGTGGTACATCCACGCAATAAAATATTACTCAGCAATAGAAAGAAATGGACTATCGAGGCTGTCAAGCTATGAAAACAAATGAAAGAACCTTAAATGTATATTGCTAAGTGAAAGAAGTTATTCTGAAAAGGCTATATACTACATGATTCCAACCATATGACATTCTGGAAAAGGCAAAAGTACAGACAATAAAAAGATCAACAGTTGCCAGTGGTTTGTTTGGGGTAAGGTTGTATAGTTGGGAGCACAGGAAATTTTTTGGACAATATAACAATTCTGTACCATACCGTAATGGCAGATATATGACATTATGCATTTGTAGAAATCCATAGAACTATACAACACAAAGGGTGAACCCTAATGAAAATTTTGTTAATAAAAATGTATACATATTGTCTCATCAACTGTAAAAAATTACCACACTAATGCAAAATGTTAAAATAAGGAAAATGGTGGAGGGAGATTGAGGGTGATAGGGTATGTGGAAACTGCTTTCTGCTCAATTTTGCTCTAAAGCTAAATAAAACTTCTCTAAAAAATAAAGCTTATTTATTTAAAAACTGAAGTCTATTAGGTTTTTCCCATTGGCTGTGATATGGCATATAATGCCTTTGTTCAAAATAATCAGAGAAAGCAATAGTCTGCGTCAAAATGAGACTTTAATAGTGTCACAAGAAGGTATATAATCATTTCATATATTAAGAAGGAAAAAACAGGATGGAAGATAACTTTAGAGCAGGGACTCTAGGTAGCTCAGCGCCCAGCATAATACACATTTACATGTAATAAGGAACTAGTACAACTTTGAAGGATCCAGGGGATGTAAGGGATAGACAAATCATTAAGACACAACAAATTCATAATAAAACCTATTTATAACTACAGTACATTTGACAGAGAAAGAGACATAGAATCGAATCATAAATTTACTATCTTGAAGCCAAAAGATTAACACGGGGCTCCAAAAGTCAAATTGTGTTTACATTTTAACATAAATCCACTAATGGATTTTCTAGCCCTATTAGGTAGAGGTCATTGGAAATAAGTAAAGATGTTTTCTACATTTTGATCTCTTCTGCACAGGTTATCCTCTTTATGTTAACAGAGAACACACACATAGAGCTCTCTATTCCCCAAAATATGTGAAAAATAATTTGGCAACCCAGGAAATTTGAATGGTTTCTGACTCAACTTAAGATCAAAGGAACTGAGGTCTAAAGCAATCCAAATGATCTCTCCAACCTAAGTACCAAGGATCTGTGGTGTAACTATGTCTTGGAACAGACCTAATGATGGCTTTGCAATGGCCCTTGGTAATCACAACTGTTATCTTAAACATGTATAGAACCAGTGAAGTACATGATAGGGATATAGCACATAATTAGGTGATTCTCATAAGCCTAGAGTAATTTTTTTCTTTAAATATAAAATGCTTAACATGATGGTAGGCCCTAGATTTCAATTAAAAAAAAAAAAACTTAGAATCGCATCATTTTCTTTCTGAAACAGGAAAAATATACACTTTATATCTCAAAATAAGTGCTCAATCTTAGTATAAGTATACTTATTCAGATAGTGGATATTCTGGCATCATAATAAAAATGTTAGTTTTAATTAAAATATTGGATGACTTAACTGCTTAAGTGTTATTGATATCCCAATGTTAGGTAGCTGAAATTTCTTTCCCTAATGCTCTACATTGGCACTGTCTTCAGACCTCAGAGTTGGTAGGAAAAGCCTTGTACAATTGTTCAAACAAAAATTCTGATATTGAATACTGTGTTAGTTGGCTGGAAATATAGAAGTAGTTAAGAAGAACTGATTAACTTTTATAATACACTGGTAGTGATTTTTGACACTGAATAAATATATCATTCTGATAGTCTTTATTTTTTATTTTTCATTTTTTTTAATTTACCGGTTTTTTAAAATGTGACCCTGGTATTCAGAATACCTTGGGTTAAAAAAAAATTTACAGTTTCATGCCATTTAGAGGGCTACCCTAAAAATAATGCCTAAAATCAACTTGAAACTGTCATACTTCTATAGGCCTCACATTTCAGAAGATCTCCCACGACAAGGTTATTAAGAAAGAGGACAGATGATAAAAATGGATCCCTCCATGGGTATATCCAAGTCTACAATTGACAGAATAGAGCCACAGGAAGGGATATAATCAACTATTTCCATTTTTTGGCATTAAAATTATTTGACTGGATCAAAGTCATTCAGAAATTCTTTTACAATCAACAACAGGGGTCAAACAGAAAGAGAATGAGATACCATTTCTCTTTATTAAGTTATTCACAGTTTTAATACAATAACCGAGCCTCCAGGTTTTCTAAATTTCTTAACCACAGTGGCTTTTCATCTCTTCTATACTTCTGTCTTTCTGGACCTTGTCATCTTCCCGAACTGCTCCATATCAGAAATCTTTACCAATCTACTCTAATTTTGTCCCTGCTTTCTTCTTTACCTTGAGCATTCTATTTTTTATGTCCACCAACCATTCATCATTCAGCAAATACAGATTAAGGATACCAACCACTCTGTATACTGCAGTCATACCTCTTTTTCAACACAACCTGAAGTTTAAACTTCCTGGCTTCAAGATGCATTTTAGAAATCTATTTATCAAAAAAAAATTTTTATCACTTAGTCAAAAGTCTCTCCTTCTATATCTTCTTACAATGCACTTGAAACCTCTATCAAATGCACCATCGTAATTATTAGTGTCCTCAACTAAATTATGTCAGTTAAAGGTACTGTTCCAATTTAGAAAATAAAGAATGAAGAATAGAATTGACTTAGTCTCAGGTGGTAGGAAAATGGATTCATGTCTAAAAAAACACGATTACCATTAAGACTTTACCTTACTTCAACTATCTAAAGACTAGTTCTCTTCTTGCAAATAAAGTATGAATTTTAAAAAATGAGATAAAAATACATGAGAAATATCCCACATCTCAAAAAACAAACTCTGCAACTTTGAGATGATATGGAATTCTGACTAAATATACTTATACCCCTAAAAGAAATCAACCACGATATATAAAGAACTCTTTCTATAGGGTGGGCAAGTGACCCAGTTTGACAAGAATGATCTCTGACTGAAGTTGAAACCAAGCACCATATTCCAGAAACCTGAGAGAGGCACCTTGATTTCTGGAGTCAGGTGGGAAGAACAAATAGAACGCTGAATATTTCTGGTTCTAGTCAAAACAGATATCACTATTTAAAGATAATAAAAATTAGACGACATAAGGAGAAACCTAGCAAAATATATTTAGGACATGTATCTGAAAATTACACAACACTGATGAAAGAGACTAAAGGTCTAAATAAATGAGCAGATACACTATGTTCATGAATCCAAAGACAATATTGTTAAGAAGTAAATTCTTCCCCAAACTGATGTACAGATTCAATGAAATTCCAATTAAAATCCCAGCAGGATTTTTGCAGACTCTATAAAATTTACATGGGAAAGGAAGGGATATAGAATAGCTCAAACAATTGTAAAAGAAAGTTAAATGACTCACATTATTTGGTTTCAAGCCTCACTATAAAACTATAGTAAACAAGAGAGTGTTTGCCAAAAAAGACGTATACACAGATCAATGTAGAGAACAAAGTCCCAAAACAGAGCCACACAGAACTGACAACTGATTTTTAACAAATGTACAAATGCAATTCAAAGGAGATAATCTTTTCAAGAAATGATGCTGGGATAATTGGATACTCATATGTAAAAAAATATGAATTTCAATCCATACTTTACACCACATAAAAATATTAGACCCAAATAAGTTATAGACTTACACAGAAAAGGTAAAACTTTTTGAAGAAAAAAATCTTTGTGACTTTAGGTTAGGCAAAGAATTCTTAGAAATGATTTCAAAAGAACAAAACATTAAATGAATGAATGAATGAATGAATGAATGAATTAGATATCATCAAATTTTTAAATTTTTTGCTCTCTAAAGACAATGTAAAGAAAATGAAAACATAATCTATGGACTGGGGAAAAACATTTACAAATCACGTATTTGACAAAAAAACTCCTATCCAGAATTGAATATATAAAGAACTTTCAAAATTCAAGAAAACAAACCAATCGAAAGATATCGAAAAGATATGAACATATACTTCACAAAAGACTCACATATGATAAAAATGCACATGAAATAATACTCAAAATCATTAGTCATTAGAAAAATGCATATGACATTTGATTCTACGCATATGACATTCTGGAAAGGACAAGACAAGGAAGACTGAGAATTGGTTATTAGTTGTCTGAGGTTAGTGGGTGGGAATGGTGGAGGGATTTGAAGGTTTGACTACAAAAGCATGGTTGCAAAAGAAAATTTTGTTGGGGAATGATTAAACGGTTTTACATGTTGATTGTGGTAATAGTTACACTACTGTGCATTTGTCCTAACTTACAGAAATGTTCACCAAAATAAACAAATTTTACTCTTATTAAAAAACCTAAGTAAAGAATTTAATTGAAAAGGTAAAGGAGGAAGAATGAGCATAATGAAAAACCATGCCACTTCTTTCACCCAAAGACACTGATGTAATAGTATTATATTTACTGGGATTATATTATAAAGGTTTATATGCCTTTTGGGATAAAAGAAGAATGAGATGGCAATCTCAAAGGCTATATCCTAATATGCTGGTGGGCCAAAAATTTCTGCAATTATATCACATTACCATGGTGCAAGTTGATCTCAGGATTCTTTTTCCTTGAGAGAGGAAGAAGAGCCCTCTTAGTGAGACTCTGACATATCCACCTCTAGTCTTTCCTTTTTTTACTTTGTAAAGGCAAATGTGGGAGTAGAGGTGGGGTTGAGAAAAGAGCTATGGAAACACTGAGAACCTGAGATTAATCCCCCACACCCTGTCTCAGATGCCATAACTAGTAATGTAGCAACTTTTCTGTGGAAAGAGAAAGCATTAACAGGAGAGCATGCCCTAAAATAATAAATATATAAATCTTGGGTCCCAGAAACTTTAGGGTTTGGAACCTTATTTATATAAAGCTTGCAAATGTTTTGTTTCCAGGGAGCTCTAAGAAAAGATTTCTCAATTTTTCAGAGAAGAAAAGCTAATGATATCTTTCTGTGATAAGCACAAGGGGGCACTGGAACACAGTACTATGTCTTGTGATACACTAAGGACTTTCCCAAGGTTCTGGGGGAAAATGAAAGGAAAAAAAAGGGAAGCAACAGTTGGTACACATATTATATCTCAGTTTCACAGAAATGTCTACTTTTACTTGAAGGAAGATTTTGCAATACTGGATTTAAATGTATGCATTTTCTTCAACAATCAAACTCATGGAATAAATTTTTCCTTCAATCAAATCCTATTAACAGGAATTGTTTCACTCTCAATTCTTATTAGGTCAACTATAATGCTTGAATTTAATAAATAACCAAAGTCCTTCAAATGAAAATTTACCATTATTTACTGATCTCACCTTTCAATCAATAACTCTTCATCACAAGACAGTAAAAGCTACAAACACTTAAATAATTCTTCAACTATTTAGTATGCTAGATTACGGACTCTGATTTTAGATATGAGAAAAGCTATTCTAAGAAACCTAATTGTTCCTTTTGAGTTTTAACTTTTCACTACAGAGACAATAACATAATGGAGTCCCATGTGCCTATCACCCAGCTTCAACAATTTTTACCTCATAGCCAATTTTGTTTCAACTAAAAAATAAAAATTCTGAAAAATTATCCATTGTCAGTATTCAAGTTTCGCACAATGGGCTTTTTTTCCTTTTCAGTTTGTTCAACTGGTTGACATGATTCTAATATCTCTTTTTATTTATAGGTTCTACACCTCTTCTTTTCCTCTTGAAGCTTTTTTTTTGTTAAAGAAATCAGGTCATTTGTCGCATACAGTTTTCAATTATCTGTATTTTGCTGACTATTCATCTGAGGCATTTTTAAACATGTTGTCTATCCTTGCATTTTCTATAACTGTTGAATCTAGGGTATTAATCAAATTCAGAATTGATAGGGAAGATAACCTCACACATGGTACAGTGTTCTTCATTTAGGGGCATATATGTATTGCCTTATATCTTTCTGTGATAATAACAGCCAATGAGGAACACTGCCTATATCTAATACTTTACTGAGAGTTGCAAAACAGTGATAATCTAATTTTATCATTCTTTTATCATTTATTATCTGGAATATGTCTATTAATTGGTAATTCCTCTCAACAAATCTTTGGTTTCCAAGAGGTTAATTTAGGAAAGGAAGGATAAGTGCTTGATTTTTTATGAGTTTCTGAAATAATGAGTTGGTATTCTAACCTCCCAAAATGGGAAACATGAGTTTGCTTTTTAGGGGAGGAATCATTATAAATTCTCGGATTTAAATAACTGTAGCATACTTCAAATCACTGTAGTCTTATTCCTATTGCTGTCAGATTTTCACATCTTTGGCCAGTGAGAACCTCTTCAATTTGTAAGTCTTTTAGACATAACTTTAGTCTTAAATAGCGTCCTTGCTTCTGGTATAACAAAATATCCCATGATCATCATGTCCCTCTTCTGTCCCAGATCTGAAATCAACCACATAGTGAAGAACCCTGGTACTTTTCAATCGGAAACAGCATTCAGAGACAACAATCTTGGTTGTAGGAGTGTTCATTGTTAGTGTGACATTACACTGATACTTCCAAATAAAATTCTAGTTTATTTTAACTGTACTGATTATACTAGACACCAACATAATTAAATTCACCAACATAATTAAATTCATTTGCTTTGTTGTACAATACATATACAACAGTCTGAGAATAACAAAACTGACACTCTGATTACTGAAAACCATTTACAGTTTTTACACTGCTCTTATGTCCTTGGGGTATAATCCACTAGGCATATATAATCAAATTACTGTGTTTTAAAGTCACTTAAAATAGTTCTTTCCTATAGTGATACTACTTAGGCTTCTTTGTTTCATTTTGCTTTCACTTTTAGGTTGTTCTTTTTTTAATGATTAAATTTGTTTTAAAATTATATAAAACACTGACATAGTTTCAAAGTCACACACAGAAAACAAGCTATGTTCATAGAATTCTAGCTATTTCTTCTGTCCCTGCTCCTTGTAGTCGATTAGTTTTTGGTTAATTCCTAGATTTAAAAAAAGTAAAAATGTACATATACATATAAATATACTTAGATAAACAGTAACATATTCTATGGACTTTCTGTATCTTATTATTTTTATTTAACAATAATTATATTGGAGATCATGGTACAGAAGATATTTCTTATTTCCTTTTAAACCTACATAATACTCAATTAGACAAATGAATCCTTTTTTATTCAATCAGAACTCTATGATGGAAATTTGGGTTGTTTCAGTCTTTTAGTAAATCTTTAATAAATAGAGAGTAAAATGGTGGTTACCAGGGAATGTGGTGATGATGTTTAAGGGTACAAATTTGCAATATGTAGTAAATAAGCCACAGAGATCTAATGCACAATATAATGAATATTGACAATACTGTACTATAATTATATAAGACAATATCATTACACCAGCAATCATATTACAATACATAAAAGCATCAAAGAACACATTTTATTCCTTAAAATTTATACGATGTTACATGTCACATTTATTCAATAAAGAAACAGATACAAATTCGTGCTACAATGAATATAGCTTTGTGCATATGTCATTTTGTATTTATGCCAATCTACGTCTAGGATATACTCCTAAAAGATTTACTAGATGAAACAGTAAATAAATGAATATGTAACTAAGATACTGCCAAATTCCCCACTATAGTTTTCACCATTTTCTATTCCAAAAGGCAATGTGTGAGAGTGCCTATTCCCAGGCTAAGTGGGTATCTTGTCAATTTGAGAGGAGAGGGAAATGAGGGATAAGGAGACAATTAGTATATCAGTGTAGTTTTATTCATGTTTTCCCTTTTGTTTTCTATTTCATTGATCTACTCTTATCTTTATTTTCTGCCCTGTTCTTAGCTTGGGTTTTATTTGCTCTTCTTTTTCTCTCTTAAGGTAGAAACTTAGGTCACTTATTTTATTTTCCTTCCTTCTAAACCATGCTGACGATACATCCACATTCTGATTTGCTGTACTTTAACATTCAGTTTAAAATGACTTCTAATTTCCCTTATAATTTCTTCTTTGACCCACAAATTGTCCAAAAGTGTATTAATATCCAAACATTTGGGATTTTCCCCTCTAGACATCGTACTGTTACTTATTTCTAATCTACTACTACTATGGTCCAAGAACAGACTCTTGTATTATTTCCAGCCTTTTAAATTTATTTAAAATTCTTTCATGGCCCAGCATATACTCTCTTTTGAGAAGAGATCATGCACTTGAAAAGAATGTGTATTATGCATTATGGGTATAGTGTCTATTGGTATTAATTAAATCAAGGTCCTTGATGGTGTTTTCCAGATCTTCAGTGTCCTTGCTATTTTATGTATTTGTTCTACTAACTGCTGAGAAGGGTGTTAAAATCTCCAACTATGATTGTAAAATTATCTATATGTAATTTCTATAATTCTATAAAATTTTGCTTCATATATTGTAAAGCTGTATTAGGTACACACAGATTTGTCACTTATGTCAGAACTGTCCCACGTTGTTTTGATAATACTCTTTCCTGAAGAGTACTTTAGCCACATCAGCTCTCACAGACCTACTCTTTGCATGGTATATCTTTTTCTGTTTATTAATTTCAACCTATGTGTAACTTTAAACTTAAGTGAATTTTTTGTGGACCATATATAATTGAGTCTTACTTTGGTTTTATCTGTTCTGACAATCTCTGCCTTTTAATTGAAATGTTTAATCCTATTAACAGTTAATGTAGTGTAACATGATTGATTCTATCAATTTACTACTAGTTTTCTGTTTTTCTCCTTTTTTTTGTTCTCTATTCCTCTTTCTCTGCCTTCTTTTGAATTATCTGAGTACTTTTTAGAGTTGGATTTTAACTAATAAAAATTTAAACTCTCTAGTAGCCGCATTAAAAAAGAAAACAGGTAGAATTAATTTTCAAATATATGGTAGTTAAGCCAATATATCTAAAACATTATAATTTCAAGTAATCAATACTTTTAAATAGATATATTTTACATTTTTTTACTCATACTAAGTCTTTAAAATCTAGTTTGTGTTTTATAGCTACAGCACATCTCAACTTGGACTAGCCGTATTTCAAGTGCTCAAAAGCTGCATGTACTTGGTGACTACCATATTAGACAATGCAGCTCTAGTTATTTCCGAAATAGTGTCTTTTTCTTCTTTACTTTTAGAAGTGAGAAACTATATTTGATGGTTTTTGTATCCAGATATTTAGCAAAAAACTATATTTAAAACTCAAATATTTTAAAATGATATACGTGTTCATTTAGCAATTTAATGGAACTTATTTAGAAGTAAATCTAAAGATTTTATTTAAAACAATTTGCACTGACAGTTCTACATCATACAAATTGGCACAAGTTTTCTTTTTAAATGTTTTTACTCAAAAATTACAGAATCTTCTGTGTAGTAAGCTATCATTTGAGGTGTTATAAATGAAAAGACATATATGTAATTACACACAAAAATAAAATAAGTATAATATTTTCTGTACTTACGGGCTTCACACTTGACAGTATCATCCAAGTTTATTCTATTAAAAATTAAGTTATCCCCTATTACACGAGAATATGGCAGGCCATTCTATAAACTTTTCCAAAGTTATTTTTATTCTCTATAGGGAAAGTTTCCCAAACCTGTGCTGCATAAAAACATAAAAAATCTCCCCCCAAATACAAAACAAACTGAATTATATTCAAAATGAATGAAAAGTTACATATTTTCTTAGACTATAAGATGTTGAAATATCTGTATATATTCTAAATTGTGTGTGATTCACAGTAAATCCAAAGGTATGACTGAGCATACAAATTCATACCAAATAGCATTCACAAGTGTCAGAAGGGCTAAGCTTTCTAAATGCCAAAGCAAAAGATAATGAGTTTAATAAGTCAGTATTCACTATGTGATGTAAAAACAAGTTCTAGTTTCACTGCTACCACTAATATAGCAGTCATTTAATATGAAGTCCAACAATGTGGCCTAAATACACTTAATGTCAGTTTCTATGATGTGCTAAAACAATGGAGTATAAATATTCAATCTGTGAATTCACCTGAAGGTAAGTTTAGAGCAGTGCTGTTCAAGAGAAACAAGAGCTACCAATGTGACCCAGTATGTAATTTTAAATTTTCTATTAGCCACATTTAAAAAGTGGAGAAACATGTTAATTTTACTAATTTCAAAAATACATAGCAACAAAAATATTTCAATTTGCAATCAACAAAAAATTATTAATGCAATATTTTACATTCCTTTACACTAAGTCCTCAAAATCACGTGTATATTTTACATTTACATTAGATCTCAATTCAAACTAGCTACATTGCAAGTCTTCAATAGTCATATGTGGCTAGTGGCTACCTAACTGGACAGTGCAAGGTTAGACTATCTAGAAAAATGAACAGAGTATACCTTAATTAATCTGCCATAATTTTTTCTTGCAATCAGACTTTGATAAAAAGTGGAGAGTTCTGTTGAACCTGGAGAGAGGATATTTTACATTAGAGCATAACTTAAAAAAAAAAAAAAAAACAACTATGAAGTAAGAGGGCAGGGTTGAGTTTCTCTTTAACTATGTTTAGAATGTGTTTGAATGTATGACCATCTATTTTCACAAGGAAGTAGAATGAGGGGCAAAACCATAATCATCCATAAAAGATTCTTCTGCTCCAACAGAAACGTAAGCAAATCCCCAAGGGCTATGCTCAAAATTCTGGCTATTAAAATGTTAGCCTACATACTTGCCATAAAACCCAGCAATTCTACTCCCAGATATCTACTAAAGATATATCCACATAAAGATTTATATGTGTCCAGAAGAACATTTTTGTAACTGCTAAAAAGTGAAAACAACTTAAACATTTGTCTATCAAATGGTCAATAAATGAAAAAATGTAGAAAAGCCTTACAATGGAATACTATTCAGCAGTAAAGAAATGAACATGGATGAATCTCAAAACAAACAAAAAACAAAACAAAAAATGCTAAGAAAAAGAAGGCCGACACAGACTACATATTTATTTTATGATTCTGTTTATGTTAAATTCTAGGAAAGTCAAAATTACTGTGACAGAAAAGGGACCCAGAGCCAGGAGTGTGGACTTAAGACAAAGGGACATGAGGAAACATTTTTGTCAAAATATACTCTTAAAATAGGTAAATTTTATTGCATAAAATTATATTTCAATAAAGCTGTTTTTAAAAAAATAATAATGTATAATCAGAAAAAAATATTTTGGCTGGGCTATTTTCAAAAGTTATTCCATCATTTACTTAAGTCAACAAAGTAATAAAGCTTTGAGGTAAACCTTTCAGACAAAGTACAACTGACCCTTGAACAACACAGGGGTTGGGAGCACGGACCATTTCGCATTGTCAAAAATACACGTCCAACTTCTAACTAACCCAAAACTTAACTACTAATGGGCTACTGTTGACCAGAAGTCTTACCGATAAACATCTGATTAACAGATTTTTACATTATATGTATTATATACTTTATTGTTAGAACAAACTAAGCTCGAGAAAAGAAAATGTTAAAATCATAAGAAAAAATACATTTATAGTATTTACTGGAAAAAAATCCATGTACAAGTAGATGTGAGCTATTCAAACCCATGTCATTCAAAGGGCAACAGTAGTTGGAAATTTTATTTTTACCTTTGGTTATAGATAATGGCTCATACATTATTTACTAATTCATCTCTCATTGTTTTATAGTCAGTGGGAATTTTATAAATGCATAATTCATTTAATTTGCAATACACCAAGAGTTTTCAAATACTTTGTCCCATTCTATTTTCAAAGTAAACTTATGAATAAAAAGAGATGGGTGTTATTTTAATATATGAGAAAACTGATATCATGGAGGCTAAATTCCAAAGGTTCTTCATATAGTAAGAGTTTGGACTAAAACTGACAATGGGAACACTGATAAGGAGTCTAGAATGCCTTCTATTATACTTCCTAGTGATACTATTTTCAGAAGGGAGATTAAATGAGCCTGTGTTATTAACTTTTTAATAAAAATTACCTATCTACGGAGCTATTTTAGCCATCCAATACACAGGTTCTCTCCACCCCCTAGATCTGCATTCTTAATCTGGCAAAACATAAAATCTTTTGCTGCATCAACTCCTGCTGAGATTGAAGTGTAGCACCACTGATTACGAGTATTTTTGAAAAATAATGCCAATATAAAAAAGAGTTCCAATTCCAGCAAAGGAAATTATGAACACATCATAGCTATTCTTGAACATTAATTCTGCCCCAAAACATTTTACTATATAATTCCTGAAATCCTACCACAATGATCTCTGGAATAATATCAGCAAAAATCTACCATATCCTCAATTTCTCTGAATTTTATATCCTTTGCTTTCTTCGTTTAAATGAAATGTGGCTCTTCAAAGACACTGAGTTTTGCTGGCACCCTCTCAAGTTATGACTGTTTTCCCTCCCACATCCCTTATACTATAACTTAGAGTTGGTCTGGATTACTCTTCTTCCTCACTGCAAAGACCATTCTCCCTCCCTGATCATCCATCCTACCTTAACCATTCCCCTCCCTTCTCCTCCCTTGTCTTGGTTTTATTTTCTCGGTAATCTCAATTTCAAACACTTCACTCCTGATACTCCACTTCCAATGTTTCCAGCTCACACTCTCATATTCTGGCTAAACCAATCACTCAGTCCAACATAAGACCTACAACTTCTCACTGTTGTTCTATAATTCTACAATTCTACTATAAAATATATAAAACTAAAAAAACAATTTGCAAAAATGTTAAATTATCCAAGAGTGGTATACTAATTTTTCTTTGTTTTCCTAAATTTTCTAAGAGTAAACATACATACCACTTTATAAATAACACTGAAGGTTTTTAAAAAATACAAAAGTTAATGGAAAATTATATCTAGACAGTTATTGTTAATCTTTGTCTTCATCTCAGTTATTCTTCCTTTAAACCACTGACTACTCTTATGATTAAACTTATACTGAGACAGCTAAAATTGGTTTAAATAACTATAAAATGGCAGAAGTGAGAGGGGTGTGAAAATCATGTTATAAAAGTCTGCCAAAACTAAAAGTTTTAAAAATCAGCCAAGTCAACATTGATCAGAACAGAGGCATTAAAACAAATATCATATTGTCTTTAACGAAAAAACAAACAAAAAAGAGTGGAGTGGCTATTTCCTTTAACTGTGTTGACTGTTTCATGAATGTTCTCATTTAATTACATAAATATAAATAAAAATAAAAATATAAATATAAATATAAATGATTAATACCAGAATTTGTATACAATCTGTCTTCTTTATGTGACAATATTGTTGTATATAACGAAAAAATTTTGTAGAACAATGATAAAAAAATGCATTAATGTAACTTTTATTAAATCAAGATGTACATTATTTTCAAGTCTGGAAAATTGCTAGTAATGAATAAAAATATTTCTATAATATTCAAGATTATGCAAATATATTTATCTTGAAAAATAACATCTTTTTGTTCATTAAACAGATTTTCCTATTTTTCCTTAGACTCAAGATTTCAATGAATAAACTTTAAAAGAGCTTATATAAAAGTGCATTGGCAAATTTCTCATATAGAACTTTCTATTTACAGGATATCGCTAAATCAGTTGTATTAACGTAGAAACATCAGAAGCAAGCTTTATTCTTAAGACACAGATGCCACACAACCATAAAGCTACAAATCATAATTATATTGAGGTATAAAGTAAAAATTCTGATCACTGATACTAAAAACCTTTCATTTGATATGCTTGTTAAGGCAAAGGTGTTATTTATGTAAACAAGTCCTCAACTAATGGAATTGAATGAAATTTAATTTCTGGAATAAAAAATGATATTCAAAGCTATGAATGAGAAAAATCTATGGCATGCTCCATATTTTCATATATTTAATAGTTACATAACTCTTTTTATAGTAAATTCAAATAATTTCTTTACAGTTCAGATAAAACTACCACCACAACAAAACAAGAATACATAAAAGTACTATTCTCTAAAATTGGCTTTTCTCCTTCCCCAACAGAGAAGAAAAGGCTATCTTCCTCTCTTAACAATAACATCTGAGATAGGCGAATAGTCTCTCAAGAAACAAATGAAAATAAAACATTTAAAAATACTACTAACCTAGAATCCTTAATTTAAAAAAAAAAACAACCTAGTAAATAAATTATCATCAAAATAAATGATGAGAAAGTATTTTCTTAATCTGTTGTGATTTTGCTCCCTGGCAATTGTCATCAGTTTGTCTCAAACTCATTAAAATTCTCTATAGGTTTGGATGTTTCTTACATTTACTTGGTGCAGTCAGCAGGATTCCAAAGAAGCCAACCCAGGACCACCCTGCAGACCTGGTGCTACGTATCATCAGCAGGGGCCCACTGAGCCCCACTGGCTCCCTGCTTTGCATCAGGTGAACTTGGGTGAGCTTTTCTTGGAATTCAAGACCTCCCTGTTTTCAGGTAGGAGACTCTCACTTTATTTGAGCCGCTTTTAAAAATCCTTGAAGTGGCATTAAAGGATAAGGGTTGAGATAACCCAGGCTAAGGACAAAAGCTGAGATACCTCGGGGACAGGAGAACAAAGTGGGTAGGTGGCTTTTTATTTTGGCTTCTCAACTGGAATTGTTTACTGTGAGTCTGAACAAATCTTTGCACTAGATAAATGAGTATGAACTCATTCAGTTCTGAAGATTACGGGCATTTATTCCCTCCAGCTAAAATTTCAGGTATTCTTAGGTGACTAAGGATCTATGTAGAGGTGTTTGAGGATACCCCTCAAAATGAGCAGTGGCCCCATAGTGCATGTCAACACAACTGCAATTAATTGACTCGTCTAGAGATGCGCACACAAAGGCTGGTTACCTAGCTCTCCAAGTCCTCAATAGTTGTATTAGACAGCTGGGGAGAGAAATTGAGACACATAAGAGAGTTGAAGTAACTCAAGAGGTGACAGCTCCTTGAAGCTCAACCCATAAGCAGCACACTTCAACCCACAAATTTCTATCCCTAGAAATTTGTTCAGACTTTGCAGATCTCAAAAGAAAACTAAAAATTAACATGAGAAATCGTACCTCCAAGGCCAGCAAGCTTCCAGGCCCCAGCCCCCACTAATACCTCTCAGATGTACAATTCCTAAGGAACATTTTACTTGCAAATACTTACAGAAATGTGAAGGTTTAACTACAAGTATTATCAACTTAAGATGGCTGAAATGGAGTTCTTTCAACACCTAATTTTTTGTGTGCACAATTAGAAAAATCCGGCTCTAAAATCAAACTGAATGAATGGGAGGCTTACCTCAACTGGCTAATAGAAACATCTGAAATGGAGCAGAGAGAGACTTCCTTCTCTCCAAGAAGTTAATAAGAACATTTTAGAGCAGCAGTCCCTAGCCTTTTTGGCGCCAGGGACTGGTTTTGTGAAAGACAATTTTCCACAGGCCAGGAGGGTGGGGGAATGCTTTTGGGAGCCTAGGCGGGGATGCTAGCACTGGGAAGCAGCTGCAAATACAGTTGAAGCTTCGCTCATTTGCACACCACTCACGTCCTGTTGTGCGGCCTGGTTCCTAACAGGCCATGGACTTGTACCGGTCCACAGCCCTGGGGATGGGGACCTGTTTTAGAGACTATCTCTGAATTAAGGAAGGCTTCCAAACTTGTTCAATGCCAGCACCCACTTTTCTCTGTTCTCCAATTGTCCTTACTTTGCTATCTGGACTTACTTTCCTTTCTTCCTCCTCCTCTCTCTTTTACAACTCCTCCATCACAGCTCTTTCTCAGAGTAGAAAACCAGACTAGGATAGACTAGGAAAAAAAAAATCTAATTCAGCAGCTTCCATTGAAAAAGCCAGTTTCAGGCAGAGGTGACCCAATAGTTGTAAACGTTCCTTGCACTAGAACAGAACTAAGGGATCTATTAGAGTCCCCCGACCCACTCTGGGACCCTGATGAGTTCTCAAAGGAATTTAAGAGTTAGAACATATGATCCTGGCTATTCTGACTTATTCCAATTAATACATTTACTGGTTTCTGGAGGTAAAGCAAGAGAATTACTAAATAAGGTTTGCTGGGAAACTCCTTTAGAGAAGTCTGCTTTTATTGTAAAAAGTCAGGTCACCTTCCAAAATGTATAAAGAACTCATACAACTCAACGACAAAAAAATGGGCAGAAGACCTGATAGGTATTTCTCTAAAGAGGACATACAGATGGTCAATAGACATACGAAATGATGCGCAAGGTCACTAATCTTCAGAGAAAAATGCGAATTAAAACCACAATGAGATATCACCTCACACCTGGCAGCTTAGCTATCATCAATAAATCAAACAAACAAACAAACAAACAAACAAAAAACAAATGTTGGTGAGGATGTGGAGAAAAGGGAATCCTCATCCACTGTTGGTGGAATTGCAAACTGGTACAGTCACAATGGAAAACAGTTTGGAGGTTCCTCGAAAAATTAAAAAGACTACCTTTTGACCTAGCAACTGAACTTCTGAGTATTTATCCAAAGAAAATCTAAGCAATAGTTTGTAAAGATCTATGCACCTGTATGTTCATGCAGCACTCTCTAAGTGTCCATCAACAGACAACTGGATAAAGAGGTTATGGTTACATATACAATGGAGTATTATTCAGCCTTTAAAAGAATGAAATCTTACCATTTGCAACAACCTGGATGGACCTAGAGGGTATTATGCTGAGATTTCACTTATATGCGAATCTAAGGAACAAAAGAAATGAACAAACTAAATGAAAGCAGACTCACAGATACAGAGAACAAACTGGTGATTGTGAGAAGAGTAGTGGGTCAAGATGCTGGGTGAAAAAGGTGAAGGGATGAAGAAGTACAAATTAGTAGTTAAAAAACAGTCACGGGGATTTAAAGTATAGCATAGGGAATTACAGTCATTATTATTGTAATGGCTGTGTGCAGTGCCAGATGAGTGCTAGAGTAATTGGGGGATCATTTCATAAATTATAAAATGTCTAACTACTGTAGTGTATGCCTGAAACTAATATAAAAAATAAATTAAAAAAATAAAAATAAATGAGAAAGAATATTTTTGTTAAAATACACTTTACTTCCCTCTTGTCTTTTAAAAAACTGCCCTGTCCTCTGTATTGAGCAAATAAATAAAATTGTGACTCTATATATAAAACTTATCTGAAAAGATTATTTTAGGACTACCTTAATGACCTATTCCCATCAGGATAGAGAAAGTGAACATGATAAGTCCAAGATTTCAGGACTCAATACCCTGCCACATTGCTCCAAAGTATAAAAGAGCTTTCAAGAGTCCCAGCTGTAAGCTGGGAAGACTCTCTATTGCTATAAACATACAGTGACTATTCTGTAAAATTTCTGTTGTATTCTCACCACTCAATTTACATTTTAACAATTTAATGGGTACATTTTAGAGTCTTCCATTTGTTGTGAAATAAGATATTAAAACCACAAAAAAAGGTATCCAATCACTCCCTTTAACTTCAAGCTTTCTATTAGCTTCCCATGAGACCAGATAAAGTCTGAACTTATGCTGGAGCGATAAAGAACCGTTTTCTGCACTCTTCTGATCCTGCTATAACCCCTAGTCTACTACTCTACAGATCAGTACTGTGGTTTTCTTCCTGTTCCTAAAACATACCATGCTCATTCTGGTCTCATGGTATAGAGAAGCATAAGATAAAATTTTATTGTAATGATTAAAAATAGAAAAAAAATAATGTTTGAAACCCGAAGAAATATCAAGAGAAAGAGAGATGGACAGACCGATCTCTGGAGCCCTGCTTTAATTCGTTAAAGAAAAATAGGTCAGTTTCAGAGAGCTGAGATTATTAAGTGATACCAGAAAACCCATCAGATTGCCCCAGGCTAATACACTTTGTCCTACTACTCTCAAATGTACATTACTTATCCAAACTGTATAAACTTTGTAAAACTTCAGAGAAATTCTAGCAAGACCAACCATGAATAAAAAGCACTGAGAATTATTATTTATAATCTAAGACAGACACTGAAGGTCCTAAGTGCAGACGATAAAGTTATATAAGTGATTCCATGGAAGATGTTATAGAATGGTATTCATTGTTCCGAATTATTACCTTCTAAGTCAAGTATTATAGTAAAAAGAGTATATTCTTTGGAGTTAGAATACTGAGACTATGAATGATAAAATTTCTTTGAGCCCTAATTTTCAAGTTAATAAAATAGAGGTAATTAATACTTCAGAGAGTTGTAAGAATTACACATGATAATATAAGAAAAGGACTCAATAAAGTAACTGGTACATGTTGGCTTCGCTTTCTTTTTTTCCTGACATACAAGTATAATGGACTTCATATTTAAAGAAAATGTTTGTTTCATGGTCTGTCACCAAGATCAACATTGTATTGTATTAAAATGTTACAAAGAGGAAGCACACATAAAACGCAATTCAGAAAAAACAAAAAATTTAATTTTTAAAAGAAATATCAGAGAAATTGGTTCATCTCATTCAAAAACGAGAGAAGAAACATACTAATATTTTTAATATTTTTAAAAATATAGTCCAATGTCTAAACCACACTGACTTTTAAAGTATATTTAATATTTTAACATAAAGAGGTAAAAATGAAATTTTTTCATATGAAAAAAGAACAAGAAAAATGGAATTTCTTATTGGAATATAGCAACATGTCTGTATAATTTATCTTTCTAAAACAGATAAAGAAGGATAACTGAGTAGCAGAGATGCGAGGTGTCCAGAAATCTATGCACGCAAGGGTGATAACATAATAATTTGGGAAAGAAAATAATCAAAAGCAATAATACTTAAACATATAATAGAAATTTGCCATATAGAGAATTTTAAGATTAAATTCTAAAGTGACAAAGAGGTAGTACATAGCAGTGAAAAGAAATATCAACTCTGTTAAAACTTGTTTTTAGTCCATTTTTTAGGAAATTCAATCCAAAAGTATAAGTCATTGCTATTTACCAGTTGCAATGAATAAGGATCAATATGGTACAGTTCTTGCTCCCAAGAATATAAACTGTATTTCAAAAGAATTGCAATAAATATTTAGGTAGCAATCCTTATAAAAAATATCACACAGCTTTTGAAATTTAAATTTATATAATACATGTACATATAATCTCAATTCATTTTTAACATCTAAATTCTCTCAATACAACTTTATAACGTATACATTAGGTACATTTCATAGGTGAGAACTCTAAGACCCAGTAAGATTGATTTATCCAACATTACATAGTTAACATTTGGCAGAGCCAGAACTCAAACTTGATTCTACTTTTATATTACCACATATAGCTCCAAAAGGAAATACTATTCAATAAAGTAGATGGGACACCAAGAAAGCAAAAGTTACAGTTTCTAATTATACAGATATAATTTTAATAAGAAATGGGAAAATATAGTCCCTAAGAAATAGTAAAAGGCTCTAATAGTAAAAGTAATATCAATATTTCCCAGGATCTGATATGCTTGAGAAATTTAATAAATGTGACTGGGCTGAATAAATGAAAGTGATAAATGAGTGAAATAATATGGCTATATAGTTTTCTGATGTCAGATTTTAAAAGGACATATATAAATAATGGAAGAAGGAGAAAAATGTTTACAAATTAATATCAGAAACCTTGTAAGAATATTGTCAGAATAAACTAAATTTTATTAATAGTACAAAAGAAAGCCAAACGGGTCCATTGGCTGCATAAATGTAAGAGGATGAAGTAAGAAGAAACAAGAATATTGCATGGGAAAGATGATGGAATATTAATAGATGCAGAGAGAATAAAGAACTACTCACACCTCCTCTTTTGCATCCATCTTCTCCACCAAGGAGAATTGAGTAGAAAACTGGAAAAGGTAGAAGAAACATAGTTAAAAAGTAAATGAAGTTGAAATGAGAAAAGAAGACAGTAAGAGACTACCCAGCCACTTTTTAAATTAGTTTCTGACTATAGAACCTAAATTATCACAGGCCTGAATTAAGCATGCATTTCTAATGTAATCTGTAAAACATAAGAAAACAATTTCTAAAATGCACTAATTTGGAAAATAAAAATATTTTTTAAAGAAAATTATATATCAAAGAAAAATAGACCCTTCGAGTTTAAAAGGCTCTTGACAATCCATTAATGTCAATCTATACCCAAAGTACAGCAACTATTTATTTGCAAGATGGCTTGTAAGCACTACAAAAGAAAAAGGTTACACCAAGAGCAAATTTTATTTCACTACAAGTAATCCTAAACTTTATATTTATCAATACATTTCTTCTTTTTAGGTAGGTTAGTATAACTAATACGCTAGGTTTTTAAAGTTTATATTCTTGGGCAAAGGTCTTGAAAATATTTTTAGGAATAAAATGAAAAATATAAGCTCATTAATAATACAGTACACTTAGGTACTCACAGCTGGATGGACAACCATAATTTACAGTATTAACCAAGAACTAAAGTAAAACTGATTATCTTCAAAACTAACCCACAGGGCTCTTTCCTTACGTGTAAGATATTCAGATGATTCAACAGGATTCAATGTTAAGAGAATAATTTAACATGTTGGATGATAAGATAGATGAAGATTCCAAAGATTTCAACATATTGGAAAATAAGGCAGAATAAACTAATACTAAAATAATAGCAACAGCCGTGGTAACTGCCTTTGTGAAATAAAAGCAGCTTAAGCTAAAGCCAGAATTTGGGGAAGCTGATAAACACTCCAATTTACAACACAGATACCCCAAAGATTAAAAAATTTGTTGAGGGGCAAGTAGAGCTAATAGGAAAACGGAGACTCATCTCTTTAAGCAGCAGCTAGACTCAGATCTCTTCCTGGCTCTAGCCTCACACCGGCCTCCTCTCTCACTTGGGCAGAAAAGATGGATTCATTCCTAGAAAAAGGTTACCTGAGGGTCACTAGATCATGGATCCTACTAAAGAAAGTTGAAGGCAGAGATTACTATTGAACAGAAGGATTAAGTGAAAGTTTACATAATAAAATATGTTGAGAATCGACTCCCCTCCTCCCCGTCTCAGTCTGTTTTTACCTCAATGGGTATAACATGAGAGCCAGGGAAAAGAAAGTAGATTTCTCTGGGAAAACTGACCAGTTTAAGATAAAAGACATCTAAATACACAGACATTAGGTGTTCCCCAAGGAAATGGCCTGATCTCTAAACAGGTTAGACTACAACCAATAAACCAAGTCCACATGCTCAAAGCTCCCAAGTGCTTTTTAAATGTTATGCTATTGAGTAGTCAGAATCATCAAATATTTCATGTAAGGAAAACATCAAATATAAAACATAGAGACTAAATAACAGAGAAAAAGTGACTTCAAAGAAAACAAGACTCTGAAGAGATTAGAAAACAAAAAACTAACAATATTCTTAAAAAGAATAAGAGAAAATCAAACCATAGAAGCAGGAAGCTATCAAAAAATAACCATCTGGAAAACAAAAAAAAAGTTTTATGCAATGAAACTTTAATAGCAGAAATGAAAAATGCGATAGAAAGCTTAGAATATAAAGTTAAATTTTTTGATACTAACTAGAACAAAAAGAATATAAAAGAGAAAAAGTAAAGTAAAAAGAGAAGCAGCATGGTCCCATATCTCAATACAGAAGATCTAGAAAAGATAAAAATACCAAAAAAGGGGGGAATTGAAAAAACAATTCAAAAATTTTTCCAGAACCTAAAGTCAAAGTTTCCAGATTGAAAAGCAACTCACGAGCTATAAGCACATGGATGAAAACAGATGTACATCTAGGAATGTCACTGTGAAATTTCCAAGTACAAACAAAAGAAAAGATCCCACAGGCTTTTTTCATATAAAAGATCAAAAAGCAGAAAGGCATGACTTTTCAAAAAGCAACATCAGAATCTGGAACACATTAGGTCAATGCTTCCAAAATTCTCAGGAAAAAATCATTTCCAATCTTTAATCCAGAATTCTATAATCAGTTAAATATGAGTAAACTTTGAGGATAGAATACAGGTAACTTTCAGATGAAAAAGCATCAAAATATATCCAAACAGCCAGTCTTTTTTAAACAAATTACTGGAGGATATATTCCACCAATACAAGAGAATAAACCAAGACATGGAATCCAGAAAGACTTTAATATAAGAGGCAAAACAAGACGATAAGAGGTCTAGAGTGTCCAGATATAAAAACCCAGGGAAGATTATATAAAGAAGATAAAAATTGACAGGATATCTAATATACATACCTGAAAGTATTGAAAGGATTTTTACAATACGCAGAAAACTAACTAAATGAAAGAAATGCAAGACAATTAACTCCAGGAAAAATAAAATATTTTCCAAGAAATTAAGTCAATATTTACTAAGTATGCATCCAAAAGTGGTGTCTATATGGTCATAAGATAAACATCAGGTATCCATCTAACCAAAACGGAAACTATATTGTAAGTACATATGGTAGGATGTCAGCTTATCTAGTTTTTGCATTTTTATCTACTTCTGATATTTTGAAAACATAATTTTTAAATGTTTGTTTTTATGTTCTTTCTCCTCCTATGCACATTAATTTCAGAAATATTTAAGAAGTATTATTAGAATTTCAAAAGCATGTTCACTGAGGAACCACTTGTAGTTGAAACCTTGTTACATATAAAAACACCATGAACAGAAACTTTGAGAGGATGGAACCATGTCTGGGATGCTTAAGAACATAGTACCTAGAACACAGTAGCTCCTCAATAAACACTGCTTGAATGAATGAAAAGAACAGATCACATAACAAACTGTCTTAACCTCTGGCAACATTAAAAGGTTTCACAGTCCCTTTCTGAATACCTGGAAGCACTGTCAAATATCTATCTGAGAAATCAATGAATAACAGGCCCTAGGTATAGCTAATTTAAAGTATTTTAACCATTTACAAATGACTCCAAAAAACCATTACATATAACAAATTAAATGAAATGTACTTCATGGCTTTTGTGCAGAGAAAATCACTAGATAAGTGAATTTGGTCGAACAAAAACATTCACAGCTCAATACAACTATGGATTTCTCCTAAATCAATACATTTTCACATCTTTTTTTTTTTTTAACTTTTAAATGCTTCATTTTATTCACTTTTACTTAGGAAAAAAACATTAGCACAGAGTAATAACTGCTTTTTAAAAAGTAAGTGAGAGTTAATTGGAAACAGAATCAATTAAAACTTTTAATGATATTCTACTAAATCTTTTGTTGTTATTTAATTTACTACTTTATTTTTTTATGGTGACATTAGTTAACGAAACCCAGTAACTTTCAGGTGTACAATTTAAAAGGAAGGCATATATAGATTGCATTGTGTGTTCACCTTCCATAGTTAAATTTCTTTCTGTCACCACATATTTGACCCCTTTTACCCCATTTACCTCTTTCCTTTTTTTTAAATCTCAACTTAGTCTAACATAAGCTAACATTTTGTTAAAAAAAAAAAAAAGGTTAACAATGTTCGTGAAGAAAATGAAGAGGTATGAAATCGATGGTTATTTATAAATGTGGGGACCACTGCAAGTACCAACGGCCATATGAAGAACTGCAGACATGTTCCTTAAGACTTCAAAGGCACAGAACTAGATAATGACAGAGAGACGACTAGAAATCAACACTCCTAATTTCTAATAATCTTTCTAGTATACCATATTGGCCTACCTTCAGTTAGTACCTTCTTTTCAAAGATAAAAAATACACTGAGCCCAAACTAATAATTTTATATAGATTTTATTATAAATTATTTTCATCTCATTACAAAATTCTGTATATTTTTATAATACTTGCCCCAGAGTCCATTTATCAGAACATATCATTTCTTTTTAGGCCCAAGAGAATCAGAGTTCTAGTGAAGAAAAGTGAGCCAGAATAAACCATGTCTTCCAATCAAACAATTCCAAGCATTTTCAGGTCAGGCAGGCTAGATAGCTCAATTATCACATTAAATAAAACCACTGTTCACTGTAGCATCCATGGAGAAAGACAAGTAAATCCTATTATTAATCCTATATCCCATTTAAAAGTTTCATTTTGTTAATCAATGTCACCATAATAAAAATGAATTTTTTTAAAAAACCCTCAGCCTTCCTCTAAGCTTTATGGGAAGAGGTCCTTGCCTGAAATAATCCATTCAATTCTTAGTCCCACCCTCTTTCTGCCTATAAAAACCTTCCATTTTGTACAACTCAATGGAGCGCCCCTCTAGTTGCTAGATGGATGCTGCCTGATTCATGAATTGCTTAATAAAGCCAATTAGATCTTCAAAAAAAAAAAAAAAAAAAAAAAGAAATTTCAGGTATCAAGATGAAATGGATTCTTTTTTTCACAGTCTGCTAAAACATTTTGTAAAAAAAAAAAATCAAACCATGTTTTTAGTTTGTTTGCTTGGAATGTGGATCTCTCCTTTAACTTTTGGGTTTGAGGGATTTCTAATTGTTGTTTTTTTTCTTCTCAGAGTAAATCCATTAGATTACATAATCTATTAGATAAGATTATCTTTATCATATCAACTAACCATTTAAAATGGTTTGACAGTGTTCTATTGCAAGGGCATACTAAAATGTATCTATTCAATTCCTTAAGACACTTATGTTTAAATTTTCACTTTCAAATTCTGAGAAGAATACTTGTAATAATCATCTCCTATTTTAAAAATGTCCCCTCTCAGGTTTTCATAATCCTGGATTCTGCTGGTTCCCCATCTGCTCCTTAATGATCTCATTTCCTACCTCTACTTATAAAGGTGTATTCCTTCCTACTTAAGGCCTTGATGTTCCAAAATTCTCTCTACATATTGTCCTTCACAGAAATCACACTCTCATAGTGCTATTATATTTATTTTATCACTTCTCAAAGTCCTGAATAAAAGAAGTGCTCAAAATGGTGAAATAATGCTAATGACTCCCAGATTTGTATCTCTAGATACAACCTTTCTTCCTTTAATTTCAATGATAAAGCTCTATGCAATAGTGTTTCATCCTCATCTCAATGTACAAAATATAACATCTTTCCCTAATGAACTTTCTTTCACACATTCCTTATTTACCATAAAGAATATTTTCAGTTTTCCTGGTGCAATCCTTGGGAATTTTTACCCCTAGTCATTCTTCACTTATATTTTAGTCTATTTTCACAATTAGGCTCTACTTCATTAACATTCCTCATTATTGACCTGTCCCTTTCACTGCCAATATCCTAAGTTCAGCAGATAGAGTAAAACAGCACTACTAAGGAGCAATCCAGGTTCCAATACCGTTCCACAATTTAACAGCTGTGTGAACCTTAATGAATTACTTAACTTTTCTATGCTTCATTTTCCTTATCTGTGCAAAGAGGTTAATAATATTATCTCATAAAGTTTTTGTGAGGAATACATGAACAAATATAAATAATTCAATACAGTGCCTCACATATAGTAAGTTCTATATAAGCCTTAAATGTTTCAAACTATTCTCTTTGCATGCAATCACTTTTTTCTCTATCTTACCTACTAATGCCAGACCAATGTTCTAGGAACACTTTTTTCACTTTATTAATCATGACTACCTTCTGGATCAAGATCGAGCTTCTAAGTTTCACATTTATAACCCCCCATTACCTAGTCTAGGAGTCAGCAAACTATAGTCCACAAGCCAATCACCTGTTTTTGTATATAAACTTTTATTAAAAGACAGCCACCTTCATTAATTTATACATTATCCACGGATGCTTTCTCACTTTGTTACCAGAGTTGAGCAACTGTGACAGTCTGTAAGGCCCACAAAACATAAAATGTTAACTACTTGATCCTTTACAGAAAATGTTTACTGATCCCTGACATAGTTCAGTCTCTTATCTGTACTATTCCCTGTATTTATTTAGAATATCTAAAATAAAACTCATCTTTTTTTTTATTGTATACTTGACTCCTCTCAAAATCTCTATTAATATTTAACAAATATTTATTGAGGTCCTATTATGTGCAACATACTGCTCTAATAACTGAGTAGACAGCAGAGGACAAAAAAAGTCCCAACTCTCAAAAAGAAGATTTTCTATTGGAGGGCAATAAATCAAAATTAAAAAATCACACACATAAGTATATGTCAGTTGGTGATAAGTGCATTGAAGAAAAGCAGAGGTGTCTTGGATAATAAATACAGTGATAGAAGGCTGGGGTGCTATTTTAGATGACAGCCTTTCCAATGAGGCAACAAATGAACAGAATCCTCATTTAGAAAGTGAACCACAGAAACCCTTTGGGAATGCAATCCAGGAATAGAGGGAACTCAACTCCAAGAGTGGAATAGGTCACCTTCTTAAATTTGCACACTAGGTGCCTTCACTTGCCTCACTCTAGTCCCAAATCCTGTGTCAATTACTTATATTTAGAATATATAAAGACCTCAGATCCCTTGTCTAATCAAAAAGAAAAAGAATCCAATTTTTAAAATGGGCGTAAGATTTAATCAGGCCTTCAACAACAAAAAATATACATCCAAATAGCCAATAAGCATATGAAAAGATATTCAACAAATTACTTATCAATGAAATGCCAATTAAAATTACAAATAAATATAATCTAATAATATCAAAAGAAATTTACTAAGACACATACACACATATACACACAAACCTGCCTCAGTTTTGTTCTGCATGAATTAAAAGTCAGGGATAAATTTGTTGAAAACTACCTGAAGACTCAAAGAAAAAAAATCTTTGAATAACGTATACTAACCAGAAGCACTCTGAATCCTTATTTATGAAACTTTGTGGCTATAACTGGACAATTACTTGCCTCCTACATGAGAACGCTAACAAAGTAAGTTGTTTTTCAAAGAAATGTGACCACAGCTTTTATAAAGCACACTTTTGGAGCAGGATTATCTCATGCTTGATCAGAAGCAAACAGGAAAATTTAAAGACAGGTAAGTAATTTCACAAAATTCTTACTTTATAGGTACTTGACTATAGCAACCCAGTTTAAGTATATTTAGAAAGTGTTTTAAATTTCTAGTTTGTAAAAGGATGAAAAAGAATTAATAAGGTTTCCATACTCTTTTATGTAGAACTCTATAGCTTAATGTTTTAATCTTTTTAAAAATCATATTAATCAAAAGCACACCTGTGACTAGATTTAATTAAAATTAAACTTAGTAATTGCACTATTGTCACTTCATTTATTTTTGGTGTGTGAAAATGCTAATTGTGCTACTTAGTAAACATCACTGGTAAATGACCTCAGTAACAAAATGGATGCCCAACTGAATTACATGATTCATATGGCTACATTAAAAAAATTTCTTTGCATGTTTAAATCTTATTTGTTTTGAAACATTTGGCAAAAATGCTGACAAACTATATAGTAACAGAACCAAGGTTAGTAAATAAATATATCTAGGCTGATGGGCCAGAATATATGATATTATGTACATACATCTAAAATATGCATACTTTTTCTAGTGTTATTTTTGGATATTTACTTTGAAAAGCAAAAATTATTCGGATTGTTCCGATTCTAAAAAATCATTCAAGGGGTAAGGGGGTGGGATGAAAAAGGTGACAGGATTAAGAAGTACAAACTGGCAGTTAAAAAAATAGTCATGGGATATAAAGTACAACATAGAAAATACAGGCAATAATACTGTAATTACTATATATAGTGTCAGATGGGTACTAGGCTTGTTGGGGTGATCACTCTGCAACTTATATAAATGTCTAATCACTATATTGTATATGTGAAACTAATATAGCGTTTTATGTAAACTGAAGTAAAAAAAAAATTTTTTATTTTAAAAATTAAAAAGTCATTGAACTGCTGCTACCTGGCAATAAGACTCTAAGAAAGGACTTTTCCAGATTGTAACTCTATTTAGAATCTGTTCATCTGCATTCTTTAATTTGCCCATAGGTTAACACAGTTCCAAAATTGAAAAATATGAGTTCCAAAAAAAACGTGGAACTGTTTAGATGTGTGCAATTATGCAAACATTTTAATGCTATTTTCTGGACTGCTGTTTTTTAAATTGTTTTAAACATGTAAATGATAAATTTTTTGTTAATGCTTTTATGATGAATCAATTAAAATACCTTTCAAATAAAAAAATTACAATCAGTTACTATTACATACTCATGAGAATGGCTAAAATTTCCAAGTGAATACAGCTTATGCAAAGGTCAAAACCTGGGAATAACCTAAATGTTCATCATTTGGAGAACAGTTAAATAGTGATGTATTCATACAATGGAATATTATGTGGCAATAAAAAAACTTCTGGTAGATCCAATAAATTGATGAATGTATTATTTCCCTATCATCAAAACAATTGGTGGCTTAAACCAAGAGCAATTTATTCTCTGACATTTTCAGACTACAGATGTCTAAAATCCAGGTTTTGTGGTCAAGGTTATGTTCCCTCTAAAGACAAAGAAAGATTATCGGCCTTCAGAGGGAGGGTGACTGTGCCAAGACCTTGATTTCATACTCTTGGCCTCCAGAAGTGTGAGAGAATACATTTTTGTTGTCTTAAGCCACCAAGTTTGTGGTGATGTTATGGCAGCTCTAGAAAACGAATACCATGAATTTCACTTATTACACAGTTAAAAAAATAAAATAAAATAAGCCACTGCATGATTACATTTAAATGAAGTTCAACAACAGGCAAATCTCATCTATGGTGATAGAATTCAGATTAGTGGAACAGAGCAATATAAACTGGGAAGGTATACAAGGGTAGATAGGTATAGTGTGCTGGAAACATTCTGTTTTGATTTGGGTAATTGTTGATAATGGAAAACATGTCAAATACAAGTACTTTTCAATATTTTGATGTGACAGAATTGTCTGGACTTTAACAGTTTTGGTGCTGAATACCAAAATACGTCATTTGATTTATGTTTTGCCAACTTAAATATAATGTTAATGATGAAATAAATCTACCTCCATTAAGTAACATTTTTAAAATATGACGTATTCTAACTTAATATATGTAGATTTTTAAAAATGGGTTTTCTGAACAGAGTTTACAAAATAGAAATGAAATCTCATTATAGAAAAATTTTACATAAACAGTGGCAACTATTAGAAAAGAAATCTTAGATTTATTTAGTAAAATAGTTGGCTAAACTCCTTTTTGGTGGGGAAAAAAGGACTTCACCACTGCCTTATGCTGAATTTTTTTTTCAAGCTTTGCTAGAAGACAAAAAAGGGGTATCAGGAGATAATAGGCTATGCGTGCTTATGTGCGTGTGTACGTGCACGCATGCATGTAAGAGATAAATACTCTCCCTCAAGTCAGATTAAAAGCTGATGGAAGAAAATCATAAATTTTTGCGATGAAATTAAAGGATTTCAAAATTACAAACACTGACAAATCCCAGATCAATGAAGAAAAATAAAACTGATTGATTCTATCCAAATCTGAGACACAGTAATCAATAAATACCGAAAGTCTAAAAAGTATATTTACACAAATATATTTGTATTTCTTAAAATGTGAACTGAATACTAAGTATTTTTCTAAAATTATTAATACAAAAACTTTATCTACTTAACTTTCTCAGTGAGTTTTGTTTTTTTATTTTAAAAAACGTACTTGACTATGTGTTATACTTTCTGATTTAGAAATTTCAGTTTGGACATCTCAAGTCTAACTAGATCACCTAAGAGCTTTTATCACAGCTTTCTCGTGGCTCTCATAATGTGAGCATCCTGCTCAAAAGATGAGTGTGATTGTAGTATTTGAAGATACAAGAAAAATACAAAAGCAAGAAAAATCACTTCGTCAATATACAAAAAAATTTTTTTCCTGCACTAAAAGAAAAAAAAAGCCGGTTGTGTTGGATGAACTGAAAAACAATAGATTAGTCTTCCCAAAAAGGCTTCAGAGGTAAATCTGATTAGATTTTTCCATGTTGCTACCTACTCTACAACCTAATCACCTTTTATGATACAACTGCACTCCACCAGTTTTGAAACTGAGTAAATGTAGCAATATAAGTAAAAATGTGGTTATTTATCAAATCTCACTTAAGAACATAATTTTTCTTCATATAAACTGACTTAACTAAAATCTTATTGTCAGTATGTAATATCACAGGTATTACAGACAGGTAAGATACACTTCATTAGAATTTTAACTTTTAAAGCCACCAGCAGTTAGCTAAATTACATATCCTTGCCCACGTAATAAAGCCTCATACCATTACAGGAACTAAAAAATGACTAGATCCGCACAATGAGTTTTGTAGCAAGGAGACTGAAACCCTAAAAAAGAACAAAACAGAACTTCTAGAGATGAAGAACACACTAAAAGAGATGAAGAATGAAACAGCAAGCTTGGGAAATATAATCAACCAAATGGAGGAAAGGATCAATGATATCGAAGACAGAAATCTAGAAATAAATCAGAAGGACGAAGAGAGAAAGCGAAGAATGAAAAATGAAAGAGAAATACAAGAACTAGTTGATACCACCAGGAAAGGAAACATAAGAATAATGGGCATTCTCCAAGGGAAAGAAAATGAGCAGGGACTAGAAAGCATTTTCAGACAAATAGTTGACAAGAATTTCCCAAATTTAAGGAATGATCTAGAGCTTGGAATTCAAGAAGTTAACAGAACACCCAATTATCTCAACCCAAAAAGGCCTTCACCAAGACATCTTGTATTAAAATTATCAACAACAAAGACAGAATTTTTAGGGCAGCCAGGAAGAAGAAAATGGTAACTTATAAAGGAAAACCCATTAGATTATCATTGGACTTCTCAGCACAAACCTTAGAAGCCAGTAAGCAATAGAATCAAATATTTAAACTATAAAGCGAAAGGAACTACCAGCCTAGAATAATGTATCCAGCTAAGCTCTCCTTTAGATATGAAGGAGAAATTAAGACCTTTCCAGACATACAAAAATTGAGGGAATTCTCCATTATGAGGCCTACACTACAGGAAATACTGAAAGGGGTCAGCTCACCTAAAACAAATGATAAAAAAAAAAAAATACATAATGAAGAGTAAAGTGACTATCAGGCAAATAGAAGCAGGAGAGTGCAACCCTTACTAAGAACAGGGCATTATAAGCTTAAATAATAAGAAGAGAATTGCTATAGCAAGATAGCAATGAACATTCAGCATATATAGGGGCAAATTGAGACAACAATGACTGAAAATGGGAGGATTCAAAGATCCAAATTCGCAAAGGGTAATGATTATAAGGCACGTGCAGAAGAAAATGGACAACTGTACATATGTAACTATCTTTTACATATTTGTAATGGTAACAACACACCAAAGATTCAGAACTGAAGTATATAACATAAAACAAGAAGAACCAAAGGGAAAACCCACAAAAGCCAACCAAAATAAAGAAAACAGAAACACAAGGACAAGGAAGCAATGGAAACACCGAGCTACCAGAAAACAAAAGATTAAATACTTCAATAATCACTTCAAATATAAATGGATTGAACTCACTAATAAAAAGGCACAAGTTACAGAATGGATCAAAAAGCAAAACTCAACCATAAGCTGCCTCCAGGAGACACATCTCAGTTCCAAAGACATATATGCACTAAAAGTGAAAGGGTGGAAAATTATATTTCAAGCAAATGGCATTCAGAAAAAGGCGGGAGTAGCAGTACTAATATCGGACGAAATAGACTTCAAAATAAAGAAGATAAAGAAAGATACCAAGGGACACTTCATAATGATAAAGGGAATCATGCACCAAAAAGACATAACAGTATCTATGCTCCTATCAAGGAACCCCAAAATATGTAAAGCAATTACTAACAGAACTAAAGAGAGAAACAGACCAAAACAATATCATAGTAAGGGACCTAAATACCCCACTGTCGGAGATGGACAGATCATCCAAACAGAAAATCAATAAGGAAATAACATCCTTAAATGACAAATTAGACCATAATTGATATATACTGAGCCTTCCATCCCAAAACAGCTGCTTATACATTCTTCTCTAGTGCCCATGGAACATTCTCAAGAATCAACCACATACAGAGATAGCCTCAACAAATATAAGAGGACTAAAATCATACCGACCATATTCTCTGATCATAATGCTTTGAAACTAGAGATCAACTGCAAAAAGAAATACATGGAGATTAAACAACATGCTACTGAAAAATAACTGGGTCAGGGAAGAAATAAAAAGATAGATCAAGAGATACATAGAAACAAATGATAATGATAGTACAACATATCAAAACTTTTGGGACACAGCAAAAGTGGTCATAAGAAGAAAGTTCATATCATTGCAGGCCTATCTCCAAAAACAAGAACAAGCTCAAATAAACAACCTAACACTTCATCTTAAAAAACTAGAAAAGTAAGATCAAATGAAGCCAAAAACAGCCGAAGGAAAGAAATCATCAAAATTAGAGCAGAAATAAATGAAATTGAAAACAAATAAACAAACAAACAATAGAAAAAAATAAATGCAACAAAGAGCTGGTTCTTTGAGAAGGTTAATAAATTGGCAAGCCTCTAGCCAAACTCAGTAAAGAAAAAAGAGAAAAGACACAAATAAACAAAATCAGGGATGAAAGAGAGGAAATGACGACTGATATCACAGAAATACAAAGGATCATACAAGAATACTATGAAAAAGAATATAACACCAAATTTAAGAACCTAGAAGAAATGGACCGGTACTTAGAAAAATACAGTCTTCTTAGACTGAATCAAGAAGATCTGGAAAATCTAAATAGACTGATCAGCAGTATGGAAATTGAAACAATCATCAAAAACCTACCAAAAAGTAAAAGTCCAGGACCAGATGGCTTCGTCAGTGAATTCTCCAAACAGTCAAAAAAGTTTTAATACCTATTCTCTTCAAATTCTTCCAAATAAATCGAAGAGGAGGCAGTACTTCCCAACTCGTTTTATGAGGTCAATATTACTCTGATACCCAAACTTGGTAAAGATAACACAAAAAAAGAAAACTACAGACCAATATCTCTCATGAACACAGATGCAAAAATTCTAAATAAAATACTAGCGAACTGAATACTGCAACATATTAAAAAGATTATACACCATGATCAAGTGGGCTTCATCCCAGGGGCACAGGTATGGTTCAACATATGCAAATCAATTAATGTGATACACCACATAAACAATTTAAAAAATAAGAATCATATGATCATATCAACAGATACAGAAAAAGACTCTGACAAGATACAGCATCCATTTGTGATCAAAAACATAACAAACTCGATATAGTAGGAAAATACCTTAATATAATAAAAGCCATCTATGACAAACCCTCAGCCAACATTATACTTAATGGTGAAAAACTAAAAACCTTCCCTCTAAGATCAGGAACAAGGCAAGGCTATCCACTATCGCCACTCGTATTCAATTTAACATTGGAGGTCCTAGCGAGTGCAATCAGACAAGAGAAAGATATAAAAGGCATCCAAATAGGAAACAAAGAAGTCAAACTGTCACTATTTGTGGATGACATGATTCTCTATACAGAAAACCCTAAAGACTCCACAAGAACACTACTAGAAACAATAAGCAAATGCAGTAAAGTCTCTGGATACAAAATCAATGTTCAAAAAGCCATAGCATTCCTATACTCTAATAATGACGTGTCAGAAAAAGAAGCAGAAAAAATAATTCCTTTTGCAATTGCACCAAAAAAAACACAAAATACCTAGGAATAAATTTAACGGAACATGGGAAGGACCTATATAAAGAAAACTACAAGACCCTATTAAAAGAAATAGAAGAAGATACAAAGAAATGGAAAGATATTCCATGTTCTTGAATTAGAAGAATCAACATAGTTAAAATGACCGCATTACCTAAAGCATTATACAGATTTAATGCAATCCCCATCAAAATCCTATCAGCATTTTTTAAAGAAACAGAACAAAAAAATCATCAGATTTGTATGGAAGTACAAAAGACCCTGAACTGCCAAAGCCATCCTGAGAAAAAAGAATGAGGCTGGAAGCATCACTTTGACCGACTTCAAATTATACTACAAAGCGATAGTAATCAAAATGGTATGGTACCAGCAGGAAAACAGACTCACAGTCCAGTGGAACAGAAGAGTCCAGAAGTAAACTCATATTTATATGGGCAAATAATTTTCAACAAAAGAGCCAAAAGCATACAATGGGGAAAGGAACGCCTCTTCAATAAATGGTGCTGAGAAAACTGGAAAGCCACTTGCAAAAGAATGAAACTAGACTGTTGTCTATCACCACATACCAAAATTAACTCAAAATGGATTAAGGACCTGAACATAAGATCTGAAACAATAAAATACACAGGAAAAAAACGTAGGCACGAAACTCATGGACCTTGGACTTAAAGAGAATTTTATGAATGTGACCTCAAAGGCAAGCAAGAGAAGCAAAAATAAATGAATAGGACTATATCAAACTAAAAAGCTTCGGCTCAGCAAAAGAAACCACCAACAAAGTAAAGAGACAACCATCTGAATGGGGAAATATATTAGCAAGCAATGCCGCCGATAAGGGCCTAATATTCAAAATACACAAATAACTCATACACCTTAATAACAACAAAAAAACCCAAACAATCCAATTAAAAAATGGGCAGAGTACCTGAACAGATACTCCTCCCAAGAAGACATATAAATAGCCAACAGACATATGATGAGATGCTCAACTTCACTAGCTATTAGGGAAATGCCAATCAAAATCACAATGTAATACCACGGCACACCTGTTAGAACAGCTATCATCAACAGGACAATAACGAGTGCTGGAGAGGATGCGGAGAAAAAGGAACCCTCATACACTGCTGGTGGGACTGCCAATTGGTACAGCCACTATGGAAAACAGTATGAAGGTTCCTCAAAAAATGAAGAATTGAGCTACCATATGACCCAGCAATCCCCCTACCGGGTATTGAAAACATATATTCAAAAAGATATTTGCACACCGATGTTCATAGCAGCATTATTCACAGTGGCCAGGACATGGAAGCAATCAAAGTGTACTATGATAGATGAGTGGATAAAGAAACTGTAGTAAATGTATACAGGGACTATTACTCAATCATAAGAGATGAAATACTGCCATTTGCATCAACATAGATGGACCTTGAGATAATCATGCTATGCGAAATAAGCCGGACAGAAAAAGCTGAAAACCACATATCACTTGTATGTGGGATATAAACCTAAAAGCAACAAACAGGACAAACAAACAGAGACTCATGGACATGGATAATAGACTAGTGGTTACTGGAAGGAAAGAAGGGAGAGGGGAGGTAGATGCGGTGAAAGGGGTCAAATATGTGGTAACAGAAAGAAATCTATGGGCGGTGAACACACAATGCAATGTATATATACCTTCCTATTGAATTGTATACATGAAACTTACTGGATTTCATTAACCAATGTCACCATAATAAAAAGAAAATAGATTAAATATAAACAAATAAATAAAGCCTTATATGTGGTTTTTATCTGAGAGGTTACTATAATGTGATAACATTACTGGAGAAATAATTATCTATATTGTTTTCTTTAAGCTTTTATATACAAACATATTAATCTGGCTTTCACCTGTAGTGCGATTGAGATTTGCCATTAGTTTTGTTCATGTGGAGTCAAGAAAAGCTATAGCATAAATGTTTGATATTTAAAGTTTGGTTTAGCATAGTCATTCTTGGAACACATAATACTGAATCTACGACTTTAAAAAAATACCTTTTTATTTCCTTAAGGTGATATATAAGTGAATACCAACGCTAACTACAAATCATAATTATTTAGCAGAATTAATTCAATATATAAACTTATAGCACACATACTTGCTATAAAAAATAAAATGAAACTATATAAGATTATATTTCTTCAACTTTCCTTAAAATCTTTTTTTTTTTAATTCCACATCTGACACAGTAAAAGCAACTGCAATGCTTTATGGAACAGCAGCACCTGCAGGAAAAGATCCAGTCTTACAACTGCTGGTACTATCAATTCATCACTGGATTCTCAAACATTAAGGCGCTTTCTCTCCCTTCCTGTATACTCAAGAAAACAGAGCTTAGAGTGTTCATGTTGAACTCCCATGACTACACAGCTGAACCTCTCACATCCTCTAAAAAATACTTTCCTTCAGAGAACAGGCTTTACCATTTGTAGAGCATCCTGGCTTTTAGCTACGCATTCCAGATAGGATAACTGCTCTGTGACACATTTAATCTCTATCAAAAAGTCTTTATTTCTAAAATATATAAAATTAAATAAGAATATTACAATAAAAGATAGCTACAATGTTTAACATGCAGAAGGAAAAATAAGACCAAGGCAAAAAAAATAACATACTTCAACCCTTAATGACAATTTCGTAGACATGTTTTAAATAACAAAGTAAAATATGATTCACTTGACAATCAGGATTTTAATTTTTTTTAAATAAGTAAACATTTTAAAATTACCTGAACTATAATCCATGATTTGAGGGAAAAAATCTACCTCATTTTGTCAATATTTTTCAATGTGTTCTTAATATTTTAGAAAGCTTTTGATATTATGAAAAATAGTTTAAAATTTCTTTCGCATGTTACTAAACCACTGAAGGCCTGTCAAATAACAAGGGGAAAACTGTCTAGTTGGCTGATCATGCTGTGCTGGAAATTTCTCAAACATCTGCTAAAGGTCAGATTTCCACTGCATGGAACCAATCAATGAAACTACACAATTCTCCTAGCGCTATAAGAAGCTGAACAAAGAAGACTATTTTATACAAGTAATGACACATAACCTTAGATTTGTAATAAATTGTAGCAATGTCTCGCCTTTTCTTATCACAATATTCATACTTTTAAAAAACAATTATAAAATCCTATTTGGATTTTAATCTAAAATTATGTTTATGTTCAGAAGGCATATATACAAAACTCTACCTTCTATTTGGTAAAAATACATAACCTATTTTTTAATTTCACATTCCAAAAAAGTACTGTATGTCCAAATGAAAATTTAAGGATAATTTGAATATGTACAGATATGATTTTTTAAGTATGAAAACTATAATGTGTGAATTAATTTAGTGAGAGTGATTCATTTTGCAACTAAAATTGTCATAGGAACATTCAGATTTTTCTAAGTTCATAGAGATTGATGTCATCTATCTAAAAATTTTTTTTGACCCAAATCATCTTGAATACATTCCATACTCTAAAACTCTGGGAACCTGATAAATTATTTAAACAAGTAATGAAACACAACAGGTTACAAAAGGATTATAGTTAAATATTACACGAAGCCTTTTCATTCAATGTACATATGTAGATGAGGTACTATTTTATTGGGTCTTCTATTTTTTAAGAGAAAAATAGTAAAGCTAAATTTAAAAGTTAACTTTTTAGGTATGGTACGTTTCCTTTCCAAGTGCCACCCCTATGTGCTAAATACTGGAACTTCTGCCAAATTTTTGATAAATATTGTAGCAATCAAGTGATAATATAAAAGTGTGCCATTTTACATAAGCCTACCAATTATGAACAATTTTAAATCTTACACTAAATCAATTTGCTACAAGATCTTCAAGAAATTAGTGAGCAAAATTTAAGTAATCAAGTAACTATGCAAAGCTTTTTTTTTTAACTATTCATTCATTCATTCATTCTTTAGGCAAGGCAACCCTTGATTGACTTTACAAACTGCAAGGACCTTGTCAAGTTTACAATCAGTTTTTTTGTTTTGTTTTGTTTTTAACACCTACAACACCTGGTCTTCCTAGGTGGTCTCCCATTCAAGTACTAACCAGGCCCAACTCTGCTTAGCTTCCGAGATCAGACAAGATCGGGCTTGTTCAGGGTAGCATGGCCATACTGCAAAGCTTTTTTTTAAAAAGCTTAATGTCAACATTTTCTTGTAACATAGGAATTGTCATTTAAAAATATGTTAAAGCTACTTGGAAATGAATAGATCATAAAATCCTATCTGTGATTATGCCATATACTAAGCAACTTCCATCATATTATACATGTAAATTATTTCTTTCCAAACAATGAAGAATTGAGAATTTACTTCTAATGAGACTATTGTTAAGAAAAGTTAGGTCCTAAACAATCCAATACTTTTCAAAACAGCTGAAAGAAGCCAGGTGTTGACAAGCAAGAACCCCACCATTTTCCTGTGTAATACAGACAAGTTTTTATCTTTCAATTAAGAAAAGAGCTACCATAAGACCCAGCAATCCCTCTTCTGGCTTTGTATCGAAAATTTTCAAAACACTTACTCATAAAGATATATGTACCCTTCTGTTATTACAGTATTATTTATAACAGCCAAGACAAGAGAAGTACTCATGTATCCTTTGACAAATGATTGGATAAAGATATGGTACATATATAGAATGAAGTACGACTCAGCCATAAAAAACATGAAATATTGCCATTTGCTACAACATGGATAGATTTTGAGATCATGCTAAATGAAATAAGTCAC
Organism: Pteropus medius; assembly: GCF_902729225.1. Taxonomy (NCBI): domain Eukaryota; kingdom Metazoa; phylum Chordata; class Mammalia; order Chiroptera; family Pteropodidae; genus Pteropus; species Pteropus medius. The sequence continues at coordinate 39,472,597 of NW_024344378.1, forward strand.
ATGGGAAAGGACAAAAACCACATGATTCACTCATACATGGGATTAAAAAAATAAAAAAAAAGCAAATTACTTTGAGTTTTGATCTTTTCCTGGGCTTAGTGATATGCAGTTCCATACTCTTTCATGCTTGGCAGCGACAGAATGTAGCAGCTCCCTTCCGGCCACGTGATCACGAGGGTAAACCACCAACAGTGTAGTCATTGTGTTAGATGATTTTGCCCAATAGGCGAATGTAAGTGTTTTGAGCATGTTTAAGGTAAGCTAAGCTATTATGTTCAGTAGGCATTTTCGACTTCTGGCATTTTAAATTTACAATGACAGTCAAGGAACACTTGTAATCAAAATACCATACAGGAGTTTCTAGTTCCTGTATAATTCATATCACCATCACCATCCCTGTGACAATTAAAAATCTAGATACAGTATATTTTAAGTTTGATTTTTTTAAAGCTAAGGGCTAACAAGAAAGGAATTATTGAGCCAAGAACCTGAAGAGATTTTTTTTAGAAAGCTTGAGATAAACAAACACTATCAGCTATTTTGCCCTTGATGTTGAAAGGTCAATCAATATTCTTACTTGATGGTCTCCCCAGGCTAATTCTAAGAAAGTTCAAATCTGGGGCCCAACAAAAGTAAGGACTGCAAACCCCACTAATTGGTTAAGACTCTGAAAGGCTATATCCTAGAAGAGTGGTCCCCAACTTTTTGGCACCAGGGATCGGTGCTCGTATGAGAATCTAATGCCTGAGGATCTGAGGTGGAGCTGAGGCAGTGATGCTAGCGCTGGGGAGTAGCTGCAAATACAAATGAAGCTTTGTTGGCTCACCCACCACTCACCTCTTGCTGAGCGGCCCAGTTCCTAACAGGCTACTTACAGATATCAGGCAGCGATCCAGGGCCTGGGGACTCCTGTTCTAGAAGCAAGTGTGACTCAGAATTAAATCACCTATTTTATGGCCTGAAGCCCAGCTCTGAGTAACCAAGGTGGCTCAGAAAAATCTCAAATCACACTTAGAATTATAGTTAACCGTACTACTCCTGTCACCAGACATCTGGATGAATCAAATACAAATCCTCTACGAAAAAAGAATACTATTCTAGGCTTTTAAGTTATTCTACAACTAATTTTTCAAATAAAGAGCCCAGCATGCAAAGATAACCAAGCGCATAAGATAAGTTAACATTAAGAAAAATGAGTGGAATCAACAAACAAAAATTATTTACAAGAATTCCTGTAAAACCAAATGCCAATAAATGTACAACATATCAAAATTTGCAGAATACAGCTAAAGAACTACTAAGAGGAAAATTTAAAGGTTTAAATGCATATATTAAAAAATAAAAGGCTAGGACATAATGAGCTAAGAATCTACCTCAAGAAATTAGAAACAGAACCTGCAAAATAGACAAATTCTATGAAAGTAGAAGGAAAATAAAGATGAGAGTAGAAATTAATAAAGTACAAACATGTCATAAAGAAGACTGACAAAACTAAAACACATTTTTTAAAAGATTAGTGAAACTGATAAACCTCTGGTGAGACCAACGGGGAAAAAAGGTAGACACCCACCCACCAACTGCAAGCACAAAGCAAAGGTCATATGAGGACCAGCGAGAAGGCATACATCTGCAATCTAAGAAGAAAGCCTATACTAGAAACCAACCCTAATGGCATCTTGTTCATGGACTTCTAGCCTCTGGAACCATGAGAAAATATATTCCTGTTGTTTATACCATCAGTCTGTCTATGGTGTTTTGTTATGGCAACCTTCACAGATCAATATAATTATGTTCCACATTTTAAAAAATTCTAAAAATAGGTGACAAGTGTCAAAATAAAAAATGCAATGAAATTTTGGAGATCACAGAGGAGGAAGAAGCTCTTTTATAAAAATGTTTTACAACAAATTTTAGTATTTAAAAAGAATGAACACTTGCTAATTGCCCATACTAATATAACGACTGATAGATTTATTTTACCCTTCTCACACTATTCTTGCAACAGTTCCTCTATCTGGAAGATCTTTTCAATTCTAAAGTCCATGCATTTTTTTCCAGGTGACCTAATCAAATAAGATTAAATGTTGTACCCGACTCCCAAACCACAGAGTGAGTAGTTAAGACAATGATATGCCTCCTAAATGTGATTACCATTAAAAGAAATAGGTGGAATCTGGGAATGTAACTGAAGTCATGGTCATAGATAATAGTCAAAGGGAGAATATAAAATTTTGATATTTCATACAAAAGTGGGGGCAGTTTAATGAAAAGGTATTCATGTTCATTTTTTTACTAATAAGATATGTACAAGACAAATTTTATCATTTTAGCCATTTCAAAGTGTACAATCCAGTGCCAGTAGTTACTTTCACACTGGTGTGCAACCATCATTACTATCTGTTTTCAAAACTTCATCATAACAAACCATAACTCTTTATTAATTAAGCAATAACTTCCATTCTCCTCTCCTCTCAGGACCTAGCAACTTCTAATGCACTTTTTGTTTCTATAAATTTGCCTATTCTAAATATGTCATATAATTGTCTGGCTTATTTCACTTAGCATAGTATTTTAAGGTTCATCCATGCTATATAGCATGTATGAGAATGTCATTACTCTCATGGCTGAATAAATATTTCATTACATGTATATACCACATTTTATTTATTCATCCATCTTTTTTTTTGACATTTAGGTTGTTTCTGCCTTACAGCTATTGTGAATAATGCTGTAATGAAGACTGGCATATCAGTATCTGTTTAAGTCTGAGCATTCAATTATTTGGGTTATATACCCTAGGAGTGGAACTGCTGAGTCATAAGGTAATTCTATTGTTTAGCTTTTTGAGGAACTACCAGTTTGCCACAGTGGCTACACCATTTTACATTCCCCCCAACAATGTATGATGGTTCCCATTTTTCCACATCTTTGCCAACACTTGTTATTTTCTTTTCTTGTACCTGTTGTTTTCTGTTGTTTAAAAAGTTAGACATTCTAATGAGTGTGAAGTGGCAGTGCAACAAATTTACAACAAATTTTAGTATTTAAAAAGAATGAACACTTGCTAATTGCCCATACTAATATAACGATGGTTTTGATTTATATCTCCCTAGTGGCTAAAGATATTGAGACTTTTTTCATGTGCTTATTGACTATTACTATACATTCTTTGGAGAAATGTCTAGTCAAGGCTTTTGTATACTTTTAAATTGGGCTGTTTGTCTTCTATGAGTGAGCTTCAGGAATTCTTTATATATTCTGGATACTAAACCATTATCAGATATATGATCATGTACATTTTTGAAATGAATAACATTTCTTCATATAAAACAACTTTTATATGAAAACAATGTCATTTTAAAGTGGTTTACTCAAATATCTCTAAGTTACTGAGATAATAGAAAATATACATTGGTCTCTGCCCCTGGTTCCTGGCACAGGGCTCTGAAACCCTTGAAATTCTGTAAATGATAAAAACATGAGGAGCATCTCCTGCTCTAGTATTTATCTTTGATCCTGTCCCTGACACAAAGCTCCTAATACCCTGTAAGTTTCTAAATGATAAGAGCACTAGGAGCATTTTTTTGTTCTATTGAGCTGACTCTGAGTGGGATGCTGGAGGATCCTGGATGGCGGCTAGGGAACAGAAAGAGCAAGCCATGATTAGAAGCTTGGAATTTTCAGCCCCACCCCTCATTTCCAAATAAGGGAGAGGGGCTAGAAATGGAGTTAATAATTGATCGTGCCTATGTGAAGAAACCTACATCCCCCTAGTACAGGGTTCAAAGAGCTTCCAGGCTGGCAAACACATCCACACCAGAGGGTGATGCACCTCAATTCCATGGGGTCAGAAGCTCCTGCGCTCAGGACCTTCCCAGACCTCGCCTTATACATCTTTTCATCAGACTGTTCACCTGTATCCTATATCATATCCTTTAATAAACTGGTAAATGTAAGTGAATGTTTCCCTGAGTTCTGTGAACTGCTCTAGCAAATTAATTGAACTGAAGGAGGGGAGGGGGTGAAGAGAAGTTGTGAATGACCTGGGGACAAACTACTTGTGACTGGCATTTGAAGTATAGTAGAGAGTACTCTTATGGGACTAACTCCAGGTAGACAGTGTTATAATTGAGTTAAATTGTAGAACATTCAGCTGGTGTCAGAGAATTTCTTCACGTAGAAGGAAAAATTTCCACACATTTGGTGACCAAAAGTGTCATAAAGTAAAGGAGATGCACAGGAAATAAACACAGTAAGAACTGGCTTTTTCTCTACACAGGAAGGAAAAATTTGAGTTTTTCCTTTACAGTTACATAAAAACTATTATCTTGAATTATCTAGAGCTATCATTTCAGAGCTGAAAAATCACAATAGCAAAGTTATTAGGGTTTCTTAAGAAAAAACAATGGTTTGTTATATATGTACTCTGCAAATACATGCCCCTCAAATGAAATTTATGCTTTATGAGTGTTTTTAAATTGGATAGATATCCAAAGGCCAAGGACACAGCCCTGCTGAATGTCAAGCTTTATGACATAAGTCCGAATGGGGTGAAATAAAACTCATAAGTTTATAAATTTTAAGACATTCTTGTAAGGCAATATTTTTCTACACTGTTTTTCTGTTTTTCTTTATTTTTCAGTAAGAGTATAAGGATGTAACACGAAATGCATTTAAGAGCTTCTTAAACATAAGAATATAATACTACACATTAGGCACAAAAAGACAATGAAATCATTCCCAATACACAAATATTAGCTACAGATTACTAAACTTAAAAATAAAATCTCAATTCACAAGAAAAAAAATTAAAAGGTTATATAATGTTAATGTTTTTTTTCTTTTTCCCACTAGTTTTAAAGCCTTATTCTGAGAATTTAAGAAAAAATTTTTTCCAAAAAATAAAAACATTAGAAATTAACAATGTATGGCTTTATCCCCAATTCTGAACTGGCACAGTCTTAAAAAAGTTATGCTTTATTATCCAATACATAACTACAAATCTGAGGTATTTTAATATGCCCTTTGTTTCTATTCGTCTTCTGAAAGTACAGAGATTTAAAAATAACTTTAAAACATCAAGGTTAAAAATAAGCAACATGCTTAATAATACAGTTTACTATGTATATGAGTAACACCAGCCACATATGAAATAGTATTTCTCATTGATAAGTTTTTAAAACATATTAAGAGAGCTTGCCAACTGCTTAACAAACAGATTTTTAAAGGAACTCATACTCGGGAGGAAAAAATGATAAAAAGTCACCTTGAAAACATTAAAACATTTTTTTCATAATAAAGAAACTATCACTTATTGGGGGCAATCTCCATATGCAAATGTATATTTTTTACCTACTAAAAATATTCCTCTGTAACTATGATTTCAATAATTACAAAATTCTAGTAGAGCAACAAAAATTTTATTTCCTAATCTGCATTACTATTGATAAAATGTTCAACTAAATAAATGACACAAATAATTTCATATAGATTGCAAAAGACTAATTTATTACAAAGTATTCTCTGGTCATCAAAAAGAACAATGTATCACATGTCAAAGAAATCAACTGAATATTTTTAAAGTTCTAGTCTTTAAAATTCCTAATGAAGTAAGAACTAAATTTTTCCTCTACAAAGGCAAGGTTTTGGAATAGACCAGAAACTTTCAATGGCTGTTAAGTAGAGACTCCTGTTGAAATGAAACAATTCTCTACTTAAAGTTACAACTGGTCATGATTATCTCAGTTACTCTGGAAACAAAACATGAAAGGAAATTAAAAGCAATCAAGAGAAGAGAAAAGGAAACGGAGGGCAAGAAGCTAAAACTCAAAAACGTGCATTGTTGACTACCATACATCTTAAAACTTTCCTTTATCTTTGGCTCTTATCTAAGTACTTCGAAAACAGTAATTATTATATTCTCCATATTTGAACTTCAGAATCTAAGAGGAAGAAAGAATCTTTATTAGTCAGGATAGGCTAGGTTATGAAGCTGTAATAAACAACTGCAAAACCTCTGTAGCTTGAAATAAAATTTACTTCTTGTTCATTCCCTGGAGGATGCTGTTCATCTTTCTTATTTAGGGGCTCTAGAACAAGCATCATCTCAAAATGTTACCAGTCATGACCCAAGGATTAGAAAAAATACACTTGGTTTCTTTCATGCATCATCTCAACATGTTACCAGTTATGACCCAAGGATAGGAAAAAATATACTTGTTTTCTTTCATACATCAATTTTTCTCACAACTCATTCACTGCCAGAATGTCACACAGCCCCAAGTAACACAAGAAGACAAGGGCATACAATGTTGTTATGTGCCTAGAACAATGAGAACAAAAAATATTTGGTGAGCCATATTAATAATCGACACAGAGGCTTTCTGTTCCGAGACAAAATTTAAAGCTGCATGCCAGGAAATCGTTGTGAGCTAGGGTCTTGTTCTAGAGTGTCCACCAGTTGAGAAAGTGGCACCCTGGAATCACAAATTAGTATGATTACACAACACAATTACAAGGAAAAAACCACAAAAGAGAATATCTTTCTTGATCACGGTGACTCTTTCTTTATTATTATAGCATTTTATTACTAAATTAAAAATATCATCTATGACTCTAGGATTTCCAGTGACTGTTTCAACGGGATTCAAATTCACTCATTCTCAATTTCCTCTCAGTGAGGCCATGCATACATTCAACAAACATATTTAGAGCTCCTATTGAGAGTTACTTGCTAATCGTTAAAAATAAACAAATAAACAACATCCTACCTCAGGACTAAAAAACCTCATCCCACTCCTAAATATCCAGATTCAATACTAAGAATACAAATCATGTTTCTTGATATACAACTACTTCCGAAGTTGGTTTTAAAAGAAATAAGTTGTGGTCCCAAGACAATTCAATGCGCAAAATAGTCTTCAACAAAACAGAGCTGGGACAAATGGATTTCCCTATACAAAAAAAAAATGCAGTCAGATTTTTACCTCACACCATATACAAAAATTAACTTAAATGAATAAGTCAGAGATCTAAATGAAAGACATAAAAAACTATAAAAATTCTTAGAAGAAAAAGGAGAAAATCTTTATGACCTCAGATTAGTCAATGGTTTGTTATATGTGACACCAAAAAGCCCAACCTAAGAAAAAATAAACTGGACTTCATCAAAACTAAAAACTTTTATATTTCAAAGGATACGATCAACAAAGTGAAAAGGTAACAAAATAGGAGAAAGTATTTGCGAACCATAATCTGGTTAAAAATATGTGTACTAATAACATGCTACGACATGAGTAAATCTTGAGAACATTATTCTAAATGAAAGAAAACAGATACAAAGGCCACATTATATGGTTTTGTGTATATGAAATGTTCAGAATAGACAGATTCATACAGACAGAAAGTAGATAAGTGGTTGCCAGGGGCTCGGGATGAGGAAGAGATAGGAGAGAATGGGAAGCAGCTGCTAACAGGTATGAGGTTTCTTTGGCAGGCCGATTAAAGTGTTCTAAAATTAGATCATGCTCATGATTACACAACTCTGTGATACATTAAGAACACCTGAATTGTGCACGGTAAAAGAGTGAATTTTATGTGTATGGTATCTCAATAAAACTATTATTTCTTTTAAAGAGTGGTTCTACCCTGACTTTGAAAATATGATAAGGGCATAAAGCCTCTATTAGTCAAATGATAACAAAACCAATGTGCATAGTGAGGAAAAGCAAACAAATTCAGAAATTATATACTTTAAAATCGAGTATATATATTGGCTTGTGAAAGAAAAAAATGACAGAACATGAATCACAAAAGATTATGGTCAGGTAAATTATATATTGATTTACAAATATACATCTCATTCAAAAAGACCAAATTAATTATTGAAGAAGAGAATTAAAAAAGCAGGAACAGGGGTAAGATTAATGAACTGAAATACCTAAGAATGACATATTATAGTTTATGGTTTCAGAAGTGGCACCATTATGAAAAATAAGAAGGTACAACCTATGGTTGTAAGAGGATCCTGAAATATGGTGGTTTCTGAGGCATGAACTTCAAGTTGTATATCCAATATCAATCTAAACTTGCTTGCTTACCAAAATAATACTGATTTTGTTAGAGCCAATAATAACCTATCCTAAATTTCCCAGCCTTTTGGCAGATAGCAATGTGAAACAGTTCTGGAAAATAAGATGCAGGTGTGTAGGATTTGAAGCGACCTGAGATGATGTTTCTTAGAAAGATCCTTAGGGCAAACTCAAATGATATGAGCCTTTCTGCCCTTTTCTGCTTTCCTTTCCTTCCTGTTTTAGAGCTGAACTGAGGGAGGCAAAAGGATCAGCTGTGTTGTACTGACTGTGAAGGAAAGATCAAGGGAATAATCCTATTATCCTTAAGTGTCTACTTCTAGGCTTGTTTTTCTGACAAGAAAAACTGAAAACTAAGTACCTATTTTAACCACTTTTATCTGAAACTCTGACTAAATGAAGCAAACTCAATCTCTAAGATTGCCTCTAAACTCTCCGAAAATAGGAGACATCTACACATCCCCAAAACCTAGGATAAAAATTGGCATTAAGCCAAATAGAAAAAGTTGACAATCACATTATCACTTTTATGTGGAATATAAACCTAAAAGCAACAAATGAGCGGGACAAACAAACAGACTCATGGACATGAACTACAGACGACTAGTGGTTACCAGAGGATTATAGAGTAGTGGTTACTAGTGGGGTGGGAGGGGAGGAGGAGGTAGACAGGGTAAGGGGTCAATTATAGGGGGGTCGGGGGGGAGGGAGAAGTGGGTAAAGGGGACCAAATATATGGTAGCTGAAAGAAACTGGGCTTTGGGTGGTAAACACACAACAGAATATACAGATGTCAAATGATAATGTACACCTGAAAATTATATAATTGTATTAACCAATGTTACCCCAATAAACTTAAAAAGAAAAAAAAAAAGAATTGGCAATGAAGGGAAACAAATTATGAGATAAAAGGTACAAAAACTTTAAAAGATCAGATGCGAGTTTGGCTTGAAGCTAGCTACAGCTTTCAGAACTTTAAAAAACTAAATACCAAAAGAGAAATACTCAGGCTCTGAAGATCTAGGGGGGAAAAAAGGTCTTCTTAAAATGCTATAAAACATCTCTTAAGCTAACTTTCATGAAAATCTTAAGGCTAACTACATGCATTTCTCACACCATGAAATTTGACTAAGAAAAGACGATACTTTCATTAATTCACCAGACTCCTTTTTATCAACCAACTACAGGTTACAAATACAATAAAAATAATTTACTTTTCTACATAAGGACCTTAATAGAGAACTTCATGGAAGTTAGGTACATGGAAGCTGAAAAGCAGAAGTGATGGTCTGACTTTAACAGAAGGTATAACTACTAATTCAAAATTGATATTTAACAAAACAAAACATTTCTATAACCCACTATTTTGCAACTTCATGGCTAATATCTATTGGGTACTTACTATGTAAATTTAATAAAAAATCTTAATTTTAATGACAAAAATCTAAAAATGTAATGAGCTGATTTTTGCTTCTGGCCAAGATGAATTAACAGTGTCACATATATCATCCTGCCTGAGACTAATAAAAATCCAGAAAAAATATAGTTAAAACAATAATTTTCAAGACAATGAACATAAACAATAAAAGATATAGAATTCTGAGAAATGGGACACAAAATAGGTAAACTTTCTGATTATAACGGCTTACTGACTAAAGAAAATTTATACACCATCATGCAAAGTAGGAGAAAACCACATAGAGGACAGGAATAAACTGAGGAGATAAAGCTAAGCGTCCAGGGAGGCCATGCTATAAAAGTCACAGGACACAATACCAGAGAAGAAAAACCTACTGAAAGAGAAAGATCTGGCTGAAGTGACTACCTGGGTATTTGAAGGGCCAAAGTCCTTCCCACCACCCCTTCATTTTTCTGCTTTTCTTTTTTGGGAGCTAGACATTAAAGACTAGGAAATTCAAAAACATCTACTTATAAGAGAAAATTAGAAAGTAACTGCTCGTGCACAGAGAAAGGCGCAGACTCAGATAAAACTGTTAGAAAACCTTAAGTTTACACTTCTGGCTGATCTCTAACACAGAAAACACAAAAATAATAAAAACAACAACATAAAACAGCAAACACTGGGGATGGGAGAGAATCTGGAAAGTATTGATTGAAATGTCGGTTTCCAAGAAAAACATACACACACACACACAAAAACAGAAAGTATGGCCTGTTTGAAGGAAAAAAACACACAAATCAACAGAAATTGTCCCCCTAAAAAATACCTGATGGCAGATATACAAGACAAAGACTTTACTTTTAATTTTTTTTTCAGTTACAGTTGACATTCAATATTATATTAGTTTTAAGTATACAGTATAACAGTTAGACATTTATATAACTTACAAATGATCCCTCTGATAAGCAAGAAAAAGACTTTAAAACGACCTTTTTAAAATGCTCAAATAACAAAACAAACAAAAAAGACTTACGAACAAATTTTAAGTATTAATGAAGAGAGATAAACCCTAAAACGAAAAAATTCTGGAACTGAAAAGTACAATACTCAAATAAAAAACAAACCAGAATGATTAAAAGGCAGAAATAAATAAGTAGAAGGAAAATCAGTGAACCTGAAGATAGAACAATGTAAATTATTAGTCCAAAGAACAGCAAAAGACTGAAGTGAACAGAGCACCTAAGGGAGCTAGCTGTGGGATACAAACGGAGAGACTAATATACATATTGTGGGAGTCCCAGAAGGAGTGGGGAGAAGGAGAGGAAGGAAGGGAAGGAAGAAGGAGAATGAGGAAGATCATTAAAACAATGGCTCAGTGAATTAAGACTCCGAGACCCTCGGCTGGCGGGCTCCAATCGCTCCATCAGATGCTATGGATCCTCCGAATTATCAATGGATTCCAAAAGCTCCTCGCTGGTGGATCAAGTATAATCATCTCAATGCTCGCTAAAAGCAAGGGAAAAATTAAGACATTCCCAGAAAAAAGCTGAGGAAGTTCGTTACCACTAGACATGCCCTGCAATAAATGCTCAAGGGAGTACTAAAATGTAAAATGAAAGGACACTAGACAGTAATTCGAAGCTGAAAAGAAATAAACATCTTGATAAATGTAAATCCATGGGTAATTATAAAAGGTAGAGTTACTATATCAATGTCTATTACTCCATTTTTGTTTTCCACATTTAAGGACTGATAGATTTTTTAAAACGATTAGTCTAAAAGCTATTATTGTAACACTGGTTCATAATTCCATATTCAGTTTCCTACATTATCTAAAAGACTAATAATGCATTTAAAAGAATTATTAGTTTATGTTTTGGGGTACACATTGTATAAAGATGTAATTTTGGGGGCATCAACAACCAAAAGGGGCAGGAAAGGAACTGAAAAGCAGCAGAGATTCTGTATGTTATAGAAATCGTGGTGGTATAAATTCAAATTAAAGTGTTATAACTTTAGGATGTTTAATGTAATCCCCTTGACAATCACACACACAAAAAATAGCTATAGAATATACACAAAAGGAAATGAGAAATTACTTTAATCATTTCACTACAAAATACCAAATAAGCATAAAAGATGACAGTAATACAGGAAAAGATGGACAAAATAAAAAGTATAAGACATATACAAAGCAAATAACAAATTATTCCATATCAGTAATTATTTAAATATAAATGGATTACTCTCCCCAATCAAAAGACACAGAATGGCAGAATGGAGAAAAATCACATAATATAACTATATGCTGTCTACAAGAGGCTCACTTTAGATCCAAAGACACAAAGATTTAAAGTGAAAGGTTAGGAAAAGACATTCCATGTAAATAGTAACTGTAGGGGAGCCAAGGATGGCTATACTTCTATTAGACAAAATAGACTTTAAACAAACAAACAAAAAAGTCACAAGAGTCAAAAAACAGTATATATTAATAAAAGCTCCAATAAAAACATAACAGTTATGAACATTTATACACCTAATGACAGATGATAAAAACACATGAATCAAAAACTGACAGAACTGGAGAGAAATAGGTAGTTCTACAATTGTTGGGGTTCTTCAATACCACACTCGCAATAATGGATAAAACAAAGAGAAGATAAGTAAGGAAATAGAGGACTTAAAAAACACAATAAACCAATTAGATCTAACAGATAAATACAGAACAGTCTTCCCAACAACAGTTTATACATTCTTCTCAAGTGTACATGGGATATTTTCTAGGCTGTATTATATATTAGGTCTCAAAAAGTCTTAATAGATTTTAAAAGATAGATATCACGCAAAGTATCTACAACGGCAACAAGGGGTTGAAGTTAGAAATCAATAAGAAGGAAATCTCAAAAATTCACAAAATTGTGGAAATTAAAAAAATATACTTTTGTAGCTATCATAGTTTACATTAAAACACAAAGAAATCTCGAATCAACAACCTAACTTTAAAGGAAGTAGAAAAAGAACAAACTAAACTCAAAACTTTCGGTAGGAATCAAATCATAAAGATCAGAGCAGAGAGAAAAGAGAATATAAAAACAACAGATAAAAATCAGTGAACCTGGAAAGTGGATCTTCAAAAGGTCAACAAAATTAACAAACCTTTAGCTAGATGGACCAAGAAAAAAAAAAGAAGATTCAAATTACTAAAATCAGAAATAAAAGTGGGATACTATTACTGATTCTACAGAAATAAAAAGGATGATGAGAGTACTATGAACAATTATACTCCAACGAATTGGATAAATCAGATAAAATGGACAAATTCACAGGAACACAAACTTACCAGGCCTAAATCAAGAAATATAAAAAATCTGAATATACCTACGAGGAGATTAAATCAATAATCAAAAACTCTCAACAAAGAAAAGCCCTGGACATGATGGCTTCACTGGTGAATTCTACCAAATATTTAAAGAACTAATACCAATTCTTCTCAAACTTTTACTGAGTCAGCAGTATCCAGATGCCAAGCCAGACAAAGAAACAAGAAAAACAAACAATAACAAAAAACCTACAGACCAATATCCCTTAAAAACACTGTTGCAAAAGTCCTCAACAAATTACTAGCATACCAAAGGACCATACATCAAGTGAAATTTATTCTTGAGAATGGAAGGACAGTTCAACATACGAAAACTGATTAATGTAATATATCCACGTTAACAGAATAAAAGGGAAAAAACCACATGATCACCTTAACTGATGCAGAAAGAGTACTTGGCAAAATTCAACACCTTTAATAACTAAAAAAACACTCAATAAACTAGGAATAGAAGCAAACCACCTCAACATAATAAAAGCCATATATAAAAAAACTCACAGTTAATATACTCAATGGTGAAAGACTGAAAGCTTTTCCTCTAAGATCAGAAACAGGCACAGATGCCCACTTTTACCACTTCTATTCAACATAGCCCTGGAAATCTAGCCAGAGTAATTACAGAAGAAAAATAAATAAAAGGCATCCAGATTGGGGGGCGGGGAGTAAAATTATCTGTTTGCAGCTGATATAATCTTGTATGTAGAAAACCCTGAAGATTTTACACACACACACACACTAATAAATAAATTCAGCAAAGGAGAAAATACAGAAATAATTCCATTTACAATAGCATCAAAAATAATACGATTCTTAGGAATTAACCAAAGAGGTAAAAGATACACAATGAAAACTACAAAATATTGCTGAAAAAAAGAAATAAGTGGATACACATACCATGTTCATGGCTGAAAGACTTATTAAGATATCAATACTCCTCAAAGTGATCTACAAATTTAATGCAATTCCTATCAAAATCCCAATGATGATGTTTTCCAGAAATAGAAAAATAATCCTAAATTCATATGGAATCTCAAGGGATCCCCAATAGCAAAAACAATCTTGAGGAGAGGGACAAAAAGTTGAAGGACTCCTACTTCTTGATTGCAAAACTTACTACAGAGCTACAATTATCAATACAGTGTGGTGCTGGCATAAAGTCAAACATATAGACAAATAGGTTAGAATAGAGAGTTCAGAAATAAAGCCTCACATATATGGTAAAATAATTTTTTGACAATCATGTCAAGAACATTTCTTAAAGAGGCAGTCTTTTTTACAAATGGTGCTGGGTAACAGGGTATTCACATGCAAAAGAATGAAATTGACCCTTAACACCCATATACAAGTACTAACTCAAAATGGATCAAAACCCTTAAATGTCAGATGTAAAACAATGAAACTCTTAGAAGACATATAAGAAAAGTATCACATCACAACACTGGATTTGGCAATGGTTTCTTGGATATGACACTAAAGGCACAGGTAATCAAAAAAAAAAATAGACAAACTGTACTGCATAAAAATTTTAAAATTTTGTTCATGAAAAGATACTATCAACAGAGTAAAAAGGCAACTCAAGAAATAGAAGAAAATGTATGCAGATCACTTATAAAATATTAAAATCTAGAATATAGCAAATTCCTAAAACTTAACCAAAAAACATGATTTAAAATGGGCAAAGGACTTAAATAGACATTTCTCCAAAACATATATAAATAGGCAATTATCAAATGAGCATAAAAAATGCTCAACATCACTAATTATTAGGGAAATGCCAATTAAAACCACAAGAAGATACTACATCATACCTATTAGAATGGCTAATATCAAATACAGTAGTCCTCCTTTATCCATGGGAGATATGTCCAAGACTCCTGAGTAAGATGCTTGAATAGTACTGAACTATATACATATATTTTTTCTATATGTAGATACCAAAAATAAAGTTATTTATAAATTGTGTACAGTAAGAGATCAATAACTAGTAAAATAATTGTACCAATATACCATAATAAAAATTATGTGAATAACTTTTCTCAAAATGCCTTATTTCGTACCCTATTCACCCTTCTTTAAGTGATGTTATGAGATGATAAACTAAATGCCTACTTGATGAGATGAAGTGAGGAGAATGGAATAGGCATTGTGACATAACGTTAGGCTACTGATCTTTTGGCACAAAGAAGCACTTTACAGCTTCTCTGGCATATATGAATTGCCAGTATCACTACTCTTACACTTTGGGGCCATTATTAAGTAAAATAAGAGTTACTTGAACAAAAGCACTGCGGTAACTGAGATAGACAATCTGATGACTGAGATAGCTGCTAAATGCCTAATGGGTGGGTAGTATACACAGGTGGGCAGGTGGTGATACGGCATCGATATGCTGAACAAAGGACGATTCGTGTTCTGCGCAAAACAGAGGACGGCATGAAATTTCATCATGCTACACAGAATGGTACACAATTTATAATTTATAAATTGTTTATTTACAGAATTTTAAGCAGTCAAAGATGACTTCAAGGGACCTGAGCTGGGAACATGGAGCTGCTATTGACTGGATAGTGAAAACTCAGAGCCAAGCAAGTTTAGGGGGGTAGCATCAAGGGGTCAGTTTTAAGTCTGAGATCCCCATTACACATCCAAATGTAAACAATGAATAGCTGTTTCATTATGAGCCTGGGGTTTAGGGGAAAGGTCCAAACTAGGATATCAATGTGAGAATCACTAGCACATAGATGGTACCTAAGGGGAGAGGAATACATTTTGATGACCAAGGACAAGAGTGTTGATATAAAAGAGGTCCAAGCCTTAATGGGTTGAGCCCTTAACGGGTTATAGAAATGAGGAAAATCAATAAAGGAGACTTAAAGGAAAGGTGAGAGAGGTAGAAGGAAAAATCACGTGAGCACAATATCCTACAAGCAAAGTGAACAAAATATTTGAAAGAAGAGAGGATGATTAACCATATTAAATGCTGCTGATGTCAAGTAAGGTAAGGACTAAGAAATGGCATTTGATTTTAAAAGGAACAGGTCATTTATAAACTTGATCACAACAGTTTCTCTAGAGTAATGGGAGCAAAAACCTGGTAGAGCGAGTTCAAGAGATAACAGGAGTCAAGAAACAGGACAGTTTGGATAACATCAAACATTTTATATACCAATGATTAAAAGATGTAACAGAGACCACTTTCTTTACAATGTAGGAATTCCAACTTCCTTCAAATCACCAGGAAATTCCTTCCTTTGCTACACAATTTTTCTATTATTATCATCGTTATATTTATACTTCAGGTTATTATAAGGGAGTGGTATAATTCTGGGGACAAAATATTAATAAGCATTTTATAAACTGAGAAACACAAGAAAAAATCAATTTTAAATACAAATAAATCTGCCCAAGAGACTAAAAGGAGGAGGGAGCACTCTAAATGTAAATGGCCGCATTCTTAACAGGCAAGTTTCTCAAGCCTGACCTTATACAGAGCCTTCCATAGAGCATAGCAAATCACAAAAGCACTCAAAGGTTTATAGCTTCCCTGACATCATCTCAGTTCTTCCCCATGTTCCCACATAACTTCTACAAGCTTCTCAGAAACCTCTTTTCCACCAGAGTGAAAAACAGCCTATAGAGTCTGGAAGACTTTGAAATAGAGAAGAAAAAAGCCTAATATTATAGGGTACAAAAAGTAGTGGATTTAGACATCCTTCCCACTTTTTTTCCTGTGATCAAATTCAACATATTTCCAAACTCTTTCATTTCCTTTTGCACAACTAAGTGAGCAGTCAAATTTCAATGAGGCTATTATACATTTTCCTTCTAAATTTCAGGGTACTCTAACCTTAACATAGGTCATAATATTCCACATTATTTAAAAAGACAGAAATAATAAAGGTAATAACTTATAAACTGAAGAGATTAAATCTTATTTTCTACAGCTCTGTGGCATTAATATTGCAACTAAAAAGAATCAGCAATATAAGTGCACTCTCCATTTAATCCTGATATGTCAGATATGAAGGAAAAGTGGAAAGGAAAAAACAAACTTATTGTTCTAGTAACAACAGAAAAAAGATCACTTGGAAGATATTAAAAGTTTGGGATTTTTAAATGTGTCCAGTGATTGTTAATTTTGTCAAAGTCAAAACTGTTTAAAAAAAAAAAACAAACAAAAAACCCTCCTTGGAACAAGGTCTAAATAAACGTTTTGTCAAAATCTGGATTATTTCTTTTCTGTCTTATATAAAAAAATGATTTAAAAAAAAAAGACTAGACAATAAATTAGTACCTAATGCACCTATGATACTGTCACCCTTTTGCGTTTTTGGAATTTAGTAAAACTATATATTTTCCTTCATACATTTTAAAATTTCACAAGTAACTGTCTCAGTTAAGAATCCAGAAAGCTTAATCAGTTATTAAAATGGATACATTCTGCTCTATCTCCTAAACTCTACCAAGGTTCAAAATATTAAAACCTGAAGAAAATACATGAAAAAATAGTGTACTACATAAGCACAGTTTCCTAGTCTTCAAGTTTTAACATTCAAAATACAGTCTTTGAGAAATAAAAACAACAATTCTCTAAAATGTAACATAGGTGAGAAATCAATTGAGAATGGAGTCTACTGCAGAGGAGATGAAAAAGAAACCTACAGAAAGTCTATATATATATACCATCCTTAACAGAGTGTAATTTTATGACAAATACAACACTTAGAAAATGTAGTGCTTAAAAGGAATTGATACCTTAGGAGATAATTTAAATACACTTTAAAATTTAAAGGATTCTGATATGTATTTCTTTTTATATAGTGAATAATCACCACCAAAATATCTGTATTTTTATATTTTCGAATATAGAAATTTGGATTATAATTTTACTTAAAGATAACTGCTACATCTAAAAGTAAAGCTCTATAAAATAAATTTATATTACCACTGATTACAATTACAAAACAAAAGGCACGAAATGGAAATAACATTTTTAAGAGCCTATTGAAAAATCCAGGCAAGATTTAAGATGTTAGTAACATCATTTCACTTTTTCTTGTATGACACTTTGCTTACATGTAACCTCTACTTTACTGTAACTTTCTTAAGTCCATTAATGAAAAGAGCTAGGAATTATATGAGCTGAAAATATACAAAGGAGAAAAGAAAGGGGACATTATTTTTAGTCTAACAGTTGCATTTGGGAAAACAAATCAGTAATTTTTAAAGGTACGTATTAATGATTCAGGGCATGTCTATATATATTTAAAAATCAAAATATACAGTATTTTAGAATAAACCTAACAAAAAAAGACCAACATGAATAAAATCACTGCAGAACTATTTAAAAAAAAAAAAAACCCTGAAAACATGGAGGGATTTTCTGTTATTTAAAGTGCAGAATCAAAAATGGGAAGGGATTAATTCTTCCCAAATTTGTCTATAAACTGTATATAATTCTACCAGGATATTTGTGGGAGAAGGAAAAATGACAATGTTTTAAATAAAAAATTATTTTAAAAATTATACAAATAAGTGGGATTTATACTTGGATTACAAGGATAGTTTGACAGAAAAATCAATAGAATATGCCATATTAAATGAATAAGAGAGGGGAAAAAACATATGATCATCTCAATTGATACAGAAAAAGCATCTGACAAAAATTGATATCCTTTCCCAATAAAAACACACAACAAACTAGGACTAGAAAAAAAAAACTACCTCAACATCATAAAAGCCATATATGAAAATTCCAAACCTAACACCAGACACAATGGCAAAAGAATGCAAACTTTTCATCTAAGATCAAGAAGACACAATGCTTGCTTTTACAACTTCTATAAAATAGGGTTTGAACATTCTAGATAGAAAATTAGACAAGGAAAAAAATCCAAATTGGAGAGAAGAAAGATGATTTCTTTTTGCAGACAACAGGATCTTGTATGCAGAAAACTCTAAAATTTTCAGACTCAGAAAAAAACTGTTAGATTAAATAAATTCAGTAAAGTTGCGGGGTACACAATCAAAATGTTTTAAAAAGTTGCATTTCTAAACACTAACAATGAGCAATCTGAAAAGAAAATTAAAGAAACAATTCCATTTATAAAAGCATCAAAAAGAATAACATATTTAGCAATCAACTTAACCAAAGAGGCAAAAAATGTGTATACTGAAAACAAGTTGATGAAAAAATTTAAAGACAAATAAATGGAAAGACATTCTGTGTTCATGGACTGGAAAACATTCTACCCAAGTGGATTCTACCAAAAGAAGTCAATACAATCTATAGCAAAAGCTCAATGATAATTTTTGCAAAAATAGAAAAATCAATCCTAAAATTCATATAAAATCTCAAGGAAACCTAAACAGCCAAAACGATCTTCAAAAAGAAGAGCAAAGTTGGAAGAATCACACTTCCTGATTTCAAACTTACTCATATGTAAAGCAACCAAAATAGTATGGTACCAGAATACAGACACAGAGAGACCAATGGAATCGAATACAGAACTCAAAAATAAATCCTCTATCTTGCCAAGGGGGTCAAGAACATTCAATGAAAAAAGGAAAGTGTTTTCAATAAATGGTGCTAAGGGAAACTGGCTACTCACATGCAAAGAATGAAGTTAAATCCTTATCTTACACTGTATACAAAAATCAACTCGAGAGAGTTCTGGCCAAGATGGCAGAGTAGGTAAACCCTGTGTCTGCCTCCTCTCATGACCACATCAAAATTACAACTAAACCACAGAACAACCATAATTGGTAGTCACCTGAAGTCTAGCTGAACAGAAGTCCTACAACTGGGGACATAGAGAAGGCCACCTTAAGACCAGTGGGGGGTGATGATGTGGCATGGTCTGGTCCCCACGCCCATCTGTGGCAGTTGAGAAATAGGAGAGATATCTTGGCTGCAAAGGTGCCCCCAGAGAAGCAAGAGGTCTCGGTCCCACACCAGGCTCCCCAGCGCCGGGGCAGCCACTCGAAATGTGCCAGGAACATACAAGGAGGAACTGGGTTGTATGGATTCAGGAGAGGACTGGAGGGGCAGTTTTCTCTCAGACAGCACTTCTGGCAGAATCTATGGTCTCTTTGTTGAGCCCTCCCACTCCCGGCATACAGAGGCAGGCAGCTGCCATAGCTGAGTCTCCAACAACCTGGCTAAAACTGGTGGCCTCTTCCTGGTGATTCCCTAAGACCCTGCTAGGCCCAAATTGCGAGCCCACTCAAGCCACCTCCAGTGGCTTTTTCATACAAATGGCCTGTCTTGGCTAACGCTGCAAACTTTCCTAAAATTGCTCAAGGTTCACAAAACCCAAACAAGCAATATCTGGCCTTGGCGTACCCTGTACCTCTTACTGAGCAACCCCAGGCCTGGCATTAGTGGTAGCCAGCCTCAGTTTCTGATTTGGCCTGTCAAGGCACCTTTAAGCCCAGCATAGACGGTAGCTATCTGTAGATTAAATGGTAACTGGCCAGGTGGCCCCGGTGGCTGGCTTCTGACTAAGGAAGAGCACCACCAAGGGCTGCATCCAAGGAAGACACACCCAAAGGGCACCAGAGCCCTGCTAAAGCAAATCCCGCTCCATAGGGGCAGCCCTCTTACACAACAGCTCCTCCACTGTAGTCAATGGCAAGTCCTCACAATTAATCAACCCCAGGGTCAATCACTCCCACTGATACACAAATAGCAAAAAGGCTCAACTATAACAGGAGGGCACACACAACCCATACAAGGGACATAACAGGAGCACCTGGCTTAGGTGACCAGGGAAATTGCGCCACAGAGCCCAAGAGAACACCTACTACGAAAGGCCACTCAACTAAGACGAAGAGACATAGGAGCCCTACCTAATACACAAAAACAGACATGAGGAGGCAGCCAAAATGGAAGGCAAACAAACACGTCCCAAATGAAAGAACAGAACAAATATCTAGACAATTAACTAAACAAAAAACAAGCACTCTACCAGATGCAGAGTTCAAAATACTGGTTATTCAATGAAAGGCTATTCAATGAACTTAGGGAAAGAGTAGATGAAATCACTGAGAACTTTAACGAAGAGATAGAAAACATAAAAAAGAACCAGTCAGAAATGAAGACTATAATAACTGAAATGAAAAATACATTAGAGAGAATCAACAACAGATGAGATGAAGCAGATGACTGAACCAGTGTTTTAGAATATAAGGTAGCAGAAAACACCCAATCAGAACAGCAACAAGGAAAAAGAATCCCCTAAAATGAGGACAGTTTTAGGGACCTCTGAGACATGAAGCACACCAACATTCATATCAGAAGGGTACAAAAAGAGAGAGAGCAAGGAATTGAAAATCTATTTGAGGAAATAATGACAGAAAACTGCCCTAACCTGCTGAAGGAAAGAGACACAACGCCAAGAAGCTCAGAGTCCCCAAACAAATGAACCCAAAGAGGCTCACACCAAGACACAACATAATTAAAATACCGAAGGTTAAAGACAAAGAGAAAATCTTAAGAGCGACAAGAGAAAAGCAATTAGTTACCTACAAGGGAAGTCTCATAAGACTATCAGATGATTTCTCAACAGAAACTTTGCAGGCCAGAAGGGATTAGCACAAAATATTAAAAATGATGAAAAGCAAGAGCTTACAACCAAGATTACTCTATCCAGCAAAGCTATCATTTAGAATCAAATGACAGATAAAGACAACAGAGAGCTAAAAGAGTTCATCAATACCAAACCAGTATTACAAGAAATGTTAGGAGGATTTCTTTAAGAAGAAAAAGAGGAAAAAGAAAAGAAAAAGAAAGAAAGAAAGAAAAATATAAATAATAAGATGGCAATAACTACATATTTATCAATACTTACTTTGAATGTAAATGGATTAAATGTTCTAATCAAAAGATATGGATGAGAAAACAAGACCCTCACACATGCTGCCTACAAGTCTCACTTCAGATCAAAAGACACACATGATGTAAAAAAGTAAAGGGATGGAAAAAGATACTTTCATAAATGGAAACAACAACAACAAAAGCTAGGGCAGCAATACTTTTACAAAACAGAGTTTAAAACAAAGGCTATACAAGAGACAAATAAGCATCCAGTAATCCTGTTTATCCGAACAAACCCAAAACACTAATTTGAAGGGATATGTGAATCCACATGTTCACTGCAGCATTCATTATTTACAGTAGCAAATATATGGCAGAAACCTGGGTGTCCATCAATGGATGAATGGTTAAAGAAGAGGTGGCACACATATACAATAGACTATTCCTCAGCCATTAAAAAAGGAATGGGGTCTTGCCAACTACAATAACATGGATAGACATGGAGGGTATTGTGCTGACTGGAGTAAGAAAAAGACAGATGCCATATGATTTCACTTACATGTAAAATCTAAAGAGCAAAACAAACAAAACAGAAACCAACTTATGGATACCGAGAACATTTTGATGGTTGACAGATGATAGGGGAGTTGGGCAGTGAGTGAAAAAGGAGAAAGAATTAAGAAATACAAATTGGTAATTACAAAAGTCATGGGGATGTCAAATATAGCATAAGGGATGTGGTTAATAATAAGTCGATAATATTGTACCATGTATGGTGTCAGATAGGTACTAGATTTATCAGGGTGATCACTTCATAAGTTATATAAATGTCTAATCACTACATTGTACACCTGAAACTAATACAATATTTCATAAAAACTGTAAAAATATTATTTAAAAAAATAAACTCAAAAGATATCAAAGAACTAAATGCAAAAGTTAAAACTACAAAAGAAAACATACAATACAAAAGCTGGTCCTAGGTTTGGCGATAAATTCTTGGATATGACACTAGAAGCACAGACAAAAAGAAAAAAGAAAAACTGAACTGCATCAACATTAAAAATTCTTGTGTACCAAAAGACACTAACAAGACAGTGAAAAAGCAAACCACAGAATGAGAGAAATTACAAACTGTCTATCTGATAAAGGATTATATCCAGAATATATAAAAAACTAAACAACAAAAATCAACCTAATTTTAAAATAGGCGAAGGACCTGAATGAACATTTCTTCGACGATATACAAATGTCCAATAGGTACATGAAAAGATGCTCAACGTCATTAATTATTAGGAAAATGCCAATCAAAACCACAATAATATAACAATTCACAGCCATTAAGATAGCTATTTTGAAAACACACACACACACACACACACACACACACACACACACACATACACACACCCAAGAAAATATCAAGTGTTGGCTAGGATGTGGAGAAATTGGAACTCATGTGTATTGCTGATGGGTATATAAAATGATGGCAGCCACTGAAGAAAACTGTATGATGGTTCCTCAGAAAACTAAACAGAATTACCATATGATCTAGCAATTCTACTTGTGGACAGATATACCCAAGAGAACTGAAAGTACAAACCTGAAAAGATATTTGTACACCAATGTTCAAAGCAGCATTATTCATAATAGCCAAAAAGTAGAACAAGTTGTCAAGTGTCCAATAACGGATGAACACATAAACAAAATGTGGTATGTGCATGCAAGAGAATATTATTCAGTTATAAAAATGAATTTATGATCCTTGGATGAACCTTAAATAACATTACACTAAATTAAATAAGCCAGACACTAAAGGACAACTATTGTATGACTCCACTGACATGAAATATGGGCAAATTCAGAGACAGAAAGTAGATTAGAAGTGATCGGGGGCTAGGGTAAGGGGGAATGGAGAGTTATTAGTAAGTACAGAGTTTCTTTTTGGGATAACTTCTGCTGATAGGTAGTGGTAACAGTTGCATAAGAATGTGAATGTTCTCAATACCACTACACTACTCTTAAAAATGGTTAAAATGGTAAATCCTCTGTAATGTATATTTTGTAACAAAAAAAAAGTTTTTAAAAATCTAAATGCAATAATGTCCAACACATTTTTGAAAATGAAAAGTAAAAAACCGGTTTGGCTTAACAATTATTAAGATTCTATAAAATGCAACTAAAACACTCTGGTCCCGTGTTACAAGAAACAGATAAATGAAATATAGCAGAAAGTCCGTATTTATCAAAATACAGCAAAAGATAAGACATTTCATATCAGTGTGGGGCAGTGAATGTTTAAAATATAATTTAGGGTTAAGAGGATTCCTTAGGCAAGACACAAAGGAAAAAACTTACTAACCCTATTAATGATTACCGAAGACATGAGGAGAAATGTAGTATGAACATTTAAAAACAGCAAAAGACTAGGAAAAACTTGTATCACATATTTAAAAAAGAAAAATCTTAAACATAAAGAGAGCCTATAGATCAGTAAAAAATTGAATCACAAAATGGGCCAAAATATGAACAGCCTATTTACATTTTTAAAAAAATAAAGGCTGATAAGTATATGAAACTCAAAAAACATAAATGCAAATTAAAGCAAAGTACCATTTTTTGGACAATCAGGCAAAGATTATGACTGACAACATCCAATACTGATAAGGATGTGAGAAAGCTGATGTTCTTATAAATGGCAGGTAAAAGCGTAAACAGGTACATCTCTGTGGAAATCAGTCTGTTGCTTCATCTACTAAATTTAATTATGTGCATGGACCAGGCCCTTTCATCTACCTTTAGAAATATTCATAAAGCTGGTAAACAAGTATTATGCTGTTTCTTTCACTCAACCACTCCCTAGATATTATCGCACATTTCTCGATCTGATAGTAAAATCTGGCCCTAATTTTCAAATTATTTTTCTTATTGTTTCTCCAATACAAACCCTCTGTGAAGCCAACTGGTTTGCTTTTCCTCATTCTATTCTCCCTACCCAAAGCATTTTACCCCTCTTCTCATATTCTAACTGCCAGTCACTCTCAGGGACTCAAAATGTTCTATTTTCTCAATAAACATATCCTTCAAATCTGTATTGCTCACTTCTGTGAATCCATACAGGTATCACTCCTTATTATTCATTAAGCATTTATGACAATATTTTACATTTGATTAAAGTTGTACACCTTAACAACATACAAGTCTTAAACAGTGCCTGGCGTATACTAGGTTCTCAAATATTTACTAAATAAAAGCATTTCAGTATTTATTCATTCAATATTCACTGAAATGATAGTATATTTATTGATTATACTATCTCATTCACACAACCACTTTGTGGATGGTCAAGGCAAGTATCTATTACTCTAAAACTTCTATTCATTACTCTTTTACAGCTAGTTCTAATATGATTGCATATTTAGCCATTTATCAATTTCAGCTTTCTATATTTTAAGTCACATCACAGGTGCTTATAAAATTAAAATTATTGTATCTTCTTGCTGAATAAATTCTTTTATCATAAGCCCTGTTTATCTCAAATAATGCTTCTCGCCTTAAACAGTAATTTTAACATAGCCACATCAACTATCTTTAATTAGCATTGCATGGAATTCTTTCCTCTCTTTAAATCCACTTTTAAGTATTCTGATGTTTTAGATGGATTTGTTGTAAACAGCAAATAGGTATGTTATTTGGGTTTTCTCCTTCAGCTTTGATAACCTGCCTCTTAATAGAAGCATTTAGTCAGTTTACATTTAAGTAATTACTGATATATTTGAGTTTAAATTGTATCATTTTGTTTTGTCTCACCTATGTTATGTTGTTTCTTTATCTCTCCTTCCTTGCCTTCCTTTAAATTTTTATTATTCCAGTTTTTCCTTCTACTAGCCTAGATGTTACACTGTATATTCTTTTAATGGCTGTTCTAGAATAGCAGTGTCCAACAGAAATTTCTGCAATGATTGAAAGATCTGTGCTGTCTAAAACCATAGCCACTAGCTATATGTGGCAACTGAGAAGTTGAAATGTGGTTAGCGAAAATGAAGAACTGCTTTTTAATTTTACTAAATTTTAATTAATTGAAATTGCCACATGAAGCTAGTGGCCATGATGTTAATTAAAACTCCCACAGCTCTAAAATTTCCCACATTTTAGATTTCGCTGACTGCATCCTCATGATCTACTTTAACATGCTCTTCTACCCTTATATGTCCTGCAAACAGAAGCTTGATTATATTCAAGATCAATAATTTTTAGTAAAAATACTTCACTGGCTAGGCTGTGTACTTCCAAATATACTTATTAGGAGACTCGTAATGTGTGCTTGTTTTCCTTTTAGTGATGCTCAGATGGATTACATATGAATGGGAGAAATGAGACTATGTATGCTTGCTCCTATCTTTGTAAAGAATCTCTAGAAAGACACTTGAATTACTAAAAGTGGTTATTTAAAAAGTGGCAAAGTAAACTGGGCTGATGAGAGCAGTGGTGAGAGTGAAATTCTGGATATAACTTTTATGTTGCCTTGGTACCTAAAAGAAACAATTTACAATAAAATAGAGACTTCTGGTCCTTGAACTCATACTCAAGATCAAAATATCTAGGTGTGAGATATAGAATATAGCACTTTAAGTATAGAGCTCTCCCCCGCACCCCCCCCCAAGATTTTCATGCACATTAAAACCCTATCCACTGGAAGACTGAAATGAATACTAGATTAAAGAAGTTGAAAATCACTGATAATAGTCATATATATGAGGTTCATCTGCATGCTCCACTGATCACTAAGAAATTACATACCTGGACTACATTAGTTTAATCTTTTCCAGAAATATCCCTCATCAAGTGTCACTATATAATCACAGCTTTGATTCTTAATTACAAAAAAAGTTATTCATTTGCTATAATAATATTCATTGCCTTTAACAATAGTTGTATGTTAGTTACTTCTCCCTATATAACCTACCAGTTTCAAAATTTTGTCAGGAAAAGTTTCTCTTTAACAGTTTTAACAGTTTCTCTTTTTTCTCCCTGAAAAAAAGAACTACATGATCATTTTTTTGACCTGAGAAATGATTATTAAATAAAACTGATAAAATCAAAGCTGTTTTAATTAAAGGGGTTGAGGACTAGAATTAAGTACCTTCAGGTTTCTTCCTTTTTTCCTATACCCTCTGGCCTTTATTTTTCCAATGAACCCCAGAAAGCAATCCAAAAAGCCAGTAAGGCTTAGTGAAAATCACTTTGAAAGTTGATAACATTTTAATTCACCGCAATTCTCGTTTGCTCTGAACACTAAAAATTCAAAGTAAATTTAAAATATTGGTAGTTCTCTTTATAAGAGAACCAATGTAAAATGGTTTCCCTTAAAATGATTCACTTTAATATTAAAATATGATAACAGATTTTGAAAGTGAAGGCAATAAAACATTTTAGGGGATAAGGGAAAGACTATAAAATATGATCAATGTTTCATCGATGTGTTTTTGAAGAAGAAATATCAAAATAATAGTATGATGCTATTCAACACATTCAAACGGTTTAACAACTTTAAATTGTTTCACAGTTTAAATATCTTACCTAGTACTGTATTGCCTTGATGCTAAGATTCAATCTAAGGAATAAGAATTTAGAGAGGAAATAAATCTATTAATATACATAAAATCATTTTACATTAAATGGCAATGCATAGCTTTATCCATATATTAACATACTACTTCCTCCTCTGATATTCCTCTGAACCTAAAGATATTTTCTGAATCTTAAACTCCTAACTTTGACAGACAGACTGGGTATTTCAGCTTCTAAGTGACAATCTTTCACGTGATTTAGTCACAAAGACCTCTCCTAGCTTTAAAAAATACTATGAATGCTGACTTAGTTTCTTTCTAATGCATATTCTACTGTTTCTATATTCTCTGGCATGTGACAAGAAATCATCTACATTTACAATACATAATTTTCATACTAATATGGAAAATACTAGACAACTGAAATGATGAAGCCAAATTCAACTTAAAATTTAAATACTTGCCATGATACCAATGTAAATAATCCCAACTAAGGAGATAATCAGATGAACAGATATCTTCACCACAGGTTTTAGGGAGTAACTGAACCCACACAAAGGGTTAGTAGCATAAAACTTTTCATAATAATAAGATACTATCTACATTTTCTATTCTTATTCTCTCATCAGTATATAGAGCAGTTTTCTATAGGCTACATATGTGATAGCATTGTTCTGACAGATAACTGAATTTGTGCTTGTATGTTCTAACTTCTCAATTTTAATTTTTAATACAGTAAAATTCGATATTAACTCACAAAAATCAAAGCTCTATGGAATAATCTGTAAGCGTTTAAAAGGATACTAAGACTAAAAGTTCTACATGACTAAGATCGCACACTTTGCAGACTACTACCAGTATATGCCACTTAATATTCTGCTTAGTGGTAAACAAGTCACTTTTGACATAAACTGTAGGTAAACTGTGCCTTAATTTCAGAAACATTATAAAGTGGAAAGTGTGTATCTTAAAATCAAAGAAAAGTGTCATTTCTAGATTCATGAATATTGTATAAACTACTGTTAAACTAGATTTCATTTTTCATGAACACAAATGGAATAACTAATACTTTATACACCATTTGATTCAATAAGAATCTGTTATCTCATTTCTCAAAACCATTTTCAACAAAAGAAATTATGTCTAAGATCAGTTTGACATTGGAAATTTTTTATCAGCAAATGAAATTCAAAAGGAAACAAAATGCATTTTACGATTTCATAAATAGTACAAAAGTGACAGTTATAATATTTTTAAAATTCCAGCAAAAGATTTACTAAAACCCCCCAACGGTTTTTAATAAATGATTAGAGAATTTTAAATTTCAAAGGATAGGAACAAGATTGAGAATGTCTGAATATCAGAGAATGGAGTTTAGACTTTATCGGATAAGCAAAGGAAAAACTACAAAAGTGAGCTAAAGGGAAACCGGGATGAGTAATCTGTTCACACTGAAAAGAACAGACTGGAAAAGGAAGAAACTTAAAAGTATAAATATCCCTAAATACATACCTGGAATAATGAAGGTTTGAACAAAGTGGTGGTACAAACCGAAAAACACAGGTGGGGGAGGGTGGAGAGAGCAGACTGCATTTTGAAGGAAGAAATCTGTAGAATTTGGGTGGTGAATTCTAGGTGGTAAAAAGGTAAAGGATGAAGTAGATTTCAAGCCCAGATGAGACTTCAAAATAAGTGTCAAAAGGGGAACTGGCTTTACATGAAAATAAAAAATTACACTTTAGACTCATATCAGACTCAGGTGGAGTGCATTCATAGAAAGACATCAAAGGTAGATCCAAACTGAAGGCCAATGCTTAAGTTGCAGATTTGTGAGTAATGAGTCAAAGTAGTACAGGTAATTCTCCAAAGCAAATAAGACTGAAAAACAAAACAAAACAAAACACAGTGAACAAAGTACTGAATCTCTAATACTAAACTAAGAAGATGGGAAGAACTGTAGTCAGGAAAGGAAGTCCCAAGAGGACTTGAATCATGAGGATACAATATAAAATCAAGAAAAAGCAAAGGTTTAGGAGAATATTTATTAAAGCAATATAAAGGACTTAAAAAAAAACTTTGAAAATCTGTGAATTACTAACCATCTGGAGAAGCAATATCTGATTTCCGAAAATTAATTTGAACTATACGGTATTTTTACCAAAAAATTACATGTAGCCAATCAAAACTTCCAAGTGCATGAAGAAACATACACCGAATTACTTCAAGGCCCAATATTGTTTCCTTGGAATATTTATTTTATACCTCAATTAGTCCAACCATAAAAATACAAATATTATGAACTCATCTTGATCATCCAAAAGAAACAGAAATCATGTAATTTACATAGGAGAATTGTGGTCCTTGTAATGAAACACAATAGGTATGTTATTATGAAAAGTTTCATTAAGTCAGAATTAAAAGTTTCTAGGGCAAATGTAAAATTTAATTTTGCTTAATAAATGCTTCAATTCCAAGACCTTACAAGTAAAAACTATTAACTTCACAATTCTAGAATTACAGAATAGGAAAAACTCTGGATCTAGATCAATTCTAGACCATTCATATTGACTTGATAAATGAAAAAACTGAGGCCCCAAATATAAATCAAGTAAAACGTTAAAAGTATTTTTGAGAAATGTTTCAATGAAAACTAAGGTCTTTTAAGTGATCAGTTATATATATTTACACAAACTTATATACAATTCCTATTTATTCAAACTAATTTCAAAAGGTAGTACTAATATCAGTTTTGTTAAGCTGGTTTGAACGAATATAGATGAAAAAACTATACCTGAAATATGTAATCTGTTAAAAATATATATATAATTCAAAATTCTTATTAATTCCAAAGGTCTACTATCCAACAAATTCCAAAAGACAGATTATAATATAGTCATACTTTTCATTAAAAAGACTGAAGGTTTATACTTATAGGTTTAAGCATTTATCTACTGTGCTCAAATTCAATAACAGAATTGCTATATGGACTAGACCATATTATATAACCTTACAATTTTAGCAATATGTCTAACCAAACAATAAATGGATAATAAGCTGTTTTCTACTAATCGATCGTATATTTTACAATTATATTAATAAGGTTCTACATTATAAGATGGAAATAAATTTTTTCATCAATGGGTTTACTAGAATAATTTTATAGACTAGCTAAGGTGTAAAATAAAATATAAATCCTACATGAAAAGGTTCTATACAGTTAGATAATCAGGGATTGTTGGCATTTTAAAACATTTCAATTTTTAGTAAATAACAATCTTTTTTTTTTTACAAGAAACAATCTTAAAATGAAGGTATATTGTATAACCCTTAAAACTGATGATTTAAAAATTTACATCAAATAAGTTTGTTAAAAATCCACATTAAAAAAACTATTAGGAAATCCCTGTACATTGTTGGTGAGATTACAAATCGGTACAGCCACTATGAAAACTATATGGAGGCTCCTCAAAAAATTAAAAATAGAGCTACCATATGATCTAGAAATTCCATTTTAGTTATATATCTGATGATGAAATTGCTATTTAAAAACATCAGAATTAGTTTTTAAATAACAATTTCTCATCTCAAACTCTTCCGACTAGATGTTTTGTACTTCAAAATCTGTTGGATTTTATAAAGTTAAATACAGCATTTATTATGGTAGTGAGTACAGTTAATATAGTATACGTATTATATGTATATTGTATGTAAAAGTGCCTATATTGTATGTAAATATGGAGTTTAGAGCAGCACTCTAAAATTAAGCACATTAATATTTCTCCTACAAAACAAAAATATTTGGTTCTAAAATTAAAAAAAAAAAAAAGTTCAGTCATTCAGGTTTTCTGGATGAATCATTAAAAACATTTCTGGTACCAGAACTTCAGATAAGGAATAGCATATCTATAGTTACTTATCTGGTCAACACTGACATAGAGGAGAAACATACAACATTTATGGTATCTAATCTAAAAAGTAAAGGTTGTCATTTCTTATTAATTTCTGAAATATTAATGATACCTCTTTCCTGAAATTTCTTTTTAACTCTAAGGGGTTTATAGCACACTTCCTGACATAAAAAATTCAAATTTTATTTATTTTTAATTACTTAGATATTTGTTTTATATACATTAGTTTTTCAAAGCTTTGGGATACACCTGTACACAATAAAGCAGAACATATCACCCTTCTTGAAAATCATCACTGAAGTTATTCAAAATTCATATAAGTCTCATGTCTTAACATTAAACAACAAGGCAAAAGGGTCAAGAAAACACCTTTCTTTCATATTAGTTCAAAAAAATGTAATGAAATATTACCATATCAGCTAACATGTTTTTAGTTCCAAAGAAGAGAAAAACCAACAAAAACAAACATAAATTTACTTATTCTTCCATGATGAAAAATCCCATAAAGTGAAAAATCCAACAGGCTTCAGAAAACAATTTGATTAGCCACAGTTTTTCTGTTGACTTTTCGACTTTATTAGCCTCTGTATGTCAGCTTTGTCAGCAGAAAAATAGCTGTGGAAATTTCAGATTCATACCCACACAATACTATCCTTGGCTTCATTCTGATTGGACCAATTTAGGGTATGCACTAGTCATTGTAGCTAGAGAGTTCACATCACTGATTGGCTTAGGAGTGCATGGCCCACCCTTTAGTCAAAGCACACCATAAATAATGGATACTGGGGAAGTAACCACTAAGGTAACACAATGTCACAGAACAAAAAAAAGATTCAAATTAAGAATAAATAGTAACAGATAACTGAGATGGTTAGTATGGATTATCGTATTCAAGAAATATATGATATTCACTCACTTATTTACCATTCCATGAATACTTACTTAACACTTAAGTAAATGCTAGGCACTGTACTAAATATGCAAAGGAGAAAAACTGAGTATGAGTTTAAATGATGAATATATTCTTTGTACAAAATTTGAAATTGTCAAACATAATATATTAAATCTATAAACAGAAAAACAGCTTATATTCTTTCAATTACACTGAAATAACTAGATTTTTTTCCCTACTTTTAAATATGATGACATTTCTATATGAATGAATGTAAGAACATAATTCACATGATAAAAACATCTTTAGTCCAATTACCCTGATAAAAGAAGAAATTCTCTATCTTAAATTGATGGAATCAAAATATGTGCCAGAATGTATATATGACAGGTCAAAAAGTGAGAAAAAAAAACCTTCCTTTTTTAAATTTTACACAGAAACATACAATCTACACCATTTACTGGATGACTGATTACCTTCTTTTAAAATCAGCTGGTGGTTAAAAGTGCACAATTTATGTGCCATAGCTGCAACTTACATACTCATTTTCTTGCACCTAAGTCTTTAGGACTAATAACAACAAATTCAAGACAGGGCAAAACAGTTTGTGTATTTAAACCAAACATAAAAGTACTTCTACCTACCAGCTAAACCAATTTTCCCTATGGTCAACTTATCCAGGTCATCCTGACCAATAAAGTAAAAATCATTCATTCACTCATGAAACATTTTGTGAATAAATCAGAAAATAGCATTATTAGTACTACAAGACTACGTTATAAATTTCAGACTTACCTAAAAAATTATCCTAACAAAACTTACAAGGGAGTCAAAAGTTACCAACTCAATATGAAACTTCAATGAAGAGACAGAAACAGGAAGAACTAAAATTGGAAAAAAACTTCCTTATAAACAAATCAATCATAAATCGCTTTAAATTTTCTACACGTGAATATTTTATATTTAAGACATATGTAAATTAACTTTTTATTTGCAGGTATGCAGTTTAGAACAGTTTAAGATCTGCATTCTAAGGCCGGCCACTCCTTACTAAATGACCATAAGAAAATTCCCCCAAATAAAAGCAAATTTATGTGTTTGAACTATGAAACAATATAATTTTTTTGTTCCCTTGGATATTAAAAAAAACCTGATACTTTTTTTTTTAAATTCTCACATTTCAGACAAGGTAGGCTTGAAACAATGTTGTAATTACTCTAAGCATCAAGGGAAGGTAGGTGGGCAAATGACTGGATGGATAATAAATAAATAAATAGCTAAACGGTTATGAAAGTAAGTAAAACAAAGAATAAATCAATTTTTGCTCTTCAGTATAACAATATTCAACATTATGTAACAGTACTTTTCAACTACCCGCTTTCCTTTCATAATACTATCAATCTTCCAGAAAAGTTCCTCAAAAAGTACAGCAGTAACAACTTTCAACATATATACCAAAGTAAAAACCTTCCTAAATGATGGGGCTAAAAAAAGAATTCACATGCGGAGGACTCATAATACACTTTACATATTTCAACTTCTTTAATAACTTGGTCCTAAATAAAAGGGGTTCAAAAAGTCCTAAATAAAAGGGGTTCAAAAAGTCTTTTGTTGGTTAACGTAATTCTAATAGATAACCCAGGTTTTCAAGCCATTTTTTAAAAGTCACCAACGAAATAGGTAAAAATTATCCAAGCATAATTTAGTAAAAATTCTACATTAAACTTATTTACTTAAGAGGTCAGAGAGTGATATCACTAAAACTCTTGGCATGAAAAAATAGAAATGATTTTAGCCTAATTTATTTGTATCAAATCATATATGATCCTATTGTAAAAGAGTATTTTTGCTACCATGGTGTGGTGGGCAGAAAAATGCACCCTCTCCCCCCAGATGCTTATGTTCTGACAAAACCTGTAACTTTGTTATATTATATGCCAAAAGAGAATTAAGGTTCAGATTAATTAAAGTTGTTAATTAGCAGATGGGGAGATTATCCTGGATTATCCTGGTGGGCCCAATATGATCACAAGGGTATTTAAAAGTGGAAGGATTAGCAGAAGAGTCAGAGGGAGATATGGCTACAGAAGAATGGTCAGAGAGATACAATGTTGCTGGCTTTTAAGAAAGAAGAGTCATGAGAGAAGTAATGTGGACTACTCCTGAAAGCTGGAAAAGGGGGTAAGGGGGAATAGATTTCCTCTGGAATATCCAGAAAAGAACAGAGTTCTATCACTCCTTGATTTTAGCCCACCAAAACTCATGTTAGACTTGTCATCTCCAGAACTGTAAGATAATCATGTTGTATTATTTAAACTACAATGTTAGTTAACAGCCATCATAGGAAATTAATGCACATGGCAATTCCTCATACATAGACCCAAAAGAAGAATAATTAACTTCTGAGACAAAGTATTCCCTAAACTACTTTCAAGTTTGGATAGTTATTTTTCCAAACATGTACCATAAATACGTACAGCTAAGATTCTTAATAAGTTTGCTGATACTAAACTGTTCCAAGCTTTATTAATTTAGGAAATATGGATGTAAAAAACACATAGGAAAGTCTGGGAGTAACTCTAACACTGTATGTTCTAGGCTAAAAAAACTCAGATGACACTATAGGAACCAAATTTTCAAATAAAGATTCTTAGATAAAGGAAAACTGTCAAAGGTTCACATAGTTATGATTGAAAACAATTTTTTCTTTAAGGTAATATCTGAATATAATGAATGCACAGACATTAAGTGTACAATTCAATAAGTTCTGACATATTATACACCCCTGTAACTAACAGTCAAGATATAAAACATTTCTATCACCTGAGAAACCTTCCTCCTGTTCTTTCCAGTCAATTCCCATCATCCAAATATACTTTCCATTTTTCAATATCCAGATTAATACTTTGTCTTTTACAAACATGATATATGTAAATCCCTCTTTATATCATTTAAATTTCCATGTAAGAAAGTTTTTAAAATATTTAACTTTGATAATTGTCACCAATATTCATAATTTAAAACTATTTCCTAATTTTCATGTATCTACTAAAATAAGATAGTATGAGAAACAAAAAATTATTCCATGTTTGACTTTAAATAATATTAAAATGCTTAACTGTAATGCAACTAACCTCTACATAAAAGCCAAAACAATTTCATACCAGAGTAAAAGGAGAAATAAATGCAGCATATGCCTTTTACACAAAAGTTATTGAGTTGCCACGACTGTAGAACACTTAAGAACCTCTTTTTAAGGAAGATTCTCTTTATCAGTTCAAAGAGAATAACCATCAATAAATTTTCAAAATTACCTTTATTCTGCTTGTTTCCTAACAGAAATACCTATTAGCAAAACTAACCTATTTTGCAGTATCAAGTCAACATTGATACATGCTGCATGACACCACACCATTAATATAGCAATGAAACTAGGTTTTACGAAGCACAAAGAAACTCCAACAAAAATATTAAAATAGGTATGCACATGTATAGATAGTAAAGTGAATCTGGAAATGTAAAACTGCATACACACACAGAAAAAAATATTCTCAAGTTTGAAATTTTCAGTGAAAATTAAATGCCCCAGATGCTACCAATAAATTTCACGGATTATGTATCCGTAAACTAACCTTGGGAAGCTTAGTCAATGTATTGCCTCTCTACTACGCCCCCTTAGCTCCGACCTGTCCCCCAATGAAAATGGCTTGGAACACTGACAGAGTATATCTCGTTCAAAATCGTACACATTCTATATTCCTGAAAGAAAATACTGGCAGGAAAAGCAAGCAAAGAAAAATAGAAAGGTTCAGCAGGGCATTTAACATTTTAATTTACAATATTTTTTGCTTCGTTTAAAATAGTGTAAAACTCAGGAACGAATGGGTTTTAAAACACTTCTAACAACAACAATAAAAAACACTATGGAAAAAAACAAAAGGAAGTAGTAAGGTAGATAAGAGGGAAAGGGGGTGGGAGGAGGAAGAAAGAGTTAATTTCTACAGCCCTCCAAACCCAGAATTTTCATTTTCATCGTTTACAGATAGAAATCCAAGCAACTACTGTAGAAAGAGTTTGAATCAGGTACCACTGTCGCGGCCTTTGCCTCGAAAACACATACTAATCCCAAGATTGACTGGAAAAGCAGAGATTTGTCTCTTTCCGTTTCTCCCTCCCCTCACCAACCATACAGATAAGTTTCAAGTCTCCGATCACTGCAACATTAAGACTTTCGCGAGGGAAGAGATACTGGTGAAGCTGGACCCCTACTGCCAAGAAGGTCCGCCCCCACCCCCGCCTACACCCCCCCACACACACCTTACACACATACACCTGCCCGTGAGGCGCTGGTCTCGCAGTCCTGCTTTCGGTAAGGTCGCCGCAGGAAAAGCCACGGCCGCCTTCCCGAGACCGGCCGAGGAACCAGGGCTGGGGCCAGGGAAGATGCCGGGGAGTCCCGCTCTGTCACCACTCCCGCCGGGGATGCTTATCACGAGGAGGCGGCGACCCCGTCAGGGGATGTGGGCAAACACCCCGTGTGCTCGTAAGTGGGGCGTGACCGCCAGTTGGCCGGGCTGAGCGAGGTGCCAGAGGTAACCCCCCAAAGTGCGGCTAGGAGAGAGTGGGGATGCGGAAGCAGGCTCGGAGATGGAGGGGTGCCGCTCTCTTACCGCCAGGTCCGGATTGCGGCTATCCCTATGTGACACAGCACGGATGATCCCCGCTCGCCAGCCCCGCCAGCTGCGTCCGCTCTCGCCGCGCTCGGGCCGCGCCTCTTCGCCGACTGCCACGCACAAAAATCGCTTCCCCACTAGTTCTGGCCGTGTCTCCACCGCCATAGCCAACACTGCCTAAGCCGTAGCCTTATTTACTGCGAGAGAACCAGCGAAACCCGGCTCCTACCGGCTGCCCATGCTGAGGACAGCGGACGAGAGGGCAGCGGCGGCCCCGCGAGCGAAGGAGCGCGGACTTGGGGGCGCACCGGTCGCTCTGCCCAGAAGGGCACAGCGTCCTAGGTCTCTCGCAGTACTACTCACACTCCTTTAGACTCTCCGATTTGCAGCCTCTGGCTGCAGCTCAAAAACAAACAAACTGACAAATCCCTTCACTGCCGTCGGAGGCCGGCAGGCAGCCCCGGCCGCCGCCAGCGCGTCGCGGCCAGTACTACTCCGCCTCCCCATCCACCAGCAAAAGCTACGAGAACGCTGTGCGTCTCCTTCCGCCGGCGCGGGCGGAGGAGGGAGCCGCGGAAGAGGGTCCCAGGAACCACCGCAGACGGAAAGTAGTGCCCGACGCTGCGGCTGTTGCTGCGGGACCAGCCAAGCTCAGAAGTAAAGGGAGGGGCGGGGGAAGAGAATGCTCTCCTCCAGGAACACTACTACTAAGCATGTCTGAAATCCACCTTTCTACTCGTCGCTCCTTCAGAACTGGGGGTGAGGCGAAAGTGAAGTATGCTGGTTTCCACCCTGGGTCAGACAATAAACTCCTGGTTA
Source organism: Pteropus medius (assembly GCF_902729225.1). Taxonomy (NCBI): domain Eukaryota; kingdom Metazoa; phylum Chordata; class Mammalia; order Chiroptera; family Pteropodidae; genus Pteropus; species Pteropus medius. The sequence goes on from NW_024344378.1 coordinate 39,510,148, forward strand.
AACACCGCATATCCAGAGCGATGTTTTTTGGAACACAACGCGCCCGCCCTATGAGCAGAATTTTGTCTGAATAAACAGTCCTGTAGACACAGCAGCAAAGCAGAGCAAGACTTTCAACTGAAAACATCCCACAGAACTCAGTTACTGCAGAAGAGTCGATAACTTTAAATGAAAATGAAGAAACCCCTATCACCCTTTCATTCTTTCTGTTTGCGGCGATATTAGTTACGTGTTTGAGCTATTCAGAGATTTACACCTCGCTGCTTTGTTGTAATAACTCTAAACGCTCCTGTCAGCATCCTTAATATTCAAACTGTCGCCGCACTAATTTGAGAGAACGTTTAGTACGATACTAGTACATACCTCAAACTCACTGGTCAGATAATAAAAACAAGGAAAGGCTCCGGGTTCAGTTATTAGAAAATACCGTGGAAAGAAAGGGATTTTAGCCAATCATAGTTCAGAAAAATAAATTATGTTTACTTCCCGTCCAATCACAACAGGACTTTGTAACCCATACACATACAGATCTCGAACTTGGAACAATTAACTCCTTTGATCCAATCCTTGAATCCTTGTAAATCAAACCTTAAAGATTTCCATTTCAGACATACTTATAGCAGGGGTCGCCAGACCAGTACCAGTCGGTGGCTTGTTAGGAACCCAGCGGCACAGCAGGAGGTGAGCAGGGAGCTAGCGAGCTAAGCTTCACCTGTGTTTGCAGCTGCTCCTCACCGGTAGCATCACCGCCTCAGCTTCCTCTCAGATCATCAAGCATTAGATTCTCATAGGAGCACGGGTTCCTGGTGCCAAAAGGTTGGAGAACGCTGCTAATAGTGTTTTTAAAAAGTAGTTTAAAAAATCCCAGTTTTCTTTTTTTCAGGGCCACTAATGATTATAATCAACTACAAAAATCTTCTAGCCCAATAAAAACATTCTAAATTTTGGTTTCTTAGAGATTTCCCTAAACCTCTACTGCAAAAAAAGAAAAGTAACCTTTTAAAGGAGTTACACTAGTAATCTGAATGTTTAAAATAAACATAAAGCTTTTATCTGTTTTCTTAGAAAACCCAAGCTGAGCTGTTTGAAGTGGAAAGAACAGGCCATTGCTAACAGATTATAAACCAAAATTAAGAGGAAGATAGATTTTAATCATTATGTTCTATTTTGCTAAAGATCAAATATAGAATTGTAATATATCAACAAAGGAAAACCATTTCCACAATGCATATTGGTAAGCTGAAAGAAAAAGTTAATGTGTGTAATTTTAATTCCCGGGCCACTCTTAGTACCTACTGTATATATAATATACATATACATAAACTTAACAAATCATCTTGAGAACTACAGACTTACATTTCTAAAATCTCAACTTGGATTAAGGAGCCAGTAAAATAACCTGATGAAAATAACCTAACATATGGAAAGAGAAAAGACAGAGTTAAGAAGATCTGTATTCAGATATCAGATTATCAATGATTTGCCTTGTGATTTTCGGCCTGACAATTGCTACAATGGAAACTGCCTGCTTCCTTATGTTAGGGATATTTTAGGAGCATATGAGAAAATATAAAGTCATCTGAGAAAAGAGATGCAAATGACACTATTACTATATAAATCCCATTCACTAAGTTATATTTTTAGAGTATAGGTTGTCAGGTTGCCTTACATAAACTGCCAGTTGATATCAATTTTGTAGGCAACTCCTCTAAATGGACCCCTAGGAACCCTGACTAAATGCTGAAAGCTGTCCTTTTAAGTGCTCTGAAAAGCATGTAAATCCACACAATCAATCAAAATATTTTAAGTGCAGAAACACAGTTTTCAGAAAGCCAAATATCCTCATAATATTTTCAATCAAATGTCTTCTATTCTTAGTACTATATTCCAAATAGTAGTTTATGAATCCCTTAAATATGGCCAGTGCCTAGGGTATACAAGAAAAAAAAAATCACTAATTTGTGGATATCTTGCTATTGGAGAAGCCTGAAATACATTTTTTTAAATGCAGAATAAAAAGGACTTAAAAGATTTTTGTTAGCTGGCACCTTTTGCTTTGTTTTGGGGAGTATTTATATTATTTCATTTTTGCCAGCAAATCAGAACTGTAAATAGCATGGAATTAAAATAAATTTTAAAGTCACATCTGAAACCTTAGAATATTTGTTTGTTCAATCAGCTCTCTCACATCTTTCATTTTCATTAAAATCTTTAGAAAATGACAGTATTAGTCAATGTAAAGAAAAGAGTTATAGTATTTTTCACTAGGCAAGTGATAGAAGTACTTAAAATGACTAAGTTTACTAAGGAAGCTGAAAAATTAGAAACATAGGCTAGATCTTCTACTCTTTTCATCCCCACATGTAAATATGTACCTTAAATAATACGCTCCACACATATTAATTCAAGTAAATGTCTTATAATCTATAAAAAAAGATGCATTGAAGAATCATTAGTGTTTTTTTCTGAAATCCACAAAAATTTATCATCAAAACTATTTGGTTAAAAAAAATATGACTTATAAAGGAAATAATGTATTCATTGCAATGATAAAGCCATAATTATCCACTTAATTATCAACACTTAGTAGTTCGTGAAGTTTCGTTTCAGTAAGGAAACAGCCTACCATAGCTATAAAATTTTCGCTTTTTAATTATCTATTTTAAATAACAGATAAAACACAAATAGATAAAATAGTTTAGTACCTGTATCTTGTAATAATACTAGCCACCCTTTATGAACACTTAATGTGTCAGACAATATGCTACCTACTTCACACGTGTAATCTCTTTCTTTTAAAGATGAAGAAAATGAGGTTTAGAGAGAAGCTTAGTTACTTGCTAATAATACACTTTAAGAACTAGGATTCAAAACCAGGCCTTGCGATTTCAAAGCCCCCTGCACTATGCTAAAAAGTCACTAAAAAGAAACACGGTCAGTCATCTAATTACTTCCTCCTTATTAACACACGTTATTCATAATTAATTAATTTATTTAGTACTTATCTCACATCCTGCAAGTTTCTAGATATGATATAGGGCCTCTGTCCTTGAGAAGCTCACAGTCTATCTGGAAAGACAGACTATAGAAATGCCTTGGTTTGTTTACTTAAGGAACTATAGATAGAATAACAAAGTTTAGTGTATTTTAACAGACAATTTTCACATCTATTATAACTTGGAGACTTTTATTCATTGTCAAATGACTGAATTAGGTTATGAGGTCTTAGCTACATACACGAGTACATTTACGAATTGTGGGAACCAATATTAAAATGAAGGAAGCCAAGAATTTCAATTGACTTATTCAAGTGGAAGACCAAGAATAAGAAAGAAAGAAATTTGTTACCATGTTTATTTTACACTTTAAATAATTTTTATTTTGATATTTCCCTAAGCACTTATTGAAACTGAATTCCTCAATTACATTTATGATAATGTTAAAGAAACTCAAATGTCACTTCCTCAAGGTAGCTATCTCTGATTCCCAGACTAGGTCAAATCTCCAATTATGGATTTTTAAAACATTCTCTATTTGTCTAACACAATTGTATTTATATCATTTGTTATATAATTGATTGTGTTGTATTTATCTCCCTTGGTAAAATATAAGCTCCATAAAGACAAGTACAATGGATCTTGTTCATAACTATACTCCCAGCATCTATTAAACCTTGTGCCGAGCAGATACTCAATAAATGTTACTGAATTAATTAATAAAGGAATATAGCGAAAAGTACCTTTTTCTAAGTCCGATCCAACTAAGAGGAACTCACAATCTCCAAATCAAGAGTCCTAAATAAGAATAAGAATTCTTCCTACAGAGTTATTTATCTCCTTCAAAATAATGTCTTACATACATTATCTCATTCTGTCACAAAGGTACAATGTAAAGCCTTCATAAAACTTGAGCTTCACCAGAAAAGCAAAGTTGTTCCTGGGAATAATTTCCAAAGAACGCATAGAGTTACAATTTACAAGAAAAGCATTCATTTGGAAACCAAACTACCAATTTAATGCAAACCCAAAAATGATCCTATGAGTATATAACCCAAACACCAGTCTATTCTTAGTAGTGTAAAGAGAACAGTCTTAAATAATGTCTTTCATGGAGCCAACATACAAACATAGTTTCTGACTGTCTTCTTGATGCCATGTGGAATGAGCAAGAGAAATAAAGAAGGAAAACAGGAAAGGAGAAAAGAAGCAATCCTACCAGGCCTTTTAATTGTACGCTCTCTATATTCGTTACCCAATTTCCATTTTAAATTCTGGCTACACTGGAACATACCACTTCTTTTCAACATTTTCTATTAAAAATGAGACTATATATCTGATTTTTAATGATAAAAACTTAAAATATTAAAAGAATGCACATAACACTGGAAATTTCCTAATCTGTTGAATGAAGAGCTACAAGAAAAAAAAGAAATGAGAAAACTCTTCCCAGGATATCCCACAGCACTTTTTGTATGTTCATCACCTCTCTCATAAATGCTTCACCTATTAACTAACATTAAAATATACTAGATGGATGTTTGCATGCTGCATCTTCAACTGTCACATTAGTGCCTTTACATAGAAACAAGTTGGGTTCCTAAATGATTATGTTCCTATTAGTCTCACAAGCTTTTGCTATTGCTACATGTTAGCCGCAGAGCTAAGTCCTAAAGAAAGGCTCTGTTCATATTTACGAAAGTTAAGTAAAAGAGCTTCTGTACTTGTATGTAAAGCTATAAATGAAGGAAGGTTGAAGTAAATTCTAAGCTTAAAAGTTGAAGTAAATTCTAAGCTTAAAAGTAAATTCTAAGCTTAAAAGTAACTCAAAATTTCAGCATGCTAACTACACTGCACTGAGGCTCTTCCCCACAGAGGAAGCTAGATTCTACATAATGAAAGAACTTTACAATCAAGAATAGTTTCTGAGGCATACTTCTCAAATTAATGGCATCTGGCTTCAAAGAAACAAATCCAAAACAAAACAAGATCTAGCAGTGAAATATGGGAACTCTTTAGTCATTCTTTTCTTTGGTGCATTCTAGAAAAAGCCAAACGATCACATATAATGAGATTTATAACATAATACAAAACACAAATATGTAATAAAAAAATCACTCCATATAAAGGAAAGCATTGACTTCTGGCACCGCATCTACTTCACTACTATAGATAATTTATTCAATTAAAGAGAGTATATAATACACTTCCAATTCCAAAGCCTCGTGGTCACAGTATTTTTCCTTTAAAAATCACAGCTGATACATATGAAAACCAGATCTCAAAAAAAGACCTTAACTACAAACTTAAAATTCAAATCAATATCCCTAAAACATTCTGCTACTCCAGAGTACATTTCAATATTATCCAAGATTAAATGGCCAAGAGGAATATTCAGAAGGCTGACCAACTTGCCTTTCACAAAATATGCAGACATTTAAGTTAAAATTGGTCAATCCCCATTCCACAGAGCCATTTACAAATGAATGTTTTAAGATATATATCCCAAATGTAGCAAACTAGAAATTAGCCAGTCACATAATGTAGTGTAATGAAAGAGCAGGAATCCAAAAAATCTAGGTTACTTTCTACCACCAACTACTGAATACTTTGGGCAAACCACTTTGCTTCCCTAGGAATAATAAAAAAAACGTTGAGGTTCATATAATCTTTAAAGTTCCTTAAAGTTTGCTTCTAAGGTTTCTGAATACTTCCGCCAGAAGCAAAATATACTCTCATGTTACAAGGTATGTTCAAACCTGAAAAATGTTAAAGGACTGACAAAAGTAATCTTGTTCAGGAAAATAAATGTTTTTAGCCAGAAAGTTTATATCTCAAAGGTCTCAGAGAAGATATACATATCAATCATTAATACATACATTCTAACAATACAGACCAAAGGACTTCCTAATTAAAAACCATTGTAGAACGGCTTTTTTGCTCTCTGAATTTGCTCTTAAAACTAGCATATTAAGATAACCTATCAGAATTTACTTCAAATGGAGGAATTTTTGAGATACTGTGCATTACAAATGGCCTTTATATTTGAAACCTTTTACCCTGCTTGCCTTTATAGTCTTCTTTATAAAAGCCAAAACTTTTTTCCAATTATTCTAATTACAAAATTATCTTAAAATCAATTGTTTCATTTGCTTTTATATCTAAATTTACATGGATGCTTCTTTCCCCCACTTGCAATTTGTTCTGATATTCACAAGTTTTAAATTTTTATACAGCTGATATGTTAATACCTTTATGTTTCAACCTTCTAAGTCATGCTTAGAAAATATGTAAGTATTCTGTATTTTCTTCTAGTAGTTTTATAATTCAATTTTTCATAATTCTTTCAAAATTAGATGATAATAACTAACCCTGACAGAGGGACAGAAAATCATCCTGGCCCCAACAACAGAGGCCTACCACTATTGGGGGAGAGGGGAAACAAAGCCTGCCTAAGAGTAAGGTTGGTCTAGGACAAAAGACATGACCCCAGGCCCACCACCAAAAGTCAGTCCAACTCTCAATAATAAGTAACAGCAGTCTACCAAGAGAGAAGGAACGAAGAGTACAGAGAGAGCCTCTCTGAAGTACAAATGTGCAAGTAAGGCTTTAAAAATATAGGTAGAGTAAAAACATTGAGTTAAAACTTTCCAGTCAATCAACTCCCACTTTAAGCACGAGGTGATGATAGAAGTATTTAAGGTTGATGATGCAATGAAGATAATCGGAGCAACAAAAAGATATAAACACTTATCAACTCCAGGCAAGACTGATTCAATCCCCCAAACTTAACAGGTTGGCAGAACAAGAGTAATATCTAAATGCTATATATTTCAATCTCTACTACCTGCAAAAGATGGCTGGCATTCAATCAAAAGTTATAAGCCTAGCAATGAGAGTGACTTCCCTGGTTACCAAGGCAATGCATGCATGTTGGAGTACTTTTTCCATAAATTGCATGAAAACATCTATATGTCTTGCATTTGTACCATTCCTTCAAATAAAGTAATTTAGTACCCGCCCAAAAGTTTAGTATCCCCCCAAAAAAATTATTAAAAAATTACAAAATCTCAAGAGCAAACAAATCACTGCTATTAAGAGATAAAACAATCAACAGATGCAGACTTAAAGAGATAACTCAAATGTTGGCATTATCTGCCAAGAAATCAAAAATTGTAAATAATGACGAAGGCTCAAATGGAACAGGTAGGTAAACAATACACATAATCAGATGGAAAATATCAGAGATAGAAACCACAAGGGTTGAAAAGAAATGTTTAAAGTAAGAGTCAATCTGAAATGCTAAGTATGAGATATTCAATAACAAAATAAAAAAGACTTTGAGAAGCTCATCACAGACTTGACACAATCAATAACCTTTTACATAGGTCAACAGAAATTACCAAAACTGAAACTAAAAAGGAGAAAAGAGTAGGGAAAAAATCTACACAAATAGGAGGAAACAGTTTCCAACTCATTTTACAAGACGAGCATTACCCTGATACCGAAATCAGACAAAGAAATTATAAGAAAACTATAGATCATTCTCTTTTACAGATATAAAAATCCTCAACAAAATATTAGCAAATCAAATGCAATAACTTATAAAAAGGATAATACAGCACAACCAGTAAAGGTTTATCCCCAGAAAGCAAACTGATTACATTGAAAGCTTAATTAGTGTAATTCACTGGAGCAACAGACTAAAGTAGAAAAAATATGATGGCATCAACAAATACAATAAAAAAGCATTTGAGAAAATCCAGCCCTTATTCACGATAAAATTCTCAGCACATCAGCAATAGAAGGGCACTTATACAACCTGATAAAGTGCATCTACTAAAAACTTACTATTAATATCATATTCAGTAATAAAAGACAACGTTTTACCTCAAAGATTCAGAGCAAGGAAAGGACATCAGCTGTCACTACTCTTATTCAGTAATAACATTTTCAAAATCCTAGGAAGTGCAATAAGAAAAAATAAATAAAAGGCATACTGATTGAAAAGAAATAAACCTACCTCTATTTGCAAATGGCATGACTGCTTATGCAGAAAATCACAAAGAATCTACAAAAAAAGCCCCTAGGACTAATAAAGGAGTTTAGCAAGATTGCAGGATATAAGGTCAATATGCATAAGTTAATTATATCTCAATATGCTAGAAAGAAAAAATGTAAAAATACATATAAATGTAATAAAATATGTACAAGAGCTCTATGCTGAAAACTACGAAGTACTGTATTAAAAGACTCAATTCTCCCCAATTGCTCTAGAAATTCAAAGTAATCTCAATCAAAAGACTAGTAAGTTTTTTTATGTTGATATTGACGAGTTGATTCTAAAATCAATAAGGTAAGGCCAAGGAATTGGAACAGCCAAAACAATTTTGAAAAGAAAAAATTGGAAGACTCACACTACCTTACCTCAGGACTATACTATAAAGCTATATAATCAACTCAGCATGACGTTAGCAAAAGAGTAAATAGGCAGATCTATAGAACGAAATGGAGAGTCCAGAAATAGACCCTTACATATATAGTCAATTGATTTTTGGCAAAAGTAAAAGTATAATTCATAGAGAAAGGCTAGTCTCTTCAACAAATGGTGCTAGGACAATTAGATATTCATATGTCAAAAAAGAGAAAAATGAACCTTGACCCATACCCCACACCACATATTACTAAAATTAACTCAAAATGAATCACAGACCTAAATGTAAAATATAAAACTAAAAAACTTTCAGAAGAAAACAGAAAATTTTTGTGACACTGGGCAAGGATTTCTTAAAATCCATAAAATTATAAGTTAAACGTCACTGAAATTAAAAACTCTTCTCCGAATGTTACAGAGTGGGAGAAAACATTTGCAAAATACGTATCTGATCAAGGATTGGTATGCAGGATATTTAAAGGGCTCTCAAAACTCAGTAATAAAAAAAAAATTTTTTTAATAGGCAAAACTGAACAGATACTTATTCAAATAAGATATACGAATGTCAAATAGCACATGATAAGACACTCAACATCGTAAGTTATCAGGGACATATAAAGTAAAATTACGATGAGAAACTATTACACATCTTATCAGGATGGCTGAAATTAAAAGAAATGAAACTGTCAATGTCAAATGTTGAGAAGGATGAGGAGCAACTAGAATTCTCATACAATGGTAGCTAGAAGGAGTACCAAATGGTACAGCCACTTTGCAAAACAGTTTGGTAGTTTCTAATAAAGTTAAACATACACTTTTCACATAACCCAGCAAACCCACTTTTAAGTATTTACCCAAGTGAAATAAAAACCTGTGTGCAAGCAAAAACCTGTACTCAAATATTTATAGCAGTCTTATTTGTAATTGCCGAAAGATGGAAACAACCAGCTCAACTGGGGTATAAACGAACTCTGCAATGCTACTCAACAATATAAAAGAACTGAATACTGACACATGCAACAACATGGGGTTCCCAAGGCTACCTTCAGGTTCAATAATTTACTAGAAGGACTCACAAAACTCAAGAGCTCAAGAGTCATTTTACTCACGGTCACAGTTTATTATATATAGCAAAAGGATACAGATTAAAATCAGTAAAGGGAAGAAGGGCCATGACATCGCAAGATCCAGGAGACAACAAGTGTCCAGTTGTCTTTCAGTGAAGTTGTACAGACATACTTATTTCTCACAGCAAGAATGTGTGCCAACATGCATGGAGTACTGGCAACCTGGCAAGCAATCCTGAGGCTTGGTGTCCAGCATTTTCATATAGCGTCTGACACATAGGTAGGGCTGACCATCTGCATGGGTCCAGTCTCCAGCTCCTCCATAGGTCAAGCTGGTAATAATGTAGGGAAGAAGCAAGAGAACTAAACTGTTAGTCCAGCTACATTCAGAGACTGCAATATGCTGATCAGCTCTGCAGCCAGGCCACAGAGAACACATGCAGAACAAAGGAAGATTTCTGCTGGGATTGCTAACAACCCATTTCCTGTGAAGGGGAAACAGGAAAAACAGAATCTTTAAGTGGCTGCCCTATACAAAATAAAATAATTCAAAGGAACTAATGGATGATATATAAAATGAATTCCCCAAAAGAACACTTGGGGTTCCTCTCATTGTCTTTCTCTCAGTCCCTCTCACTGTCTTTCCCTTGCTCTCTTTCTCTCGGTACTTTTTACTCTGTCTCACTGTTGACGTCTCTCAGAGGCTTCTCACTCTGCCTCTGAGAGGAGACCATGCTCTATCTGTGGAGCATTGCCCCTTTTCTAATAAACTCTACTTTTGACCTTAACTTGGTGTGTGTGTTGAATTCTTTCTACACTCTCTGCCAAAGGACCCTCTTCAATCAGTGCGGGGCTTGGTCTCCCGACCCCGCCAGGGAAATCTGCCTGTCCTGCATCAGTATTACAGTGCCCAAGGCCTCTACCACAATACCAGCCACACTGTCCCCATAGGCAACCTGGGGTGGCCAAAGGCCCCACTACCAAGTAAACAAAGATGCTCTTATCAGGCAGACTGTTCCAAGGGATTTGAGGTTACCTCCGAGGAGCTATGCAAGGGCCAAACCTTAGGCAGCTATTTGGGCAACTGAGCTATTTTTACTCTAAACAACACTCTGACACCAAATGTGTGAGTTTTTTCCTCACACCAACCAATTCTTCAACTCTCCAGACATCAAATGGATGTCCTACAATTCATTTTAATTCTGACTCATTCAGCATCAGACTCCTCAGGTTTTTGAGATCAGTTCTGCAAAACTGCCCTCACCTCAGATGCCAGTTACAAGTATCAGGTCCCCAGGTTACCACACCTCTGTCTGACTTTGTTACAAATCTCTTTCAGGTTCAATAATTTGCTGAATGACTCAAAAAACTGCAGAGAATACTTTATTTACTATTATAAAGGACACAAATTAACAGCCAGATGAAAAGTTACACAGGGCAAGGCCCAGATGAATCCTGACACAGAAGCTTGCCTTCAGAGAGTTGGAGTGTGCCACCCTCTCATTAAGCGGAAGTGTTCACCAACTCTGAAGCTTTCCAAACCCCTGTTTAAGAATTTTTAATGTAGGTTCTATAACAAGGGCATGTTTGATTAAATCACTGGCCATTGGTGACTGAACTCAATCTCCAGCCCCTGTCCTCTCCTAGGGGTAAGGCTGAAAGTTCCAACCCTCTAATCGCCTCTGGCAGTCAGCCTCCAATAGAATGCTACCTAGGAGCCCACCTGTAGTTACCTTACTAGCAAAAACTCAGGTACGGTTGAAAAAGGCTTCTTATGAAAAACAAAAAATGCTCCTTTCAGGAGATTCTAAAGTTTTTAGGAGCTCCATGCCAGGAACTAGGGACAAAGACCAAATATGTATTTCTTATGATGTCACAGGAATGTTATTTCCTTACTGCACAACCTCAAGTGCATTATACTAAGAGAAAGCAACCAAACCCAAAAGGCTACTAAGTGCATGATTCCATTTATAATGACATTGCAGAAAAAGCAAAACTACAGAGACATAAAATAGATCAGTGATTGTCAAGGTCTGGGGTGTGCGGGGAGGGCTTGAATACCAAGGGGCACAAGATAATATTTGTACCTTGTGATGTTGCTTACACAAATACATATGCTTATCAAAACTAACAGAACTAAACACAGAGAAAATGATTTTTACTGTTTGTGAATTATACCTTGATTAACCTGATTAAGACAATCAGTAATACAGATACATTCGCCTGAAGCAATTTCATCCCTTAAAAAATGGCAAATATAAAGATTATGAAAGCAACATGGCAATGGAAAATTGTATCTCTGCTCTACAGGTACTTCATAAAAAGGTTCTCTATAAAAATAATGTAGGCACCTAGTCAAAGGAAAACATTTTGATTCACTGGTTGGCAGAATTATGGGTGACTATTTTTTTCTCTTCTACTTCAAGTTCCATTAATATTGTCTGTATATTAACAAGCAAAATAAGCTACTTAAGCTTTTTAATAATAGGTGATAGTGTAATATTGGAAGGCAGAATTTTAGAATGATTCCCAGTGACCCATCCCCTGTATAATCCTCTCTCCATGAGTATGGGTGGGACTTGCAACTTGTTTCTAATGAATGGAATATGACAACGGTGATGGAACATCACTCCCATGATTATGTTATTTTAATGGCAAAGGTGAAAATATTTTACAGATGTAATTAAGGTCCTTATTGATTGGTATTAAATTAACTAAAGGAGATTTTCCCATGGGGGCCTACCTAGGAAGATGAGTGCTTTAAAAGACGGTCTAGAGGCTAGAGACTGTCCTATGGTCTTGAAAAAGCAAACTGCTCTGAATTCTACAGCTGGAAGGAAATGAATTCAGCCAACAACCATGTGAGCTTGGAAGACGACCTAGAGCCTCAGTGATACCTCTGCCCTGGCCAGCACTTCGATTTGCATGCAGCCTTGTGAGACCCTGAGCAGAGGACTCAGCTTAAACTGTGCCCAGACTACTGATCCATGGAAACTATGAGATAATAAATCTGTGTGGTTCTAAGCTGCAAACTGCGGCAATTTGTTACACAGCAATGGAAGACTAATTTGGTAATTAAAATTATTTTCTGAAGAAGCTTGGCTTTACCCATGGGTACTCCCTTAGCACATCTTAAATTAGAGGACATACCCTGTTCTTGTTAGACATTCCAATTTTCACAGATTCACTGAATAATGGTTCAGATTTAATCAATAACACAAAGGATCGGTATTTCAGAGAGTTGCCAGGAAATATAATCTCAAATTCACTGCTGCTCAATATCTAGGAAAAGCGCCACAAAAAAGAATGTTTATGAAGAACTGTCTGTAAGATACTTTATAAGGTCTGTCTAGTTACTCTAAAACTTACAATTCCTTGGGGAGGTAGAGAGAGAGAGTTAATATCAAAATATCTAATGGAATAGATGACTATGCTATTTTAAATGCCTATTTTAATATAATACTTTTACATTTTACATTTAAAAAAAAGGTTTTGACATAAATGACAAAAAACAAAATTCAATAAAGTTTTCTTGGCCAACAGTAAAATCTATAAGGAAATTTCTCTTTTATCTATTAACTAATTTGCAACAGAGGTTTAGGGGAAGAAGTCATAACAGAAATGAATGGGAGGAAGGGTAAATAGATGGAAAGCTTTTATGTTTGTCTAAGTTTTTAAAAGATGGGAATGGGAATGAGGCCTGGGGAACCCTACACAGTAGAGAGTGAGGTTCCTAGAATGTACGGATCATACTGGTTTGCCATAAAGCTGGTTTCATTGGAATTAATCATGAATGAGATTCTACTGGCCATTTTGAGAACTGTTACACAAAATAGATTCAATTTATTGAAGTGATGTGGTTTAAAATGTTTTTCAACTATATTACATGGTGTCCTTCAGACCACAATCAAGAAAAACTTTTGGTCTTAATATTAGAAAGAGTTAGGCTTTTCTCTAGCAGGTGTTTTCTTTTCATCATATAGACACTAAGAATTATGTTACTAAACCAGTTTTCTTTCTATGTAGGCTGCTAGAAAGCTTTATGCTACACATTTTTTAGATTTTAAATTTTTTCAACCTTTTGTTCTGAAAATTTTCAAACATTACATAATTAAAGATATAACGGAATGAATGCCCATGCAATTTAACAATATCTCATTTCTCCTACCCTCCCTACAACTTTTCTCTTTGTGGGGGGCAATGGGAGGTTGGAATATTTTAGAAGAAAATCCCATTTTGTTCTACATATCATTTCATCCATATGTAGTAAAGAATGGATCACATTCAGTTAAAGATTTTTCTTTAAATTGACACTACAATGCCATTATCAATCTGATATTAGCAATAATTCCTCAATACTATTTAAATACATAGTTCACGGTCAAATTTCAATCATCTCAAAAATGAAATTTTTACTATTGGTTTGTCTAAACCAGGAACAAAATAAGAACTACATATTGTAGCTGACTGATATATCTCTTTAAATCTCATTTAATCTATTAACAACTCATTTGTCCTGTAGAATTTCTCACATTCTAAATTTATGTTTCTTCATGGTGTTCACTTATTCTTCCATTCTCCTATTTCCTGTAAAGTAAGATTTAGAGACATGATTCATTTTCAATCTTTTGGCAAGATTACTCCATAGGTGATATATGTGCTTTCTTAATCCATCATATTAGGACACACATCATGTCCTGTTGTCTCACTTAAAGTGATGTACAAATTGGTTATTGTATTCAAGTGCTGCCAGCCTGATTCACCTAATGATCATTTTCCATTATGTACTAGGGGCTGCCCAAAAGTGATTTGCTAATTCTATCATTCCATCTACATTTATAATCTAGAATTCTTCTAAAAAGGATTTTCCCTAATTAACCATTTGGTTACCCTGAAATGCAGTTTATACAGGAAGAACAGTATAAATTGTTGATTCGTTCCATTCATAAGTTCTCAAAATAATGAATTGGTGATCTAGCATACTTTCCAAAGCTATGATACCTATTTATTAATATCAATTTCTTTTTGTCTTTCTCATTAACTTCTAAGTTGTGCTACCTTACTGAAGTCTATAGTGATAATATATTCTGAATTCTTTGGGCAAATTCCTGAATGCTAATGTGAAGTACTATGAACTTTAAGACAGAAAAAATGAACTGAGGAATTTTAACAAAAATAGGACCTCTTTCTGAAACTGACATTTTGAACAGAGATAGCAGTGAAGGTAGCACCAAGAAATCCAGTTAAGGTTTTTTTTGGGGGGGAGGGGGCATCCTAGACTTCTTTTAAGTTTCAAACAGCATTCCTCCTTGCTCCCCTAAAAACTCAAAATCTTTTAGAGATCTTTGTGATAGAGCAATGATGTATATAGAGCATCAATGAGAATAGTGTAATACTTTAGTGAGAATTGTAAAGGCAACAGAATAAAATAATTTAAGCCACAGAAAAGTCACAGATTAAGAAAAAAAATTTCTTCCCTAGAATTACCTTTTGACAGTTAAAACCATCCTGTGGTTCGAAACCAGAGGGTATCTATATACTGATACCGCCTTTAACTAAGTAGAAAAGCAGAAATGTACATGATACATACAGCTAAGTATAAGACAACATGGCAAGTGTTATAAAGCAGGATAATTAGATCCCCCAAGAGGAAGTAATTATACCTGAAACAGTTTAAGAATGATTCCCAGGGAAGATGAAATCTAAGATATGTTTTGAAAGTTAAGAAACGTTTTTGTGAGAAGATAAAAAGAGACCAAGGATTTCAAGGCATAAAAAGTAGCATAAAACATGATACTGGAGTTTGGAAACATGTGTTGTGTTTAGGGGATAATCAAGTTGTGTGGTATAAGTTACATATAAAGTGCCTAGTGATAGGCTGCTATGGATGAGGCTACTATAAAATTGTGTATGCCTCTAGCACATTACATATGCTAAATATGTTACCCACACTTTCTCTTAATAGCATTCAGAGACAATGTTTTTAAGCCAAGTGATATGATCAGACTTGGTTTTTAGACAAATAAACCTACTAATAACATGAAGAATAAAAGAGGAAAGACAGGAGGTGGTTCCACAGTGTAGCAGTTAGCACGTCTTCTTTACATGTAGAAGGTCCTGGGTTCACGCCCCAGTGGAGCCATGGTCCATGGTCTACGACCATGCCACCCTGAACATGCCCGATGTCTGATCTCGGAAGCTAAGCAGGGATGGCCTGGTTAGTACTTGGATGAGAGACCACCTAGGAAGACCAGGTGCTGTAGGCATAAATAATAATAATAATAATAATAATAATAATAATAATAATAATAATAATAAAGAGGAAAGAAAATAGAAACAGAAAGACCAGGTAGAGAAGACTATTTAAATATCTAAGACAAGGTTTGTGAAAAAGAATGAGTCAAGAGTTGAGCTGGACAAATTCAAGAGCCACAGTACACACACAGAACTAGCAGGATTTACTAAATGTAACATCGAAGATGAGCCCCAGATTTGTACTCTGGGTAATCAAGACAATGAGGATCCCAGTAACCAAAAAGAGAGAAGAGATTTTTAAGAGACTAAATAGTATCAGTAGCTTCCTTTGGGCAGTAGGATTAGACGAGATTTTTTTTTCTTTTTGTTCCCCCAGTTCTTCCTAATTTTCTAGATTTTCCAAATACAGGATTGTGGAATACTACTATGAAAGAATAAATATCTGCTACTTTAATAATTTTAAAAATCTCCTTAAAATAATATTTTTAAAGAACAGTATTTAGTTTTATTTCATAGATTGTCCAATCAGACAGCATTGTTCTATGGCCAATATAAAAGGTTCTGGTCCAGTAGGGAAGGATAACATTTAGTTATGAGGCAGACAGACAGAGCTCATCTTTTGAAGAAATTTCAGACCCTAAGAAGGTCTCCAAGATAAATTCATTGGGGGCAATAATGAATCCTTCAGAGAAAGCCTAAATTATAATTTTATAAATCAGGACCATTTCTAAGGCCTGGCATCCTAGCTGGGTAGCAGTGAAAGCTGTGAACACATGGTTATGGGATAAATGCACTCAAGCTTTCCCTCAAGTGCATGTTATTGACAATTTTTAAATATTATTATGTAACAATACGTATTATTCAACATAGCTCGTTTAAATGCCTATAGAGGTTCTGATAGAGAGAACTTCTGGTTTAAACTTTTTTTTTTTTTTTTTTTTTTTTTTTTGCTACTTCCTGATAGAGCACTTAATACAAAACAGACAAATGGCAAATGAGAAAGCCCAGGACCCTAGCCACTTGTATAAAAGGAAAATATTCCTTTTGGTGAGTCTCAACAACAGTCTTTTCCTTACTTTCATTCTATGTCACAGTATTTAATTTTCTGACAGGGAAATATAAGCTTTTTCTTCATCTAGCTCATAATTCATATTTGTATATTAGTGAAAATATGTTTAATATAGCCACATTGTAGACTCATCAGAACCAAGGCTCGTATTTATAAATTTAACAA
This sequence comes from Pteropus medius, assembly GCF_902729225.1. Lineage (NCBI taxonomy): Eukaryota > Metazoa > Chordata > Mammalia > Chiroptera > Pteropodidae > Pteropus > Pteropus medius. The sequence goes on from NW_024344378.1 coordinate 39,527,134, forward strand.
ATGCCATCTATATATTGACACATTACAAAATTATTTTAAACATTATTATACCTGAATCCTCAAATGTTTTATTAAATTCAACTCACTGAGAAATAATCTATAAGTGTTTTTATTCAGAAAGTAGATAAGATTTTCTTAATTATAGATAGGTAGAAATAATATGAAGCCTTCTTTTAGACTAATAGTTGATAAATAGCTGTAGAATGGAATAGTCAATCTGATTTTACATAATTCCTATTTTAGGATTTGAAAAAAATTAAGATAACTTAATTTTAAATTTCGAATTGAGAAACTTTCACTTGGAAATTATATTGCTAGAATATATCCAAACTCATATTTATTACAACTAGCATATCTACTGGATAAAATATTGATTTCCTAAAATAGGAGACACTTCTTTCCTTTTAACAATACACTTTTTTTTTTTTTTTGCTTTTTTCCTTTTAAAAATATTATCAGTATTCAACTGAATAAATAGCCACTCTTAATTTTGTGGCTTTGAGAGTTCGCTTAGAAGCGTCATTCAACAAGACACGTTCCTAAATACAATAAACCACGGTCAAGTCCAGATCGTCCATATATGGCTTATTAACTGTATATTTTAAGTATCTTCTCCTGCCACCCAGCACATTTTTGGACCTCTTCCATGACCTCAGTTAGTAACAGAAACTTTTTTTTTAGAAATAATCTCTAGTTTACTCAGATCATCTTGGAGATAGAAAGGTAAAAATGAGGGGACAAGAAAAACCCCAACACATAGTAAAACACATGGGAGGAAGAGGAGGAGACAAACAGGATATGGAAGGAAATATGTGGTGAAAAAAAACAAAATCAGAGAGAATCATACGTTTCTTCTGGAATAAAGATTGCATGCCAGAAGCTGCATAAATATAGGGAAAAGCTCCAAATTTCCATTCTTTCACATCCTAATCTAGACATATGAAGTTGTGTTACACAGTACATTCCAATGCCACGAGTACATTTTTAAATTACATGCTTTTCAATTTATTTTTGGCTATCTATTGACCTAGTCTAGAGAGATGTCATTAATCAGAAAATATTTTAACATTTTTGGTTGATAGCCAGTATGATGTAAAATGGTGGTTAAGAGCAAACTAGAGCTAAACAGTCTGTTCTGTTCTAATCCCAACTCCACCATTTACTAGCTGTGTGACCCTTGACCAGTAATTTGATCTCGCTGTGCTTCAGTTTCCTCATTTGTAAAATGAGAACAATGATAATTCCTATATACAGAAACTGCTATGAGGATCAAATAAGTGAATACATGTTACATGTGTAGAACAGCAGTGCACAAAGGCAGCACTCAATGAGTATTAGCTATAGCCAAGAGAGGTCAGTAACAGCCCGTTTGTTTATTCTTTGAAATCAATAAAATGCTTCCAAATTTTTAAAAATTAAATTCCTAATTACCTATACAGTTGATCTAATCAAACTATGATTATTTTTTAAAACCTGAACACCTCTAAACAACTATCTTCATAAAAGAATTCATCTTAAATTGAAATAACCCTAAAATCTAATGTAAAAAAACTATAAAATCAACTGGATTGTTTCTTATTATTCATCATTAAGACAATGAAGTAATTACCTAAGGAATTTTCTAGTTTAATCCCCCCTCCCCATGAAAACTAATACAATTTAAAGAGCGTAAAACACTATTTTCAGTTACAGATAAAGCATGAAATAGTAAAACAATACAGTCATCTCAACAAAGTATTCACCACCAAACATAATGATAGCTCCCAGATAAGCTACTGCGTAAGTCTAGATCAGAGGTTCAGCCTTGGCACTATTGACATTTTGAGATAGATAATTCTTTTTGAGAGGAGGAGGCGCTATCCTGTGCATTGTATGATGTTTAGCAGCACCCTGACCTCTACCCACTAGATGTGAGCAGCACCCTCCCTTTATCATCTTGTGACAACCAAAACTGTCTTTAGACATTGTCAAATGACCCTTGAGAGGCAAAATCACTCCCAGTTGCTCTAGATTTTGAGAAGTTTTTAGTTCTAACAAATGGGGGTTATAACAGCAACCAGGTTTCCCCCCTCCCTTCCATTTTTTTTAGGGGATGCTATTTCCTTGAAAACTTCACAAAAAAAAGATGGGTTACCCGCCCATGATACATTTTAGTATCTTGATACTTGCAAATAAGATTGCAGCTGGTGTCTATTTTACGCTTACTGGATTTTCTGCAGAAACCAAAAGGATGTAGTTCTTCATTAACACATTTTAAAAAACTATTATTCATTTTTAATTTTCCCATTAGGGATTAGTACTGAAAATCTTAATCATTATCTTTCCTTTAACCCAGACACATTATGTTGCCTATGATGAGCACAGTACTTAAATGGCTGACACTTATCAGCACTTATCAGCAAGTAAGCTTGTGATAAGCATTTAACATGAATTATCTCATTTAATCCTAAAGATATTCTTAAGAAGTCTGTTATTATCTCCACTTTATCAGATAAGGAAACTGAAGCTAAGAAAGAATAATACTAATAAGTCATACTGCTAGTAGTAAGAGAGTCAGTCAGGAGTGGATTGCCAGTTTCCCAAGCCAGTGTTTACACTCAGTATATCAGAAGTGCTTCCCTATGAATAATCTTAAGAACTATTATTTCAAAATACTGAATCAATGGATCTCTTATCTTGTGAGATAATGCTACTTTCCAATTGAACAATTTTTGAATATATAACTTTTAGTGCATGTAGCTCTTCCAAATAAACAATACTTTTTCCCCAGTATTCATTCGCTCTCTCATAACAAACACAGTGTTTATTTGAATTTCAACAGTAGCCTTTGTGATAGGAGAAACTATAGTTGAAGAATTTAAGATTTTGTGAAAAGATACTGTTGAAAATATACAATCTTGATCAAACCAATGAAAGCCAATTACAAACTTATTTTTATCGTCTTAAAAAAAATAGCACTACGGAGAATATTCCAATTTACATATCTAAAATTGAGTACTAAACATTTAATTTCTATTGACCTTTGATTCTGAAATAATAATGACATTTCTGACAACAGCCAGTCTCATAGAGAAAACAGTGGAAAAAAAAAAGGAAGGAAATGAGTTGTCTCACTTTTCCTGGTCCCACTACTGCAAAACCCAGAGGACCCTTAGAATACTAGGGCAAGCTAGAATTCATGCTGCTCTCCTCTCATTCACTGGAGGGATGCGTTAGGATTTGATATAATGGGTTAAAAAAAAAAAAAAAAACTCAGAATTATCTCTTCTTTGCTAAATAGTTTTTAAAATCCAGAAATAGAAGTATAGCTACTAATAGGATAAAAATTACATTAGTCTCATAAGGATTAAATGAAATAATTCATGTAAAACAACTAGCACAGTGCCGGGTACAGAGTAAATGCTCAGTAAATGTTAGGTGCCTATTGCTTTTGTTGTTTTTAAAAGGAAATATTAGTATAAAGACTTTTAAAACAGAGAAAAGTATCTGTGGTTCTTCCCAAAATACTTTCTACACTTGTTCTTTCAAAATCCCTTTGTTTGGAGTTGTCCTCAGAGAATGCAAGTTTTTCTTACGACTTCCATTTTGCCTCACAAACAAAACAAAAAAGTGGCAGGGAAAAAAAAGAGAAAGTCAGAGAAAAGATATCTCACCTCTCCTTCTCAAGACCAATGTCTTCTTCCTTTTTCTAAGCCCATGACAGTTCAATTTGGAACAACGAAAAATGACATTTTATCTTATACTAAAATTCTCACAACTGACATGAAGGTATTACGAATATAACCCAATTTACTCAAATTTCAAATGAGAAGAAATCATATTCAGAAAAGCATCACTGTGCATGTTTTATTTCTACAACTAAACCAGAAGCACTATGAAAGCAGAGAGTAGGAGCATTTGAATCCCTCATTGCAATTGATACAATCTTTGTACAGTGATTAAAAGTGTTATACGAATGAATTAATGTTTTTGTCAATTTAACCAAAAATAAATCTGTTAATTTATTCAACAAATAATTGTCAAGGCCCTACAATATGCTTGCCAGTGTTCTCTAGTATGGGGATCCAAAAGTGAATAGAAAGACATGGTCTCTGCTCTCACAAAATTTACAGCACAGTAGAAATACAGACAAATAAAAAGACCCTTTATAATTTGGTATTAAGAAGAAACCCCAGAGAAGATATTAGATGGATAGATAGATAACACCTCATAGAAGGGGCAACTAATCCAGGTTTGGGGTCATGGTAGTGATCATGAAGAAATGATAGGTTTGATGAAGTCTGAAGAATGAATGAAAGTCAGCCAAAGAAGGGCAGAAGGTTGAGTTTCAAGTGAATGTAAAACTAGGAAGCTTGAGAAAATATGCCATGTTTGAGAATGTGAGAGAAATTCAGTAGAGTATGACTGAAGATTGGAATATTTTATGAGTCAGGGGGAGATTTGGAGATAGAGGGAGTATGGTTTGAGGGAAACGGCAGTAAGAGCTGATGGTGGATGTGTTAGCAGGGACCAAGTGGCCATGATCTAATAAAATAATCTTATGATGTTTGGATATTAGATTAATGGCAAATGGAGGCACTTAAGGACTGTAAGCAGGAAAGTAATGGAATCAGATTTGCATTTAGAATGATTAATCCATTGCAGCATGAAAAATGGATAGAAAAAAATAAAAAATTGTGGTAATAAGTTAGCTTATTCTATCTCTTCCAATTTTGGTGCTTCCCACAATAATGGTGTCTCACTATGACGGGCATTTTAAAATATTCATGTCTTTCTCATCTAAAAACCAAACTTACCTACTCCCTTAATTGCACATCTCACCGCAATTACTAATCTCTCTCTCTCTCAACTTATATTATTATAGTCACATTTCTTGAAAGCCCATTCTCCAAATAACTCTTCCCGGCTCACTCCTCATTTTCCTCAGGTCTCTACTCAAATAATACTATTAAGTGAGGTTCTCTCATCCCTCTATAACAGTACCCCTTCCCCAGCTCTGACATTCCCTACCCCCCATCATCATCTGATACTTATGGGCAAGGCGCTATGCTAAATTCATGACAGCCATGCATGAGTGAAGAAAGTGACACTTAAAGGCTAACTTACCAAAGGTCATAAAATTAGTTAAATACAAGAGCCAGAATTCAAATTCAGGTAAGCTCATGGTTGGAATCAAAGTGTGTGGAAGAACAAATCTAACAGCTTCTATTTTTTTCTTTAAAGAGAAGACAAAGTGGTCTGCTAAGAATAAGAGGAAGATAATGAAATAGGAAATATGGGACCATAAAGAAATAACCCCATGAAAGTATTAAAGGACTACCAAGCACAATTAAGGACCTAGCTAAATCAGAAAACATGCAATTATGGTGACAATGACTTGTGAGACTTTTTATCAGGAGTACTCATGAAAAGGTAAATTAAGCACACAGTTAGATTAATGGCTCTCAACAAAAGAGGATGGGGTGGGCAATTTTGTTCCCTTGGGAAATTTGGCAATATCCGGAGATAATTTTGGTTGTCACAGCCTGTATCTAGTTGCTTTTGGCATCTAATGGATAGAGACCAGGGATGCTCCTACAATGTATAAGACAGCCTCCCACGACAAAGAATTATCTGGTCCAAAGTGTGACCAGTGCTGAGACTGAGAAACCCTGAATGAGAATGATCCAGTTGGAAGATTTCCTAAGCACGTCAATGAAGAGATATGAGACAAGGGAGCTGAAAGCACTGATCAGAGTTAAGTTGATAGACCATGAAGGTAGGTAGATAAGAAAAAATTTAGTATGTGAGGGGCCTGAGAAGGAAAGGCAAAGTAGCCTCTGAATGTGATATGCCTGCATGGCAACATGTCACCAATGAGAAGACATTCCTGTTAGGTGAGTGCCAAGGAGACAAATATCTAGCCTGGAGAAGGCAATAATGGATAATAAGGCCAGAAGTTTTAGAGCTAATCTCTGAAGTGCTTCTATGCCAGGCTTTATCCTATATGCCAAGAAAACTTACTGTTATTTTTTAAAAAGGGAATAGCAAAGATGAAAGTAATGGTTCAGGAAGCTGGATCTGGAGGGGCGAACATTTGAGATGAATTAGGGCAAGGGAACAGGAGACAAAGAGATCACTTAGGAGATTACTATAGTTATCAGGAATAATGTAACAAAGGCTCTGACAGTTTTCAATCCTGAATAAGAAAAGAGGGGAAACTATTATTTATTGTGTGAACCAAGCTGGATGCTATTATTTTTCACAATCATTATTCTGTTTGTGGACTGTATGAGTATCACTATGCAAGAAAAAGGAGGGTCCAGAGTATAGGTACAGATTGGCTGTGGACTGTTTAGAATAAACGGAAAAGGATAAGAAAAATAGAGGCTTCCTTTTCTTTCCTTTCCTTTCTCTTGGTTTCCTAAGAAGGTGATTATGAATATAAATACTGCCCAAGCCTATCTGTACCATAAAAAGTGCCTTCTTTACTGTGTCTGAAAATCTGCTTTTAAGTACAAAATTTAAATTTATGCCTTTATATTGCTCTATTCCACACTGTCACCACAGAATCTTTCATGGTTGTTCCCATATCAGCTTAGAGCTACAGTCCTCCTCAGGGGAAAAAGCAGGTTTGGGCTCCAGGCTTTTTCCAGACAAATAAGGAAACTTTCAGAGAGCTTTCTAAGCAGTTGAATCAGAAAGCTGCCACAACACTTCTATGAGAGTCCCAAGAGGAAGTTTTTTTGCCAACTTCAGAAACAGCTATTTGCCACCACAAAAGAGAATCCTTAAAAGAAAAAAAAAAAAATCCAACCTAGCAGAAATTCCTTATCCTTATAGAGAGTATATTTTTAAACATATAGAGTAATTACTTTTTCTTTGAAAGGCAAGCTGAATCTCCAAATAAAATTTCCTCCTGATATGAACAAAGTCTGACAAAACTAACCACCAAAAAAGGAATTTTTCATCTACAATAAAGATTTAAAATATTTTAAAAAGCTAATTAGTAAATACAAATAATCATTAAAAATACAAGACAAAGAAAATAAATTATACTTTTACATACCAAGCTCAAAGTGGCAAGTCCAAAATGGGGATGGGGAGGTTGAATCGAAGCAGCTGAAATAATTCGAACAAATAACCCACCACAGTTTTGCCTAAATAACCCCAATATTAACTAAAGTCTTCACTTTGTTTTAGCTGTGAAGTTCTGACTAAAACATGAGTCTACCCAACAGTTGCATCTTCAAGGGAATTGTCAGATAAAAATGTTAGCTTTCTATTTAAGGGGGAGGAGGGAAGAAAGATGATTTAAAATTGTCTGGACTTCTTTCTTTCAATTTCTCTCACCTTTATTCTTTCCCTTGTCATAATTTCCATTCATAATTCAAGAAAATTCTCTGAGTATGGCGACCTGATGAAATTATGTATTTAAAGCAGAAAACTTTTAAATAATCACTATTAAAATCTGGATTGTAAGAACCCAGGCTATTTTAAGTAGACAGAAATAAAGCTTATAATTTCTGAAAGTATAGATTATTAAAATCATACATTTAACAGCACCTAAAGAAGGGAGCATAAATGTTCTTTCACACATAATTTATGGTTCAGATATTTACACTGACCACGCAAGTGACCACTATAAAAGGAAGCAACAAAGTCATATAAGAGTAGAAAAAGGCTGGTAAAATTAGAAGACTCCCAAACTACTTTAGGAATGTTTTCATTCTAATCCAGATCTCTAGACCACATTTCAGAAAAGAGAGTGTGTGTGAGAGAAACAAGAAATCAAGAAGTCTTTTCCTCCTGCAACTTGTAAGAAGCAGGGTATATAATTTTGGGTATCCCAACATTGAATTACTTTTCAAAATATGGAAAATTATTGATCCATAGTAAAGAATTATAAAGTACCATTATAAGTTTCTAAGTTCCAAAAGTGCTGAAAATATCTTAAATTTAAAATGTCATCCTATTAATTCCATATATCTTAAAAGAAGCAAACATATTTAAATTAATACCCTTTGATATTCTGTGAAGGAGTCAAAACAATGTGATACAAATAAATGAAACTAATTTAGTTTTAAGGTTTCTCTATTGTGGGTATGAAGGGCACAAGTCTACCGTTGGTAAAAGTTGTAAATTGTTATAACCTTTCTTAATGGCGATTTAGCAGTATATATAACAAAGTTTAAGATGTACATACTCTTGAACTCAACAATTTCCCTCCTAGAAATCTTGTCCTATCAAAATACATGGACAAATGCACAAGAGTATACACACCATGTTTCCAGCAATCTTATTACCATATTATTACAGATGGAGAAAACCTGAAGAGAAACCAAGCGTATGCTGATAAGTTTCATAAATTTATAAATGAGGAAACTTAAGCTCTTATTGGTCAGATCACTGGTGCAAAGACAAAAGCATACCATATAGATGATCTAAATAGAAAACTCCCAAAAGTACTTCACTTTATTCCTCAAAGTTAAGGTCAAGTGCTAACAACCTTGAGGAAGCTTTCCTTGATACCCGCCTTCCCTCTATGTGAGGTGACCCTCCTATAAGCTTTCATAACAAAAGCCAAATATTTTGGTGTTTATAATACTGTGACTTAACTATTAACAAAGATAGGACCATATTTTACATCTGCTTCTCCAAGTGCCAAGCACATTTTCTATGCCTTAAAACCAAACAAACTTATTTCCTGGATCTGTTCACTGAAAAACTAAGCAGCAATGTGTATCCAAGCATCCAGATTATAGTCTCTAAATATCAAGGTTCTACAAGCAAATAGCTGCTTCCAGGTCTGAGTCAGGACATTTACAAGATGATTCTGCGATGTCTTGTACCAAAAAACAAGCAATCAAGGACTACTAAGGTCATGTCAAGAGGATATTGGAAGCAACTTGAAGTGCCTTTTACTAGGTAATTTGAGCATCAATAAGTAGGGTAATGGACTGCAACATTAAATATTCTTAAATCCCTGGACTTATACAAATATTAGAATTAATTCATCATTGGAGGATCCTAAGGAACCAGCTAGCTTCTAAATTGATAAATAAAGGGAAATAATTGAATATTCTTCCTTTCCTATTTAAACTTTACCTCAGGGTAATACATAGTTGACAAAGAAAATTTTCTCTATTTAAAAATATTTTAGTTATTAATATGAGGAAGAAATGATTAAAAAAAATAGCATCATTTGGCAACCGTTAGTGAATTAATGGATCTAGGCAATGACCATCAATGGCTAACAGACATTATGTGCCTCTTAATGGAAATATACAACATAGCCTATAATGCAATTGTGCCAAAAAAAAAAAAAAATCAAACCTGACTTTAAGTTTCTAAATCTAGCTATTGATTTTTAAGAAATGCAGAGGTAGAGGAACATGTTAAATGACACCACAGGTATATAATCTCCAAAATCAAGACTGAGGGAAACTCTACAGAATAAGTAACCTAATTTCTTCCCAAAAAAGTATAAGGGGATGGGGGTGAGGAGGAGGAAGAAGAAACTTACAGATTAAAAGAATTTAAGAGACAGAACATGTACAGACCTTATTCTGATCTCAAACCAAGCAAACTATTTTTTTTCACAAGAGAAAAAATATATAAGATAATTGGGGAAATATGAAGACCAGAGAGTTGATATTAAGAGATTATGATTTTATTTTGGTTCTGGGAAGGGAAGGAAGGAAGGGAAGGAAGGGAAGGGAAGGAAGGAAGGAAGGAAGGGAAGGAAGGGAAGGAAGGGAAGGAAGGAAGGAAGGGAAGGGTAGGGAAGGGAAGGGAAGGGAAGGAAGGGAAGGAAGGGAAGGGAAGGCAGGCAGGCAGGCAGGCAGGCAGGCAGGCGCGCGTGCGCAGAGGCAGGCAGGCTGACTCGCTCGCTCTATCTTCTAAAGCGATTCATTAACATTCACTGGTTAATTGATATGATTTGCTTCAAAATAATTTTAGGCAGGGTGGGCATCAATGAGAGTAACGATGAATTAGTGTTGGCCATGCATTCATAATTGTCGAAATGAGTTGTTGAGTACATGGGGATTCTTTACTATCCTCAACTTTTATGTATATCCAAATTTTCCATAATGAAAACTAAAAAAAAGAAAAATGCTGCAAGGCCTAAGATATAAGAGGTATACTGGTGAAGAGGGAAGAGATTGAGTGGGACAACCTGATTTTAGTAAATACCAGAATCACTTATTAAAACATAGACTGCTAGACCCCTGCCTAGGTCTATCATAGGGCCTGAGAATTTCTAGTAAATTCCCACATGATGCTAATAATACCGTTGGTCCCAGGATCACACTTTGAGTACTCCTGTAATAATAGATAGTTGGGCTGGGAGGCAAAGCATGTATTTTTATAGAAACTAATCTGACTTGAGATTCCTCTCTACTCTCACTCCAGAAAGCCACATTTCAAAATTTTAAGGATGGAGAAATCCTTGTCTGAAGTATATGACACTCAGTAGACAATCAATAAAAGCTGTTTTGACAGTCCTATAGAGGTAAAGGGGTAGCAAGAAAACGCAGGTAGGTAGAATGAAAATAGACTTGGTTTAATTTTATACCTGGCTCAATTTCCCAAGAAACAGAGTAACAAAAAGGACCTTCTCTATGATGGGCTATCATGAAGGGAATGGAATTGGTCAAAATATTGTATCCAGTAGTAAATCTCTTCTGGTGTTGTCTGATAAGTCATCTCCCATGTAAGATACATTATAACGTCTCTCATCCTCTTGCACAGGTCTCTGGCTCACTTTTAGATACTATTGATTAAAGTTGGCTACCCCCTGATCTTAGTGCTAAAAATGACCCTTACTTATGAAGTCATGGGACAGTCCCTTAAATTCAAAAGACAGGAAGCTCTATCAGCTTCACCTCATCTTTTTTCATAAGTTCATTATTTTCTTCTGAGGTGTGATAGCCTGAATTTTTGTTCTCAATCATCTGTGCCTCCTTCCATGTAAGAAGGATATATAGCCCCACCTAATGCCATGTGACTTGCAGGGTCTATTTGTAGTTAGGTTTTATTTCCCTGCCTGAATGTTAGGTTTGCCATAAGACTTGCCTAAGCCAATGAAATATGAGCAGAAATGTAACACATGTCAGTTCTGAGCAAAGGCTTTAAATGCATGTTGCATAAGTTTTACTGCTTTTTCCTTCAGTTTTAAGAATAGACTATCCCAAATAGGGGTTGTTCCTTTAGCCTGAATCCTAGAATGAGAAGACAGGTGGAGCAGAGCCCAACCAACTGTAATTAACATGTAACTTAAGAAACAAACTTTTATTGTTATAAACTACTGAGATTTTGAAGTGATTTGTTAGTGCAGCAAGCCTAACAAAAGCTAACTAATAGATGGGGCTAAATGAGATAGATAGAATTTAAAAATACTCTACAAAAAATTTTTCTAAAAGCTGCACATAAGAACTTTTCCTTTACAAGAAAATTTTTATTTTAGTTTATAAAAAAAATTATCTCCCAAGATAATTTTAGTTAATATAAAAAATCTCAAGAGAAATGAAAACATAGCTCCATGTAAAAATTTGTACATATGTGTTCATAGCATTATTCATAATGGCCAAAAAGTGGAAGCAATTCAAATGTCTATCAACTAACAAAGGGATTAAATAAAATGTCGTATATTCATACAATAGAATTTTATTCAGCAATAAAAATGAATGAAGTACTGATACATGCTATAAGTGGTTGAAATGTGAAAACATTTTGCTAAGTGAAAGAAGCCAGTTACAGATGACCACATATTGTATGATTCCATTTATATGAATGGGAAGTAACTGCTAAAACATATGGAATTTCTTTTGGGGATGATTAGGGTGTTTTAAAACTGAGAATGCTACACAGCTCTATGAAGATGCTAAAAACTATAGAATAGTATGCTTTAATCGTATGCTTTGACATTTATCAAAGATTTTTGTATTACTTTAATTGGGTAAATTACATGATATGTAAATTATACCTTAATAAAGCTGTTATTTTTAAGTCTTTAAATAGATGGTTTTAAAAAGTTAAATTACTATAAATGAAGTCAATTTTCTGCTCTAAGTTGTACAAGCTTTCTTTGCAAACTCAGGGAATACCACTGGAGTAACAACCTTACTAAAAAGCCCTAAGTACCTAGAAAAGGGTAGTAAGCAAGTAACATACATTAGAAAAAGCTCAGAGGAAAAATAATTTTTTTAACTGATTCTAAATGTAACCTTCAGATGATATGGATTTAAAAACCAAAGCCTTCAGAAAACAAAGAAAAAATAATCCAAAAATCTTTGATAAATGTCAAAACAACAAGAGTATAGTAAAGTTGTTTTTCACCTTAGAGAGATATCAGTCAATAAATATTTACTAAGTAACACAGGCCTTATGAGTGCTTCACAAATCCCTGAATTTGGAAATAAAATGATGGCACTTACTTTGGCCTATAAAATGCAGCAAAGTAACCTTAGAAGAGTTATGCATCTGTTGAGAGAAAAAGCAGAAAAGTCACCATCTTTACTAGGAGAGTGACTCATTCATACTCACGAGGCTCCCTAGCATGTGAAATTCTAATCTGTGCCTAAAGAAAATTCTAAAAATTACTAGCTCCTGGACTTTCAAGGTCTCAAACAGCTGAAATAAATAAGAATGACATATCTGCATACAAAATATCAAAACAGGAAGAATGGCAGATACACAGAAAAATTACACTTTCTTCTTTTTCTCAACAAGTATACAGACTAGTCCAGGAAACTAGACAATCAAGTGATGGTATAAAGTTGTCACTGAGTTTGGCAATAATAAAAAAATAGTAACCATTGTGTGCCAGGCTCTATACCAAGCACAGTACAAACACTAGTAATTTAACTGACAAACCCATAAGAGAGGGTCTATCACCCCTAGATTGCAAACTACCTTCCCAAAGATCACAGTCAGAAAGTGGTGAGGGCAGAACTCAAACTGTGTCACTCACTTTAAAATTCTTATTCTCAGTCATTAAAGTATATTGCTTAATGACCTTTAAAAATGCATTGTCAATGTTAGGATCAGAAGGCACATTGTGAGGAGAGAGAAATAGGTAGGGAAGAGTGATATGGTGTGAAATGGTGATATGGTCTCTATTATACTGGCAGTTATTCCTCATGTAAGTAAATAAAATGACTCTGAAAATACAGCAAGTCACTATTCTAATAAAAACAGAGAGAAAGGAGACAGCAGTAGGTTTGAAGATGAGGCCATCCATGTGGTCTGTGATGGTTCATCAACAAGCTATATGGTCCTAATAGTGACCATTCCTCTGCCTTTAATTTCTCACGCACAAGAAGCAGAGGGCTTCAGATGAGCTTCAAATATTTGAAAAAATTCTCTTATCTGATTAGTATTAAAATTAGTTTTATTTTAACCATTAGTGAAAGAAATCTTCTACTTCCAAATCTGTGCATGCAAAATATGCACCATTTTTTAGCCTTTCTAAACAACATAAATTTTACTTAACTTTACCTTTCCTTAATTAGCCACGGTCATCACCATAAACAACAGGGCAATGTCCTGGAGCATTACAGAAGTCAAAGTGTGGGACTGTCCGACTCAACAAATTGTTACACTTGTTTGGGCTTTTAGGATGTTTTAATTTTCACATCATCCTTGGCTATAAATTCTAAATTAATATAAACAAGCTTCAATTCTATTCTTGATTAATTAATAATGCCTTATAACAATAGCTATTCCTACATGAAAAAAACAAGTGAGACACAGACTCTTATTAAACATATCAAAAAAAATCCCTGATTAATTTAGGACTAGATGACTTCAAATCATTTGTTAGAGATCTTAAGAAACTAGAAATTTATCTTATATTGACATTAATTCAAACTTTGATTGTTTTAACTATCAGTTCAATAATCCAGAGATTTCAATTCCATTAATACATTAGAATAATATGCTTTCTTATTGTTCATATTATTTTAAAGAATTAAGTACAGATAACTTTGAGCAATAAATAACAACAACAAAAAAAAAGAACTGGAATAGGCACTGCCAAACTATTATGAGATAACTGAATAAAACAGATAAAAGGAGAGACATAGTATCATTGAAGTTCTTTAAAAGTCTTAAGCTACTATATAAAAAGTTCTTTAATCTACTAAAAAGTAGGCAATAGATTTTCTAAACCTGTGTAAAATTGATAGGCAAGACTGATTAAAGACCAATGTACTAACGTAGATTAAGGTTTTCGTATTGACTGAAAAAGATTTATATTTAGAATAGTCACTACAGCAAAGACATCATGGAAAAACAATTCAGAAAATACCGAAGGGTATCCTTTCAGCCATCGCTGGAAAGCAGGCTACACACACAAATAAAAAGAAAAAAAGTTGAAAAAACCAATTCAAAACAAATTCAGAGTAGAATCTCACTACCTCAAGCCCCTCACTAATATATAAATTCAAACTTCTGAACTATATTTTATGTAAGTATTTAAAATGCAAATTTATAGACACGAGATTGAAGGGGACATGTAAAATACTTTAGAGAATAAACTATTATTAAATAGACTCATTTGTTTTAGGTGAAGCCCTGTACTTTAAAATGCTTTACATGACATTTGTAAATCATTTTTACCTGTTAAATGCTATTATCCCAATGAATTATACTTATTATTTAATAGTCTACTCTGTACCTATACCAGGGGTCCCCTGTTAGGAACTGGACCACATGGCAGGAGGTGAGCAAAACCTCATCTGTATTTGCAGTCACTCCCTAGCACTAGCATCACTGCCTCAGCTCCATCTGAGATCATCAGGCATTAGATTCTTATAGGAGCACTGGTCCCTGGTGCCAAAAAGTTTGGGGACCGCTGATCCAGACTTCTTAAACATATTCCTATTTAGTAGATTAGCCTTTAATTAGTCATATTTTAAGGTTTAAGTACAGGTAAACATAAATAACCCACTTACAGCTCAGGAATTTAATTGTGATATTTAGAACTGTCCATAATAAATGAATATTTAACTATCAACGGTGGCTTAATAGAGAACCACCAAACCTAGTTAATGGATTTTTTAAATAAATAATACTTTCCCCTTCTCAATAGCACTTTAGAATTCTAGCACATATGAACTATTACATCTCTATGAGACAAATTTCAAAAATCCCATTTTATAGATGAAGACAGAAAGACTCAAAAACTGAGCAACGTGTCCAAGATTCTCAATCAATAAGAGGTAGGGTCACAACTTGAACCCAGATCTGGATTCTTGAACCTGCTGGACACTGTAGCTTAATCAGGACACAAGAATGCCCATATTATCAGCTCACTTATTGGATGCTATGGATAGAGTTTATAATATTTTGATTTAAAAAAAAGCCAATGACTAGCAAGAAAATATACTTTATTCATTTACGTACATTCATTTTTATATTATTCCAGTTATGAAATGTATTGCGATAAAATGGAATGCATGAAAAATACTTAAAGTCAAAATCATTTTTTACTAAATTCGCCAATTTGCAAATTTTATCCCTTCTAATCTCCTTACTTTACCGTAAGATGACTTCTAAAACATCACCAGCTGCTCATCATGGCACCTCAGTAATCTACTCACTACTTAAGTTGCAGCCTGTTTCTTCTCACTCTGTGCTCAGTAAATGGAGAACAGCTGGGTTTTTTTGCTGTTGTTTATTTTTTGTATAGGCTGGAGCCTTTAAAAACCTGCCAGCTCTTCAATTCTCCCTTCAGCCATAACTGCCATTATAACAAATTCTTTGCTCAATTCCACCTTTTGGGGGGTTAAAGGAGAGGGAATCAATTTGGGGGGATAAAAAGATCAAACTTTGAATCCAAAATCTACAATAAAATTCCAGGAATATGAGCTGCATAGCTCTAAAAATAGAATAATGGCTAATAATTATTGAGGTCGTACTACGAATCAGGCAATATGCCAGAGCTTAAAGGCATCGTCTCACATGATCCTCAAAATAACTTCCTAAAGTACCTATTGTTATTATATTCATTTTGTAGATGGGAAAACTGAGTCTTAGAGCTAAGCAACTTATGCATAATAACAGCTCTAAAGAGACAATGAAAGATTTGACATCAAGGGGCCTCAGAAGTAAAATTAGGGATGCAATGGCAAACTCCAAAGCTCTCAACCTGAAAGTCACAGGTCATTTTTAATATTTGAATGAAAAATCTAAATGAAACAACCATTTAATTGCAAAATGCCATACAAGCTAGCTAAAATTGCAGGGTTTTTTGGGTTTTTTTTTTAACCTGTAGTTGAACCTATGTCAATTCAGTATGGATAGCATATGCTGCTCTAATTACAGGACTTGGTTAAAAATAGGGAGGCAAATTCTTAATAATCAAAGGTTTTGAGAAAAAATATTTTTGTAATATGGGATTCACAGTAGAAAAACAATTTAAGACCTCTTTTGTATAAAAGTTTGGGGAAACAATGGACTAAACGACCTCAATGATTTGTGATGGATCTAACATCTGCCAAAAAAACACTTCTACCCAGAAATATGTCTGCTCCACCCTCAAACCAGTCCCTTCCTCCTTCCAAATCTCACACTCATATTCCACCAGCTGCTTTTTATTATCACTGGCAGGAAACTTTGAGATTAGCTCTCACTAAAAAGAATAAAGACAGATGAAGTTAACTCAACGTTTATTCTTTGCTGTGAATCCTAGACAATTCTCTCATTTACCTGGTTTCTTTCCATTTTTTTTTTTTTTTTTATTCTCCTGGCTATTTTCTGACTGGCTTATCCTATGTCCAACTGCCTACTTCTGCTTCTTCAACTACTGAACACCTCCTGGCAGTTGTCCTGGCAGTTGCTTAGTGTATGGTCACCAAGTCTCCATTCTAGCTCCCCTCCCTTGGATCTGGATCATTCTGATGGTTTAAGAAGTATCTAACTCCACCAGTGTCCACTGTTTTCCCTACTCGACTTCCTTGCTAGTTCTACTTTAGCTTCTACAATCCACACTCTACCATGATGCTCTAAAATGATCATCCTATTATGGCTGATTTTGGTTGGGGTGCGTTCCATAAAATATTATGCACAGCCGGTGGACAAGGTGTAATATCACCTTGTGTAATGTATAAAGTCATTACCCACTTCTGTACTTTTGTGGCTAGAATTGACCACTCAAAATCCTAGAGGATGCTATATAGCTAACCTCATAACCTCCCCATACCCAGCTTCCTGAAAGAAACTATTTGTGATTCATTGCCTTGGAATCTTTATGTTATTTTTATTAAATGATATCAAATCATTGAAAACTCAACTCTTTCTCATTCCTTATTTTACTTCCTTTGGACACATTTTCTCACTCTTCAAGTTATCACTAGCCCTCTGAGTTTTAAATCCTGACTAGTTTAAATAGTCTCATAGTACTTAGTGTAGTGCCAAATATTCATTAAGACTTAATGGAGTTTAAAATATTTCAATAAAGTATTTATTGTAGGTATTTGGAATATAACAGTAAATATAGGGCAGAGAACGTTCTTGCTCTAATAAACTTTCTAAGTGGAGGAAGATACAACAGCAGTGCTGAGTACTACTGCAGAGAACTAGAATAGAATGATCCAAGAGTGAGAAGATGACTAGGTTAGATTGAGTGATAAATGTAGGCACCCTGGAATCTGAATGGCATTGAGGAGCCAATTCAGAGAAAATAGTTGCTCATTCTGCAGCAGGAAACAGTAAATGCAAAGACCCTAAGATATAAAGTCGGATGACATGTTTATAGAAACAGCAAAAAGGCCAGTATGGCTGAAGCTTAGTGGGCTAGGAAAAGAGTGATATTACAGGAAGATGGAAAGGCAGGCAGGGGCCAGCTCACACAGGATTTTAATCCAAGTGCAAGGAAAGCCATTGGAGGGGGTTTTGAGCAGCAAACAAGTCCTATAATTTGTGTACGAAAAAGGCTACTCTGGTTGCTATGCAAACAACAGAGTGTAACAGGTCAATAGAAGTAGGGAAATCTTTTAGAAGACCTGCAGTAGTCTAGATGAAAGAGGTGGTAGTAGATAGGTACAGAAAGATTCAGGAAGTTAGGAAGTAAAACTGACAGGACTTGATGATATATCAGATATAATAGGTGAGGAAAAAAAAGAAATCAAGGGTAACTGCTTTGTTTTTGACTTGAGAAACTAGGTGGAGAATTATATACTTTAGTGAGAAGGGGAAGACTACGGAAGATGATGGGTTCGAAGAAGGGAAAAATCAAGATAAGAATTTTAGAGTTGGAAGAAATCTTATGGATCATTTACTTCAACCACTTTACTCTAGAAAAGTAAACAGTGACTCAAACTGGTTAAAGCAACTTGCTCAAAATGTCAAAGTACCAATACATTCTGAAAGAGCCACTGCCTCAGTTTACCAAGGGTTCTTAATCTTTTTGCACCATGGACCCCTTTAGTAATCTGATGAAACTTGGACTCAAAATAATGTTTTAGTTAAAAAAAGGTTTTGAGTGTGGAGGTTCCTCAAAAATTAAGACTAGAACTACCATATGATCCAGCAATCCCACCTCTGGATATTTACCTGAAAATTCTGAAAACATTTATTTGTAAAGATTATGTACCCCTATGGTCACTGCAGCATTATTTTCAGTAGCAAAGAGATGGAAACAACCTAAGAGTACACTGACAGATGACTGAATAAAGAAGACATGGTACATATGTACAATTTTTTACTCATCCATTAAAAAAGGTGAAAAATTGCCATTTGTGGCAACATGGATGAATCTTGAAAGTATTGTGCTAAGTGAAGTCAGACAGAAAAGGACAAAAACCATATGATTTCACTCATGTGGAATATAAAACAAAAAGTCACAAACAAAACAAACAAAAACAAACTCATAGATACAGAAAACAAAATGATGGTTACGGGGGAGGGAAGTAGGTAATATGATTTTTTACACATTACATACCTTAGATAAACCTTCACATATGCAGCTGGAGCAACAAAATTTTCAAACATCTAAAAATATCTTTAAACGGAATGAAAAATATAGTTTATATACATATAATGGACTATTACATAGCTATAGCAATCAATGAACTACAGATACAAGTGACAACAGGATAAAGCTCAAAAACATAGCATAAAGTAAAGAAGGTAAGGTGGTATGAAGAAAGAAAACAGAATGTCTAGGAAGAGGTTTGAAAGAAGAATCAAGAACTTCTTCAAATAATTTTTAGCAAGAGATACATGTTCCTTCTTTGAACCAGGAATAAAAGAATATTTTTTAAAGAAGGGTGATCAATTATATAAAAGAATTTCAAGGTGTGGAGAACAGAAATTCAAAGATTTATAGGGACAGACAACTATTCTGGTCAAGTCCTGCCTGAGTTGGAGCCAGATGAGACTGGAGCTCGAGTAGAGGAGAAGTTCACCAACTTTAGTCTGAAATAATGGCTCTTAATTATTTAACCATATAGTTAATTATATTATCTAATTATGGTGAGCTTGCTAAAAAAAGATTCCTGGGCCCTACTCAGAGATTCTGATTTTGATGGTATGGAGTAGGAACTGAAAATCTATTCTCTTGAGAAGTATTACAAAGGTGATTTGAATACAGGTTGCAAAATCAATTTTGAGATATATGGTATGGAGTCACTTTTTAAGAATGTAACAGAAAGAATGAAAACAAAACTTTTAAACCTATACCTGATGGGCCCTCACACACAGACTGAACCAAAGGCCTGGGATCAATTCTTAGAAGTGGGACTTAAAACTAAAAGCCTGGCATCTATAAAAATATAAAAAGATGTACAATTTCTGTTCTGAAAACTTCAACTGGGATTTGAGAGTACCACACATCTTCACTAACACTAAACAATAACATTATTTAATACCTGCTAATTTGACAGTAAGAAAAAGTTTTTTTTAATTTAGATTTCCTTAATAACCAGTGAAACTGAAAATATTTTCTTAGTGTGACATGAAAAAATTTATTGACTTGTGAATGTCCATGGCCCTTCCTCCTCCACTTATTAGTTTTCTCTTCCTAATAAAGAATAAGTTGGTGAATGTAATAAAAGAAACAAGTAATATTGGTGGGGGATTGAGGGGGACAGCCTTGTTAACTGGGATTTGAGGAAAAAGTTTTAATTTGACTTGTGAGAAGTTCCAGGGCATGAAGAGAAAAAAGAGAAAAGACTCTGAAAAAATTATTAATCTAGTTATGAATTAAATTCCCTTTAATGCTCTTTGAGGACAACAGAATTCCTTTTAATAACTTTTGGTGTTGAACTATGCTTCTTGAACAAGACCCACTTCTGAACTTGGACCATGCATTATCTCTATATTAGTTAGGAATACAGTACATCCTGGCCATTTGTACAGCTTTTGTAAATTGCCTTTGTGTATTTTTTTCTACTGAGATTTATTTTTTTCATCAATAAACTTCATTTTTTAGAGCAGTTTTAGGTTCACAGAAAAACTGAGTGGAAAGATCAGAGAATTCCCATATACCTTCTGTCCCCACAAACATAAGACCTTCCCCACTATTAACATCCCCCACCAGCGGTACATTTGTTACAATTGACAAACCTACATTGACATATGATTATCCAAAGATTAGAGGTCACTCTTGGTGTTGTACATTCTCTATGTTTGAACGAATGTACAATGACGTGTTTATACCACCATAGCAACTTACAGAATAGTTTCACTGTCCTAAATATCCTGTGTTCTGCCTATTCATCCCCTCCTTCACCCCTAAACCATGACATCCACAAATCTTTCTACTGTCTACATAGTTTTGCCTCTGGATTCATACAGTACATAGCCTTTCCAGATTGGCTTCTTTCACTTAGTAATACGCATTCGAATTTCCTCCATGTCTTTTTATGGCCTGATAGCTCATTTCTTTCTCACCCTGGGTATACTACAGTTTTTTCATCCATTTACCTACTAAAGGACATCTTGTTTGTTTCCAAGTTTGTGAAACCACAAATAAAGCTGCAGGAACCATCTGTGTGCAGGTTTTTGTGTAGATATGTTTTCAACACCTTTGGGTAAATACCAAGGACTGTGACTAGTGGATCTACTGGATTGTATGGCAAGAGTAAATTTAGCTTTGTAAGAAACTGCCAAACTTACTTTTAAAGTGGCTGTACCATTCTGCATTCCCATGAGCAATGAATAAAAAAGCTCCTGTTGTTCCACATGCTTGCTAGAATTTAGTGGTTAATGTTTTGGATTCTGGCCATTCATATAAGCGTGTAGTATCTTGTTTTAATTTGCAATTCCCTAATGATATGTGATGTTGAACATCTTTTCATAGGTTTACTTGCTATCTGTATATCTTCTTTGGTGAGGTGTCTGTTCATGACTTTTGCCAATTTTTCAATCAGGTTTTTATTTCTTATTGTTGAGTTCTTTGTATATTTTAGACAACAATCCTTTATCATATGTTTTTTGTAAATATTTTCTCCCAGTCTGTGGCATATCTTTTTGTTCTCTTGACAGTATCTTTCACAGAGCAGAAGCTTTTAATTTTAATAAAGTCCAGCTTATCAATTATTTATTTCATGAATAATGCCTTTGGTGTTGTACCTAAAAGTCATCACCATACCCAAGGTCACCTAGGTTGTCTCCTATGTTACCTTCTGGAAGTTTTAGAGTGCTGCATTTTACATTTAGGTCTATGATACATTTTTAGTTAATTTTGTGAAGGATATAAGTTCCATGTCTAGATTCATTTAATTGCATGTGGACGTCCAGCTGTTACCAGCACAATTTGTTGACAAGACTATCTTTGCTCAAATGTGTTATCTTCGCTCCTTTGTGTTAAAAGTCAGTTGACTGTACTTCCTGGATCTATTTCTGGGTTCTCTATTCCACTGAGCTACTTGTCTGTTCTTTCATCAATACCACACTGTCTTGACTTACATAGCTTTATATTGTCTTGGAGTCATGTAGTATCAGTTCTCTTCTTCAATATTAAGTTGGCTATTTTGGGTCTTTTACCTCAGCGTATAAACTTTAGAATCAGTGTCAATATCCACAAAATTACTTGCTCGGATTTTGCTTAGTCTTACATTGAATTGGGAAGAACTGGCCTCTTTGCAACAGTGAATCTTCCTAATTGTGAACATGAAATAAGTCTCCATTTTTTAGCTCATTGATTTCATTCATCAGAATTTTGTTTTCCTCATATATATCTTTGTTAGGTTTATACCTAACTCATTTTTGGGGGACACTAAAGTAAGTGGTATTGTGCTCTCAATTTCAAATTCTACTTGTTCATTGATTATATATAGGGAAGCACTTAATTTTTGTATATTAACTTTGTCCTGCAATGTGCTATAATCACTTATAATCCAGGAATCTGTAGAGATGTGCCCTCATATCTGATATTAGTAATTTGTATCTTCTCTCTTTTCTTAGCCAGGCTAGAGACACTGATTTTATCGATCTTTTCAAAGACCCATCTTTTGAGTTTATTGATTTTCACTACTGATTTCCTATTTTCAATTTAATTGATTTCTGCTCTATTATTTTCTTCTTCTTACTTCGGATTTAATTTGTTCTTTTTCTAGTTTCCTCAGATGGAATCTTAAATGACTGATTTTTAGATCTTTTTTATTTTCGAATATATTAATTGAATAGTATAAACTTCTAAGCAGTGCTTTCACTGCATCCCACAAATGTTGATAAGTTGTACTTTCATTTTCATTTAGTTCAAAATATTTTTCAATTTCTCTTGAGATTTCTTTTTTGACCTATGTGTTTTTTAGAAGTATGCTCTTTAACCTCCAAGTATTTGAGGATTTCCCAACTCTCTTCCTGTTATTTCTAGTTTAAGTCCACTGTGATCTGACAGCAGATATTAAGTGACTATCAATCTTTTAAATTTGTTAAGGTGTGTTTTATGACCCAGAATGAGGTCTACCTTTGTGAATGGTCCATATGAGTTTGATAAGGATGTGTAATCTGTGATCTACAGATGTCAATTATATCTAGTTGACTGATAGTGCTGTTGAGTTCAACTACGTCCTCACTGACTTTCTGCCTGCTGGATCGGTCTAAATTTTGAGAGGAGTGTTAAAGTCTCTAACAAAAGTGGATTTACCTACTTCTACTTGCAGTTCTATCGGTTTTTGCCTCACATACTTAGACAATCTGTTAGGTGCATACACATTAAGATCGTTATGTCTGCTCAGAATATCGATCCTTTCATCACATGTAATGCCCTCCTTTATCCTTAATAACTTTCCTTGCTCTCAGGTCTGCTGTATGAAATTAACATAGCTATTCCTGTTTTCTTTTGATTAGTGGTAGCATGGTATATCTTCCTCTATCCTTTTATGGTTAATCTATATGTGTTTTTAAAGTGAGTTTCTTATAGACAATATACAGTGGAGTCTTGTTTTTTTATCCTCCCTGGTAATCTATCTTTTAATTTATATATTTTAGACCATTGAGGTGATTATTGATATAGCTGGATTAATACCTACCATATATGTTACTGTTTTCTATTTGTTGCTCTTGTTTTTTTGTTCCTATTTTTGCCTTACACATTTTTTTCTGCCTTTTGTGGTTTTGAGCATTTTGTGATTCCATTTTCTTTTATAACAAACATATCGATTATACCTTTATTTTAAATCATATTTTAATGGTTGCCCTAGAGTTTGTAATACACATTTACAAGGAATCTATACTTCTAAATAACACTATGCTGCTTCACAGGTAGTGCAAGCACTTTATGAAAACAAAATATTCCTAATTCCTCCCTCCAATCCTTTGTATCATTGTTTTCATTCATTTCAGTTATACATAAGCATACACATACACACATACAATCAAATATACTGCTATCATTCTGAACAAACTATAACCTGTTAGATCAATTAAGAATAACAGAAGTTTTTATTTTACCTTTTTATATCTTCTCCAGTGCTCTTCCTTTATGTAGATCAGTTTCTAATGTGTATCATTTCTCTTCTCTCTGAAGTACTTAACACTGCAAAGCAGGTCTACTAGCAATAAATTCTCTCAATTTTTGTCTGAGAAAGTCACTATTTCTCCTTCACTTCTGAAGAATAACTTCACAGGGTACAGACTTCTAGGTTGGTGGAGTTTTCTCTCCATACTTTTAACCCTAATCTCCTCCTGCGTGCACAGTTGAGAAAAAGTCTAATGTAATCCTCACCCTTGCTCCTCTACAGGTAAGGTGTTTTTTTTCCCCTTGGTTTCTTACAAGATTTTTTCCGTTCAATGATTTTCTGAAGTTTGAATACATTATGTCTAGGTTTTTATGACATTTATCCTGAGTGGTGTTCTCTAAGCTTCCTGGATCTATGGTTTGGTGTCTGATATTAATTTGGGAAAATTCTCAGTCATTGCTGACTCAAACTGCTTCTCCTTTCTTCTCCTTCTGGTATTCACATTACAGACACACTATGTCTTCTGTAGCTGTCCTAGTTTTTGGATATTGTTATTTTTTTCTACTTTTTTCTTCTTTGCTTTTGTTTTTGGAATATTCCATTGTCATATTCTTAAGCTCAGAGATTCTTTCCTCAGCCATTTCCAGTCCAGTAATGGGTCTATCAAAAGTATTCTTCATTTCTGTTACAGTATTTCTGATCTTCAATTTTAATTTTCTTAGAATTTACGCCTCTGCTTACATTATCCATTTATTTTTGTATATTGCCTACTTCTTCCATTACAATCTTAAACATATTAATAAAGTGTTTAATTCCTGGTTTGACAATTCCAACATTCATTCTATACCTAACTCTGGTTCTGATGACTGCTAAGTCTCTTCAAGCTTCATTTTTTGCCTTTTAGTGTGCCTTGTAATTTTTTGTTAAAAGGAACTGTGGCAAACAGGTCTTTAGTAATGTAGTGGTTTGGGAGGAGAGGCATTCCATACTCTTATAATTAGGCCTCAGTCTTTCAGTGAGCCTATACCTCTGGACTATGAACTTCACCAATGCTTCTCTGTTCCCACCTCCCCACTCCCCTTATGTGGAACAGGATAACTAGAGGGGGGCTAGAATTATGTATTTCCCTTCCCCTACACGTATGGAAAGAGTAGCTCAGATTGGGTTTTTACCTTCCCTAAGGTGAGAGCTAGCTAGTGTTGGGTATTTCCCTTCCCTGACTTATGTTAAGCTCTGATCCAAGTTTCTCCTATCTATGGCCATGCCACCCTGATCAGCCCGATCCCATCTGATCTTAGAAGCTAAGCAGGGTTGGGCCTGTTTAGTACTTGGATGGGAGACCACCTAGGAAGACCAGGTGCTTGCTATAGGCGTAAAAATTAAAAAATAAGAAAAAAAAAAAGTTTCTCCTGAGGGCCCACCTTGTTAAGAAAAGAAGAATGCTTTTCAAAATAGTTCCTTTTCCCCTCCCCCAATAGAAGCCTGAGGGGATTTTTCTCTGATATCAACTGTGGAGACCTGGTGGAGCTCCTGGACATAAAATTCACAAAAGTGTGGGAACCCCGCTACTGGATTCTCTTGCAGTTTTTAACATACAGAGTTGTCTACACTGAGCCTCCAGATTCATCAATTACAGTTTAGGTTTTCTTACCCTGGCACTAGTTCCTGCAGAGGTTTCTGTTCTCGTAAATTGTGATTCTCTGTATGTCTGTCTGTCTATTTAGGGGACAGCAGTTTTCTATGTGACCTTACTTTACTGAAGGATCTAAGAAGAGCTGTTGATTAATTAGTTTGTTCAGCTTTTTACATGTTGTTAGGACAAAGTGCCAACTTCTATGCTCCTTATGGAAATAGGTTTCTGAGTTTTGAGATATATTTTTAATGGCTTTTATGAATACTTTGTATATTAAGACTATTAATCTTTTGCCTGATTTTACAAATATTTTTTCCCAGTTTGTCATTTGTCCTGAAATCTTTTTTATATTGTTTTTGGATTTATAGGAATTTTAAATTCTTATGTAATCAAGTCTATGAAATTTGCCCTTTTAGTTTCTGATTTTATGGCATACTTTGAAAGGCCTTTCCACTATCGAAATTATATTATGTTCATCTACGTTTTCTTTTGATACTTTTACAGTACTTTTAGTTTCCACATTTACATTTCTTATCCACCAAGAATTATTTTTTCTTCAGTTTTTATTAGAACAGCTGGCTGTCACAAAATCATTTACTATGTAAATCCACCATGTTCCAAAGAATGTAAAATTTCACCTTTACCTGAGACTAAATACCTATATATTGAATCTGTTTCTAGACATTACTTGGTAAAACAAACAAACAACAACAATAAAAAATAAACCTGGTAACAGATAACCTCTGAAGGAAACTGGACAGTGAAGATAGGCAATAGAAGACAATAAACTATTGCTTTTCTACCCTTCTGAATTTCATTACATGTGCTTTGAATTACCACCCAAGTACATCAATAAACTTTTTTTAAATTCTGCTTACTAGACATGATGGAACTATTTCAGCTTTCTGCAAATTATACCCTAACCTCTATGCACCTGCACAATATCTGAAATCATAGACCTATCTTGATTTTAAAAATGGGAACTATGATTTAATCTATTCTATTTTAAATGAGTAGTACAAGTACTTCAAATATGTCTTGAACTAGATGATTCTCATGGCTAAATGCAAAACCATTTTTTTTACCCTGAAGGGTAAAAGTTCTTCTGTTTAGATCTTAACTATTTTAAGTAAACCTACTACCCTCAAATGTATAAGAACCTCAGATATGGTGGATTCCTTACTATATGTGTGTGCTCTGTAGATCCAGCCATAACAGATGTATTTTGCTTTCTTCATTGACTGTTAGCTAGTATCTTTTTCTATTAATAGCTATAGTCAAATAATTCAGAATCTACACTTTCTATGCTATTTCGATCTGATTATATATTTTCAATATTTTTTTTATAATTTTATTTCAATGTCAGATGCCAAATTTGACCGCTGTTGTAACCATAATACCATAAAGCTGACTGACCAAAACATAAGAAATATTCTTCTGACAAGCAGATGGAAAATGAATAGGTTTCATCTTTTAAGTTGTTCTTTAAGATCCTCTCTCTAACACTATTTTCCGAACAACCATTAAAGGTGGATTCATTTAGTAATTTTAGTCTTTCCCCCAAATAAAAATATTTTCAAGCACTTAAAAATACGCCTCCAATAAAATGGGATGGTGACCTAGTATTTAGTCTCATTAGCGTACTCATTAATAATTACATAGATTAGATACTATCTCTGTGCCCCGTAATTCTGTTCTCACTACCTGTTCTCCTAGGTACTCTCCCACTCTCTTTTTTTCCTAATAAGTGAACTCCTTTAACATGTAGTAGATGCACATTCCCCATACTCCCTAGGAACATCTAAGTGAAGATGTAGAAGAGAAAATGATTCAAAAGAATCTAATTATCCTTAGGTTTTAAAACCCCTTAAATTTGATCATCACAACAGTATTATCCTCATTTAACAGGAAACAGAGTGACTTGCCAAACATCACATTACTTTTAGTTGAAATAAGTTCCCTGACAGAATGTCCTTTGCCCTAAGTATGCTGCCTTCCACCATGATTAAAGTTGATACCCAATGAAAAGTGTCTTTGCAGAACACAATGAAGGAAGCACTCCATAGCACAACAAATGAATACTAATGGTAGATGTAAAAATAATATTAATGTTTAGTATTTAAAGAAATAATTATCTATCTTCTATACAAGAAATGATCTCATATGTCAAATGACCACACCTTAAAAGCTTCTAGGCAGCAGACAATATATTTCCTTTTCTCTCATTTTCTCTAAAGCCTTGCCTTACACCATGAAGCACTTATCTAACGGCCAACAACTAGATCTCAACTCTCCAAGGCACAGCCCAATATACAAAGATTAGAAACACCCACTACTAAAATCTGGGGAGTTCCCATGAGAGGTTCCTCCTCAGCTGAAGTTACTTTTAGTTTAGGCCAACAATACTCAACCATATCAGATGTACCCTTCCATAAAAAAAATATTTTCCAACTTCAGCTTTGTTCACTCTGAAATGAAATTAATAACAATCTTCCTACAGACAACATCAGATGAATCCATATACCTAAATATAAATGGAAAAGGGAAATGAAAATAATTTATAAGACATGTATTTCAATATGTTAATCTTGAAACAAAATTGAACTGTACTGTAATTGGTAGCTGAACACAACAGCTACAAATGCAGTTGTTTGTGATACAATTTTCCAAAATTGTCAACAACTCTTGGTCAAGTTGTGAAGAAAACAAATCTTCCGTTTAGACAACAGTTGCATGCAGAAAATTTAGTCTGTTAAAACCATGAATTTATATGTAAAATGGAGGTTCTAGGTTCAGATAATGATAAATATTACATAAATGTCAGGCAGGGTATTCCTAAACCATGCAGGACATGGTGACATTCTTTGTTCAGGATAGCCCACACACTGTAAAAAAAAGTATAACATCCCTGGCCCCCATCCATCAAACGCTAATGGTTAGCCTCAATCATTTCAACAATTAAAAAAAAAAAAAAAGCCTCCTAACTTTCCTGTAAGAGGGCACACCCACCTGGACCTACTGCCTTAGACCCAATTCAACTATCAGAGTTTAATGTAAAGAACTCTTAGGAAGCATGGATTAGAGTTCCAGTTCCGTCACCTACAAGCTATGTGAGCATTGTAAATAAACCTCAGTTTTCAATGTATCAAAAGAGACTAAACACTACTTAGGCTTTCTGGGTTGTACAGGTTGACTCAAGTATATGAGTGTAGCACAGGGTAGGTGGTTTCTAACACATGGCATATTGAGATGTGAAGGAGGGGGCTGTTCCAGATTGGGAGCAGCAAAAAGTAGGATGAATGTGGAGGAGGCTGAAGATATAAAATAAGCATATAAAATGAAATTTAACACACAGCAGCATAGGGACATTTCAGAAAGCAGCCAGCAGTCCTATATACCTCAGCAACTCCTAAAGGCACGAATATATTAAAATGCAGCGAAATAATTAATACAGAATGACAATCCTCAAGAAAGCAAGATAGACTTACATCTTTAAGAGACTTCCACTGTACATGGCTGAAGTTTTGTAAAGTTTTGATACTTAAGAGAGTGACTAATATTATTCAAACTTTTATTGGGCAATTATCCTATTCTAGAAACTGGGAAAACACAAAGATAACTAATATACCATACTTGTCCGCAAACATTTTACCACCCAGTAGATTAGACATCAGTAAAACATAACCATAATATAAAGCAGAATGACACAGGCATTAATTAGTAATTCAAGTAATAAATTAGGGAATCTTAAAGAGAATTATGAATAGTTCCGAGGAAAATCAAGGACATCTTCATGGCATAAGATACTGAAAAACAAAGATTTTGACAGAGAATGGGGTGTAAATCATTGAAGAAAAATGAAGTACAGGCATAGGCAATAAGCATGAAAATACAGCTTGGTTCAGAGAAGAGAGGTAGGGAAAGAGCATATTAGGGGTTGGGAAGGCAGTGAAAATAAAGGCTGTAAAAACATTTCAGGACCTGTTGATGGGGAGATCTGATGCCATTCCAATGAGTTTGAGTTTTATTGCGCAGGAGTTTTCCAGAAAACTGGTGCTTATGTGGCACACTCGATTCCCAAATAATGCTGAATAATGGCCAAAAATAAGATTGTGAACAAATGCAAATTTTCACTAAGATTACTGAAATTAAAATATACCTTCTTGAGTAAATAAATAAGAACCTAACTCAAGAGGAGAAAATAGCTTCTGAGCTCATTTCTTAAATAATCAAAATATTACTAAATTTATTGAACCTGGGAACTTAAAAGAACTCAGGATAATCTTGTGTCCTTGATTTTCTTTCAAGCAAGTCTGAGAACTTCCTGAACATGTTATTTAGCTGTGTCTCATGTCACCCCTAGAAAGCAAGAGGTAGGCAAGAGTGTTATTAGCCTCTTTTTACTATGGGGAAAGTGAAGAACAAAAAGAATAAATTACAGTATGGTCACAAAATACGCTATTATATTTTCTTGGACTTCAATTAAAGGCTTGAAGCCCATATATTATTCTTCGTACCATCTTAATACTAGAATTATCTTTTACTATCGTCTAAACAACAAAAAAAAACTAAACTTTAAAATAATTTTCTCAAGTTGGTACTGCCACCAAAAAAGTTTTTAAATTCTATCTCTTGAAATAACTGCAAGACCTGCAAAGTGTAAGCAGTAATCCAACCTCCCCCAAAACAGACAGCTGTAAATAGCAGGGCAGGCAGAAATCCTAGGCCTAGCTTTCACTTTGAATATCT
This sequence comes from Pteropus medius, assembly GCF_902729225.1. Taxonomy (NCBI): domain Eukaryota; kingdom Metazoa; phylum Chordata; class Mammalia; order Chiroptera; family Pteropodidae; genus Pteropus; species Pteropus medius. Next base: position 39,557,410 of record NW_024344378.1, read on the forward strand.
GGCAGGCCCAATGTGTGTTTGTAAAACAGGCTTTGCAGATGCCGTGATGGAAAAGTGCTCTAAGAGACCCAGAAGAGCGGAATCAATACTACACCCACGGCTGCGAACATGAAATTCAATACTTTCCTCCTCTGCCCCTCCCTGCATTGCACCACACACCACCACGAAAATCCTGGTACACACTTAGGCCTGTGCAAGGATCCTCCTGACGTTTCCCTTAAAAATGCGGTTCTTTGAGGTTGCCCAGGGCGCTGGGCCTCAGTGAACAGTGAGGACACCGGATGTGGCTTAAACACATCTCAAAATCTTGCCTCTTCAGAATTTAGGGCCTGGTCCAAACAGTTCAATCGGACAGAGTTCCTGCTACTATTTTGTTTTTCGCACACACGCACTGACAACCCCTACCTTCAAGTCCCCTTCCTCAGCCTCCCGCCACCACCACCCCTCCAAGCCAGGTGGATATCCCAGAGACTTCAAGAGAAAGGAAAGAAAGATTAGAGCGCAGGGGTCCGGGCCCCGAGGCCGTGTGGGGCGGACCGGGGTCTCGCCCGCCCAGACCCCTGAGTCCAGCCGCCCAGACCGGGTCTCCGCCGACGCGCCGCCGCCGCCTATCAGCGGAGCGCAGGGGCGGGGCTGGCTGGCTTCGCGGCGGATCCGCCGACGGGCGGGGGACCGACCGCCTAGCAGCTCGGGCCGCCGCGCGCAGATACCGAGCCCGGCTCCGAGGGCTCCAGCACGGCCCCGGAGAACACGAGGAGCCGGCTAGCGCGTGGCCTGCCGTTGGCAGCTTGGTCCGCCACGCTCGGCGCCCTCCCGCCCCGGAGGTGGGGTCCAAGCCCCAGGGAAAATGGTGTCCTGGATGATCTCCAGAGCCGTGGTGTAAGTGCTGCTCACGGCGCCCCGCAGCCCACGCAAGGCCTAGGGAAGGTGTGGGGAGGGACAGAGGACAGAAGGAGAAGGGAAGGCCCAGGCCTAGGCGTGGGTGGGCTGGCCCGGCCTCGGGCCTGCTTGGGGGTCTAGGGGGGTCTTCGGCCTCCTCACCCTGGTCCACGTCGCTGCGGGGCTCCCTGTGGCGGACGAAGGTCCCGCAGCTGCGGCCGGACTGCGCGCGGCTCGGTGGCCCTGCTCCGGCGGCGCTGGGTGGGCAGGCGCGTAGGGCAGGCGGCGCGCAGGGCAGGCGACGCGCGCTCCCCGCTCCCTCTCCCCGCGCTGCGCGGCACCGCCCTACGGGCCCGGGAGCGGCGCACCTCGCGGCGGCGCCCTGCGCAAGCTCCGCAGACGCTGAGCGCGGGAGGCTTCGCTCTCCTCGGGAGGATGCCGCGGCCGCGCGAAGCCTTTGTATCCCGCGGCTGGTGCGTTGCGGTGTCTCTCCACGGCTGATTGCCATTCGGTCACGTGTGGTAGGAGGAGAGATTTGTCCAAAAACCCGAGACGGCTCCCGGCTCAGGTCCCTGGGAAGGGTCCCAGTTGCCCCAGGATTTACAGTTTACCGAGAAAGCAGCGCCTTATTGAATGGTGACACCCGTCTGCTCTCCCAGATTCCAGAATTTAGCGTAAATATTTGCTAAGTGATTGAGTGGCTGCAGGTGCCTGTTGCCTTTGTTCAAATGATGGGTTCGTTTCATTGTGCTCTTACCAACAAATGCTACAGATCCATAGAAAAAAATTAGTTGAGTTGTGGCGTTTACTCTGTAAAAGTATTTGACTACAATTTAAATTTTTTTCCTCTCATCATTTCCATCTTAATCCCCTCCTCCTCCTCAAAAAAAAGTCACAATGTAAACAGCGACGTAGTTACAGCCAGGGGCCCATGAGTTCATTATTCATGATCTCTGTAGGCGTAATATTGTTTCAGTGTCTTTATGAAATGTTTTTGTGAGGTGCAGGCTTCTCTGGTTAGTTTTAAAATGTGGAAAAAATAACATTACCAGATATTCAATTTTGTTTTTTACTAGGAAGAAAGCTAAATTTTCAGTGTTTTGGATTTATTTTGTTTGGGAGTGAATCAATAGCTTAGTAGCCCCAATCAACCTGATTTGCAGTAGTAGTCAAAATTTGTCACTTGATCGCCCTAATGTAGTTTGTCCTTCATCAGTACAGTTTCTAGTTTTAAAGCTTAAGAGCTTGTGCTCATCTGTACAAAACTAAAACTCAAGAAATAAAAGCCTACCATAGGTGTCTTCAGATTGCTTTTTAGCTTTTTGGGGCCTCTTTGAGTCTCCCTTACATAATACAGACATACCTTTTTTTGACCTAGTAAAGGTCTAGCAATTGTGTCTGCACCTAAAAAATCAAGTGCCCCATTAAGAAGCTGTACTTTTTTTTTTTTTTAACTCTGGGTTCCTTTGACCAGTCCTTAAATGATGGATAGCAAATTGTAAAGCAAGTTGATTTCGTTTGCATTACTCAAATCAGATTTTTGTTTTTGATCATTAACTATGAATATGAATATCTTTTCTAGGTGCTACCTATAACACAAAGGTTAGAAACAGGGTTAGTTGATCTTAATGGAACTGATAGTTTAGGTACACTACACCTGCAGTACGAATCAGAATGTCAAGTCCTATAAGAGTTACACCCAGTGCTATAGAGGTTAAATAAGGAAGAGATTATATCTGGTTGGAGAATCAGAAAAAAAAACAAGGGAGATTACGTTTGACATGAGCCTTAAGGACAGACTGAATTTAGACAGCCAAAGATGAAAAAGTAAGACTCGAATAAAGGTATGGCTGTGAGCGAAAGCACAGAGATGAGAAAGCCCAGATTAGTTACAGAGGACTTGAGGAACTGAGGAGAGAGAACTAGAAAGGTACACAGGGGGCTGTTTTCAAGGAATTTCAGGAAGAAATGATCAATTTTATTAGGCAACAATGGCTTTGCCTTTGGAAGATTCTCTCCCTTGTACCTGGAGAGACACTAAAGAAAGGGAGACCGCTTAGGGAGCTCCCTAACTGAGGAGAGGGAGTTATAGCCTGTGATGCTAGAACCTACAGAATTTAAAGTGTGAGGCAAAGGAAAAGAAACACAAACACGAGGGAGATAAGGTCATAGAAATGTATTTCATGAGCCATTAAACCATTAGCATGTTAGAAGGCGCACTTGTCAGGTATCAGAAGCATCATGATATTTTGCGCCTTTGCTCCTCAGTTTCTCTGTCTCTTACCACTGACTCTTTTCTGCTTGATCATACTGTAAGGACAGGAAAGATCAATCCCAGGATCTACATAAACTTGGAAGCTTTTTGTACATCTGGATGTAAAATTTACTTACATTCTTTCTAACCCACTGGAACAGCCAGCTAGTTCTGAGCCTGAAGAAAAATCAATCAGTTCTCTCAACATGAATCTCTGGTGTAATGCACAAGGAACACAAGGAACCTCCATAACCAAAACTCCCTGTGTGCATGAGCAGTTTCTTCCAAACCTTGTGGCAGACCATTTCAGGGAAGAGCACTGGCTTTGGAATCAAACCTGAATGCCAATTGATAGCTGTGTGGTCCAAAGCAACATGCTAAACCTGTCTGAGCCTCAGTTTCATCACCTTAAAATGGTTATAATATTTACCTCCTTAAAACTGTTGTAAAGAATAAGTTAGCTTAAAGCACACAAACTTTGATATATAGCATTTATTGTACACTGAAAACATAAAAGATGTATAGATAGATTTTTTTCTTAATTAAATAGGAGAGTAAGATGATATAGAAAGAAATATCATTGGACTATCATTTAAAAACCTGGAATTTAGAACTAGTTTCGGTTATATTAACCAGCTGAATGACCTTGAGTCAGCCTTTTACTGATTATAGACCTGTTTCTTTGTAGAGATAAAGGAATCTGATCTGGTAATCTCCAAACTCTTACACAGCTCTAGCATTCTGTGATGCTGTGAGAGGATTTTTTATTAGTCCCAACCTGTTTAAAACCAACTTACTTTATAGATAAGACTGGAAGGTTAGTTAGTTATTAAGGAATAGTAATCTGAGATGACCAAATAATGTTACATTCATATGTGATGTCCATACATAACCTTTTGAAACACGATTCTTATAGATTGAGGAAAATCCCATTTTTCTAATTTTTCTTAATTTGTGTATATAATATAGCATTGTGGTTAAGATCAGGACCAAAGACAGATTTCTTGAATTAAAATATCAGCTCTGCCATTTATTGGCTATAACCTACCTCATAAGATTAAATAATCTCCACACTCTAGCATCATGCATGTGGTAAGTATTCAATTAGTAATTTTAGCAGAACAAGGAAGAATACATTTCCTTACAATCCCAGCATACTGAACGTTTAAACTATTTTCAGTATACATTTGTCTTTCAGTTTCTTTATATGTAATTAAAGTAGGGTCAGAAATGTATTCTACTATTTTTTATTATTATAAGCATCTTCTATGTTGCTCTGAAGTCTATCTTCTGTTTGGTCAGGCCAGTATTCATAATTTTCATATCCATCTATTTTTTAATTTTGCTTTTAGATCATTTCTAATATTTCATTACAAGTAATGCTTCAGTGTACTTATAATACTACAATGGATATCATTTATATATACTTTTTCTTTTTAAGTACTTAGGATAAATATATCTCAAAGACTGAATATTTTTATGACCATTGATATGAATTGCTTTCCAAAAGGATATTAATATTTTATATTGCCACCAATAACATATGAGTACTATCTTTATCATATTATATCCAGATTTGAGGGTTTTAACTTTTTTATACTTTCCTAATAAGTGTAACATCTCATTATTTTCTTTTCCATTTGAGTTCTTATTAGCAAGGCTTAGTATTTGTCCTAATATTTATTAATTATATCCCCTCTTGTGCAAATAGCCTTTTTGTACTTTATCCATTTATCTCTTGGTTACTTGATTGAGCATCTTACATAATAAAGAAATTAACCTTAAGTCATATTTTGATGAAATTTGTTTTTCAATCTAATTAACACTTCTCTTTGGTACTTTATTTTTAGTTGTATACGGAGTTTATTTACTGAGTTCAGCATGTTCATTTTTTTACTTTGTGATTTTTTTCACTTCTAAATATAAAATTAATTACTCCAGATATTTGATAAGTACTACTTTCTCATATAGAATTGGATGAATTTGGAGACTTCCTTTTTAATTCCATACATCAGTAGTTCCCTTTTACCATTAGTAACACATTTTTATTTTTGTTTCACAATAATTTCACTGTCTGGCATTGCTAATAAAACCTCAATCCTCTTACTTTAATTGATACTCTTCAATTATATTTAATGACATCTTTAGTGTCTAAATCACATACTTTAAAAACATACTCCAGCATTTTCCCCCTTCTTTCCAGCATAATCTGTTTCCCTCTCTGTGAGATCTTTCCTGTCAGCATGCAAACATACTATTATTTCTCCCATCTTAAAACAACAACAAAAAAACCCTCATCCTCTATACTCGTCATGTTATTACCCTATTTCTCTCCCACTCTTTAAAACAAAAACCCTACAGAAAAACAGTCTATATGCTCTTTCTCCACATCCTCTCCTTCAGGTTGCTCTTGAACCCATACTATTTAGGCTTTGCCACCAAACACACTCCATTGAAATCACCCTTCTCTAGGTCAGCAGTGGCCAAATTTTTGGTCTTCGTCTGACTTAATCAGCAGCTTCTGATACAGTTGCTCACTCTCTCCTAGAAATGCTTTATTCACTTCTAAGAAACCTTACTTTTTTTTTTCTTCATAACTAACTCACTGGCTACTTATCCCTTCTCAGTCATGCCCTGACCTTTTTAAGTTGTTGTGCCCAAGAGCTTAGTTCTTAGATCTTTTCCCTTTTCTCTCTACACTCCTATGAGAACTGTCATTAATTTACATCTCCAACCCAGACCTCTCTGCTGAACTCACAATCATATATATTTTCAACTGCCTACTTAAGTCTACTTAGAAACATCTGACAGTAATCCCAAACTTAAGATATCCAAAAACTGAGCTCCTGAATTTCCTTCCCCATCTGGCTCCTCTGGCAGCCTGCCTCAGCTCAATTAATGACAATGAAGTCTTTCCATTAGCTCAGGCCCAAAACTTTGGGATCATCCTCGATTCCTCTTTTTCTCTCATTCCCTATATTGAGTCCTACAGCAAATCTTCTTGAATCTACTTTCAAAATATACACAAGATCCACGCACTTATCATCACTTTTGCCTATAGTACTCTAGTTCAAGCCAGCATCATCTCTTTAATATATTGTTATAATAGCATCCTGCTTCTATCTTTTGTTTATGTGTGTTAGTTAAGATTATGATAGGATTAATGAAAAACATTTTATGTAATTTTTAAATTCCTGTAGAAGTTTGAGGGTAGTCACAATTCGTAAGTGATATATTTCTTCCTTTATATATTCTTTAAATATTTTTAAATGGTTTTAAATCTCGGTGATAGCTAAAACATTTTCTTTCAGTTAGATTAGGGTAGATTTTATTTTTATTAACCAGTTTTGTTGAGCTCCATAATGTGTATAGCTTAAATGTTCATGAGTTGTGTCTAAGAATAGTATACTTAACTGAAATTGCTATTAGACGTTGAAAAAATAAGGTAGATAAGAGCAATGAGGTTTTCAAGGAAATTGAAAAAGTTAAAATCTTAAAAACATAATCTTTATGAATGCCCTGCAAGAGGTCATCTTTTCTGACTTCCTTTGATAAGACAGAAAACACATCCGAAACTATTGGATCATGTTTCCATTGCAGAGGCCAGAACTTCCAACAAGATTCCTTTATTAGCTTTCTTTTCAGAAACAGTTTGCTTTTGTTCACTATTAGCTGTTGTATTAGCTATTTCTTTTTCCACTGGATTTTTTAATGCTTTTAGGAGGGAGATTTATATTTTCAATTTTCAGTATAGATTTAAATGTTCAAATAAATGGTGTGTTGCAATAATAATCGCATAAATAGGTAATTTAAATAACTTTCGATTGTCACATGAAAAAAGATTACTGCTGAGTCTCTGTTAGCAGAACATGAGCTTATGTTTATGTCATTAATTATACATTTGCAGTAAACTACCCCTTTTATACACTTTTTTGAGGCTAAATGAAAGGTTAAAGGTACAAATTATTCTTTTATAAATGTCTTCATGTTTTCAAAACTGTCTGTTAAGGGTTTAAGCATACCTATTAGTGAAGTAAATTTACCAGCTGCACTCTTGTTAACTTTACAAAGGCAGCTATGACTGAAAGTCAGGCTTGATGTCATACTCACTAGATACAATGGACAGAGAAAATAGTAGCCATTAATATGGAATTACTGAACAGTAGCTAAAGATTATTTTAAGTAAAGAGCAGACTAGCTAATATCAGACTATTATACAGCCATTCATAATGATATTCAGAGTATTTTTAATGTCACTTGAAGATCCTTTAAACATGTCACGGTTTCTTAACCTAGCAAAATTTATATTTTGGACTGGATAATTCTTTCTTGTGGGGAAACTGCCCTGTGCACTGTAGGATGTTTAGCAGCATCCCTGGCCTCTACTCACAAGATGCCAGTAGCACCTCCCAGTTCTGATAGCCAAAAATGACTCCAGATATTACCGTATGTCACCTAGTGGACAGAATTACCACTGGTTGAGAACCATTGTGTTAAGTGAAAAGGGAAGAAAAATATATGTGGAGGAAATAAGCCTGAAGCTGCACTGCTCAGTATTGTAGCCAACAATTCCATGTGGCTATTTAAATGTAAATTAAATTTAAAATTAAGTTCCTCAATTACACTAGCAACATTTCAGGTGCTCATTAGCCACTCAGTCTTAGTGTTTACCTTATTGGACAGCACAGAAGTAAAACACTTCCAACATTGCAGAAAGTTGACCCCCTACAAAATACATTCTGCTCAGCATCCCCAACTGAAAATAGCTTAGGTGTTTATCATTTGTTGGCTTCTATATACTTTATAGGAGAAATTATAGGCTATAATGACATTTGAAAATTTATAAATGTCTCAGGATATCTCTCATTTAAGGATTTTCTTTATAAAATACTATTACTGACCAATCTGTCATATTATTTTTACTATTTCCAAAATTAATTTCTATTTCAATGTTTACAGAGAATTTCCCAAATTTGATAAAAATTGCTGATACAATACACTTTGAAAATAATTTTTATAATCACATTGTACACATTAACTCTTATATTCCTACCTTTTAAATTTATAAATGAAATGTTGTTTACAAGTTATAATTTCTTAGTCCTAGAAGTTGTTAGCATGTTGCTTTTCTTACTATTAACAGTGTCATCAACTCTGCAGAAGCAGAGTAACTAAGGCAATCATGAAAGTCATAGGAAAAATCTAAACATAGTAGGTTTGTACTTGCCAATAATTCAAAACATAATTTCAGGATGTATTCAGATAGTGCTGAGAGCATTAATATTTTCAAGTAATGATATGCCCATTTTAGGAAAGAATTATTCTCAGCCATAAATAAAACCAAGCATTCTGCTGTAGAAAATTTCTTTAACCTTTTATCATGTCACATTTCTGAGGAATGTATTAGTTTGCTGGGTCTGCTAAACAAAGTACTACAAACTGGATGGCTTAAACAACAGAAATGTATTGTCTCACAGTTCTGGAGGTTAGAAGTCCAAGATGAAAATGACAACAGGATTGATCCCTTCTGAGGGCTGTGTTTCTCTCTTAGCTTCTTTGCATGCCTTGGCTTCTAGATGCATCACCCTGATCTCTGCCTTCATCTTCACATGGCATTCTCCCTTTGTGCATGTCCAAATTTCCCATTTTTATAAGGACACAAGATATATTGGAAGAGGGTCCACCCTAATTACATTTTAACTAGATTACCTCTGTAAAGATTCTATGTCCAAATAAGGTCACATTCTGAGATGGTAGAGGTTAGTCTCCAAAATATCTTTTTTGGGTGGACACAGTTCAACCCATAACAATCTCTGGTATATATCCCGAGAAAAACTAGTGTATACCAAGGAATAGTTTTAGGGATTGGATTAGAAAATGAGAAAAAAAAGTCTAACAAAATAGCTGTCTTAATATAATATGAATTGTTATATGGGGGAAGGGTACAGATTTTTCTATCTTATTGTAAAATGCAAGGCTAGAGCAATAGGTAGATGTTATTGGGAAGACGATCTTATTTAATGTAAGGGAAAACTCTAATTCCTGGAGCTGTTCAACATTGAGACTGACAAACTCATGAGAGCAGCGTGCTCTTCATCACTGGAGGCATGAAGCGGGGAATAGAACCCTAGTTGAAGAGCTTAACAAATTACCTGTATGCACCCTATGGAGAGTCACAGACAAATTACTGTGAAGTATTTAATAAAACTCAGATATTTAAACGAATACATTATATTATATAAATAGCAATAATTAATAAACAGCATTATTTGATATTTTTAAAAGAACATGAATATATACAACACTGAATAAATTATATGCTAAAAGTTCTACTAATGTGACACTTTTTCATCATCAAACTTAAAGCACCAATCTTTAGGGCTCCCAAAATTTGGAATGCACTTTCGCCAAAACCATTAAGTTGATAAACTGACTTCTTTTCCTTGTTTAACATTTGAGTGGCCCACAGGAACAATAAGCAGTAGGCATCCTTGAGTGTTGACTTAAAGAAAGTGCAAATGTGGGAATAGAAGAAAACAGACTTTCTGATATTTGCTTAATGGGTGTCAGTATTGCCATGATCAGTTCTTTACTGCATTGTGCCTGGTTTTTGTTTTCTATTGGGAACTCTGACCAATCTCACTAAAACTAAAGTCAGTAAAACATAGGTGGTAAACCATTTTAAGTTACAAAAAAAGAGACCTTGATTACCTCGAATGACTGAGAAATATAAAAGAAATGCTGAAAATGATATCACCTATAATCTAAAAATAATAACTGCCTAGATTCTCTTTAAGTATATGATAAGAGAAAGAACTGTGTGAGGAAGGAAAACATTCATTTTCTTCCTTTGAAGAATTCAGTTCTGCTCCCCTACTTCAAAGTATGTCATCACTGTCTCTTGTCCTCTCTTTTATACTTTCTTCACTTTTCTGTCTAGTTTTACTCTTTTTCTCTTTACTCTCAATAAAGGCGAGGAGAGAATTGTATTCTCTCTGTCATATACAGAGATGTATAATAATTCAAAAGATTATAAATATAATCTGTAGTTTCCAAATCAACAGAGGAAAAAAAAGGAGGCTAGAGGGATATAAAACATCAACATAAAGGGGCTGGAGGTAGGGGTTATATGGACAAAAAAGATGGTAGAAATAAGCTGAAATATATCAATAAAGACAATAAATGTAAGCACATTACATTCTTCTGTAAGGTACTTTGAAGTTGGATGATTCATTCACTTTATTATACTTCATAATTTAGAAGTATATGTTGTATTTTTTTTATATATCAACTGTTATATTTAAAAAATGCTTAACACTTGCAGTGAGTCAGAACCAAGATATCTATAGTAACTAAAGGGACAAGGTAAGACAACAGGGAGCAGATACCGACAGAAAGAAGATGCCGCCTCAGTCTCAGCCCATATGCTTCTTGCTGGTGTAGAGGCCAGTTTCAGTGCTTAGCCAGGCATCAGATGGAGAGAGGGAAGGGGCTGCACCTGTCATGAAGAGTAGTATGTGAACAGAAGGCCAGAACCTCTGTGAAATCACCAGGCAGACTTGTCTCTAGTGTCTTCTTTTCCTCAAAGCTGGTATGAGTCCAATGAATAATGTCCAGTTTCTTATTTTCCCAAAGGATTTTCAAGGTTTTAAAGTAAGTACATTGATGGCCACTTGAAAGCATTCTCTTTTTTCCCCTCTTATTTTCAGATAATAGTTTGTTTGATATGTGGAATAATGCTATAAAAAGTAACTCAGTGTCTAAAAAAATATATAAATTAATGTGCGTTCACTATGGCTACTTCCAAATTGAGACAGACTGAAGAAATGTAGAAATGTAGAATAATATTCTTAATGACTTCTGCTTTGTATTCTTAATGACTTGCTTGTCCATTTTGGTAGTTTAGCTGTTCAAAAATGTTATATTGCTTGAAATTCCCTAATGCCTACATAAGAATAATTTAACTTTTAGGTCATTTGTTTCAGAGGAATTCCCTCCAATTGCAAAGGAAGGGACATTTGTCCCAGAATCTGAGATGGGTTTAGACCTACAATGGGAAATAACTCCTAATATTAACATTTATAGCTAATGTGTAGCTCTGATTCCTGATGCACACTGAGTATTTAAACAAAAGGAGGAAAATGAAAAATATTAAACAGTTGTGTATTTTCCATGTGGTCAGCATTGCTGTGGGGGTTTTCTGGCTAAGACATCTGTCACCCACTGACAGCCAGGATTTATTTGGCCTGTTAGGCTGTCCCTTGCTCCCTTATCATTCATGTGCTGTACTTACTTGGTCAGTAGAGAGGGACATTCAGAGCCTCTCGGCACCTCAGCAACATGATTATGAGACATTAGCTAGTAGATTTGCAGTTCTGTCTGTAGAGATTTCCAGTTTGAGAAAAAAGAATGGTAGCCTGCAGATGGGCTCTGAAATCAAAGACCGTTTATTCCCTTTATTCCTAGCACATTCTTGTTTTATTATTGTTTTCTTTGTCAGAGTCTTATGTTTTGCTAATATTTAATCCTTCAAACTAATCTTAAAACTTCCCAATAAACAGACAAATTTTCCTAACTTTATTCATCCTTTAAAAGGGAATTTTGTATGATGGGGTTACTTTAAAATTACAGCTTTGAACCAGAAAAGCAGTATTATATAGCTTTACAAATGGTGAAAATTGATGCTGCTATTTGAGAAATATGGTTGATAGGGTGGTAACTTTCACCTCTTAAAAATCTTAATAAAGTTATTTTCACTGTAACAGAACACATGATAAATTAGGAATATCTGTTTTCATAGAGATGCCTTGGATTCTTCATTTGAAATTAGAACTCATAAAGCACTATAATGTATTTAAAAGCTTTTCAGACACCTTTCCCAGACCCCATTCCTAAAGATTCTGACTTAATTGTTGTGGAATGGGGCCTGAACATCTTTATTTTTAAAAGCTCCCCAAGTGGTTAGAATGCAGAACCAGGTTCGAAACTATTACACTAAAGGTTATGTGATAGAAAACCTGGTAGGCTTTTTTTTTTTTTAATAGTGTCAGAAAACTATCACAGAATCGAGCTGCCAAATATTGTTACCTTCTTAAAACAAGGAAACAAAAATTGTAAAATATCCTTACTTTGGTTTTCAGTGATTTGATGATACTAAATCCGCATACCTAGAAAATATCTGAAGCTTAGCAATAAGCAACATTAGTGTTCTATAAAGTAATCTTTCCAAACAAACTTGATTGGTCTTAGATTGAATTACAGAAGTATTAGAGTAAAGGAATGTAGTGGAAGGAATGTCTGGATTTTATTACAACATTCTCTTTAGTACTTCATGAAATTCAACTTGGAAATGCATTTCATATTCCCAGCTAGCAAGTGAACAAAGTCTAGCAAACAGCAAAATATCACATTTGTCAGGTTAGCTGAATAGCACACTTGCAGCAGTATACATTTATGCTGCCTTAAAAAGATCATTTATAAAATTTGTCAATATGGAATATGTGTTTATTTTTAGTTAAATCCTTCAAAGTCATTTCATGCATTTAGACGTTTCCATAGTATTAACATTGTATATTAGATTGTGTTATATGACTTGGTTAAAAATTATAGTTAATGAAAATCTGGAGGGGCTAGGGAGGTAGGAGGAAGCATCAGGGCAAATTTCATCATTCATTGCAGAAAGACAGATGCTGTTTAGAGTTGAAATGACAGCCTTTCATAATCCTTTTCTTAAAATTAAAGGATTACTTTAGGTCTTGACATTTCTACTATTTAAGTAAAATTTTGTTCTTTCAGTTTTACTTATGTTAAAATTAAGCAAAATGTAATTTAGGGTTTTTATTTTATTTTTTTATTCTTTAATGTTACTACATATTTGACCCCTTATACCCCATCTACCTCCCTCCTCCCCCCACTCTCCCTACCCTCTGAAGTGTTTTTATTTTAAATTCCATATATTTTAAGATCTCAGTTTTACATACTTTTTCTGTCAATTTTTGTTCTCTACTAATAACATGGAAAGAAATGTTTGGATCATCAAATGTGATAACTGATTATTTCTGGTCATTGGATCTGGGGTTGAGTTTTATATTTATACTTTTTGGTAGTATTTATATAATAAATATAAATCATTTCTACTAAAAATATTCTTTAAGCAACTAAACATGTTGCTTTTTAAAATGAAATATTTAAATCAATGACTAGTTTTAATATAATTTCCCTCAGAAAAATAAATGCCTTCATTTTATAGTCTAAACTTTTAATACCAAACATGACTGAAATCTTTTGCGTGCTATTCTTAGAATAGCTACTGTGTGTACAAAACGAACTGAAATACTAGCACATATGTGTAATCTTATGGCCTTAACTTCATAAAGTTCTTTTTTTCTGGTAGTTCAAATGATTCTAGATTTGCCTTAGACCCCTAAAGTTTGCCTACTTAAGGGGGTTTCATTGCTCTTAAACAGATAAAAGCGAAACATGTACAAAGCAAAATAAAATTTCCTTGTGTTCTATATTAGAACAATAACAGTGGTAGCATTTAAACCCAAATAAGCAGTATTTGTTAGCTAAAGAAGTACAACCATCTACCAGAAATTGATGGTCTTTATTCTAACATATTTATTCTATACAGAGAAGTCTTTAGTTAAGGCTGATGAATTCCCTATTTATACTAGGAAAATAATTAAGTGCTTAGTTATTTAAAGTTTAGCATTTTATATGAAGTTTTAAGTTCTTCAAGATCATAATAAAGATGTCTCAACAAAGGATAGATGATATTTCTTTTTTACAGCTAAAGTGGCATTGTCTTATGGCAGCAGCATAAAGAGTATTCAGTTCCTTCCTTGGCCAGCTGTGAAATTATTTTTATGAAATTACAACTTTTTGGATTCACATTTATATCAATTTTTGCATAAGGCAAAAATATCAGTATTTTTATGTCTAATTATTTCTAATTCACACAGTTGAGTTTCAAAAAATGCAACACCACATCATCATTATTACTCTTTTGAGTCAGTACAAGTGACCTCACTACTTCATAATAGTCCTATGATCTGACTTTATCCTTAAAATGGAGACCATTCTACTCTTAATTAACTCAGAGAGGTTGCTAAGAGGCATAAATGCAATATTCTCAGTGAATGTCCTTTATACCTACCTATATGGCCTATACAGAAATATATTAACAGTCCTTGTTCCGTAAAACAAGCCATTTGCATTACAGCAAGGATTACTATTTCAGAGTTGCAACCCTTTCATTAAAAATGTTGTCTCGATGTCTAGATGTAACATTTACTGAGTGAGACTACCCTAAACAATAGCCAAGTAGAGGACATAGGTTAGGCAAGTGAGAAAGAAGATAAAGCATTTGATATTATATCTGTTAAAAACACAATAAAATACTACCTCATTCATTTTGTAAAATGTTATTAGAATTATAATGAAATGGAAGATGAGGAAAAACAGACTTCTGAAATTTATCAGTTTTGTTGTTATGTTAATATTCTTTGGACAACAACTTACAGGACCTTAAGTAAACTCACTTTTAACAATTTGAGTGTGAGTCTAAAAAATTACTATTTCTAATTTAGGTAAGACCTCAGCTATTCACTTCCATCTTTCTGGGGTCATTCAAGGGTACAGGATGCACACATATAGTCAGTCCCTACCTGCAGCCCTGCAGTGCTCTTGCTCTAGCTGTTCCTTGTGCCATTAATGCCGTCTTCTTCTATACTTCATTATGCCCATCAATTCTCCCCAGCTTTTCATCATACAGTGTTGCTCAGCCCCTGACTTCCATGCCCTTGGGAGTCTGTGCCCACTGCCACCAAGGCCACCCGGAGTTTTTTGCTGCTTTCGGTTATTTTGTGCTGCATAACAAATCACACCAAAACTTAGTGGCTTCAAAATAAAACAAACATGATACCTCACGATTCTGTTATACATGGAAGAGGACATTGGCCTTCTTTAATATTTCTATTATTATGTTCACATGGCAAGCGTCTATTGTTTAGAATTATTTTTAAAGCCGTTTCATGCGTTAGAAGGATTCTGGTGCATTAAAGTTTTTTTCTAGTACTGGTAAACATAAAGTCTTCAGTTTGATGGTGGAATGACAAAATTTGCAGGTGTCATTTATAAGTATTTGACAATTTTTTTTCCTTTTCTCTCTTTTATAAACTGACCGAAATTCTAGGGTCATATGATTAAGTTACCTTTATGGTCAATAAGAAAGTAAAACTGATTCTAAGTGAAGAGGAAAATAGGAAATTTGTCAGTTCTTAGATGATCATGACTCCTACTGGTAAAAGTAGTTTATTAAAAAGGTTGCCTTGATTGTTAAAGGGTAAATTTTTTAGGAAACAATCTTAACAGGTTTAAACAGTTGGATGAAGAAATATATTTTCTAAAAGTGATTTTTTTTCTGAGTGACAAAACTGGGCATACATGATTTATTACGATACTATTTCTAGCAAACAATGATTTTAAGGGTATTCATTTTTTAATCTTGTTTCTCTGGAGGTGATATATGTGTGTGTGTGTGTGTTTTAAAAAGAAATTGTTGGAATTTGTCCAACTTCTTTTATGTCCCTTCCCTGAGGAAAGCTATATGGTATTTAAAGTTGGTATTGTTCAGTATGTTGCTGTGGGTGCTAAAGAAAAATAAGGGAAATACGTAAAAGGTAAATCTTTGGCCATCAACCAATAACAAAAACATTCTGTGAAAATAATTTTTTTAATGAAACAAATACACTTTAAACAAGTTGAGAGTAAATCAGGATGTATGAGAAATAAAGAAAACAACCATCAATCCAAACGAATATAACATTGGGAAATGTAGCCATTTTTATATGTATATTGACATTGAGACTTCTGCTATTGAAAGAAATTAGACTTCTATTACTGCTTTTTTGACTTTATGGTTTAATACATTATGATAAAAAGATGTTGTTGTGTGTCAAATTGAGACAAAATTGCTGATACTTATGTTTGACTAAGTGATAATTACACTTAACCCATCAGGATATAATGCTACTGCTGTCATAAATTTCTAATCCTAAATGGCCATTGCATTTTTTAAAAGGACATAAAATCATGGTTGTCAGAGTGAATATTTAGCACTTTGTCAACTTCTTTTGTCACTTTTTCATTTTCTGACCTCAGCTAGGCTATATTTCTATATTAGGTTGTGTGTACAAAAGTTTCAGTCCTGCCTTTGTAAAGATTCTTTATTTCTTATTGCTGCAAATATTTATTGAGTACCTACTGTGTATCCAAGAGTATTCTAGGACTTGGTGATGCAGAACTCAACTTGGCCCAGTTTTTGTCCTGACAGAACACCCAACACAGAGACAGCAGATGGGAAAGACCATGAACATAATACTGTGGGACAAGAATACTAGCTAATATTTATGAACTGTGTACTGTGTGCCCGGCAGTGTTATATGGCTTAACTCAAAAAGTAGTCACTGTTATTATTGCATTTCACAGAAATGCAAACAGGCACAGAAAGGTTAATGACCTGCCCAAAGTCACACTGCTAGTGGTGTCACATCAAGTATGAACAGATGTGAGGACAGCGAGGAGGGGTTTCTCACCTGGGGAGGCAAGGAAATCTAAGAGAAAAGTCGCCTTTCAACTCCCTCTTTGACGTTATTCTCCTTGGGAAGAGGCCCCAATCAGAGAGGGAAAATATGCCAAGGCATAGAAACAAAATAACATGACAGTAACATCTCAGTATCATTGGAGATGCAAAAAAATGAGAGTAGAGAAGTCAGATGAGTTAGGTCTAGCCTTGTGTAGCCTGATAAGGAGTTGTTTATTGAGAAAGCAGGAAAGACAGTTAAAAGATTTTACATAATGGTATTAACAGGGGACCTGGGGAAAGTCATGAGGACAGAGAGTCCCCATGAAAAATAAGAAAGGTCAGAATTAAGGTTGTGGTAAATGTTTGGGACATGGGGACAGATATGAGAGAGATTTAAGGGGGAAATTTGACAAAACTTGGTGTTTGGATGTGAGGAGGAGGAAGGAATTTCAGATATCTGGCTTGGATTACTTGAGTGGGAGGTGTCACCATTTTGTGAGATGAGAAATGAGAGGAAGAACAGGTTTAGAGAGAAAGGAATGGTGAGCTTCAACAACAACAGCAACTGTGAGGTGTTGAACTAAGTGGTCAGACCACTTTAGATAGAGAAGGAACACAGAGGTAGGTAAGATGTTGGCAACGTTCTCGTTTTAATTTGGGTATTTGGTTCACATGTGTTGTTAGATGTCATAACTTGTATGTATATTATATATGTTCTCTAAGATGAATCAAACATTACATAAGAAATTTAGAAAGCGATGTTTGATAAACCTGCTATAGGAAGAAAAATACCACACTACTTTAGACTTTGAGAAAGCGTCCTAATTATCCCTGTATGTGTATGCAGTTACTTAAATGCTAGTAATGCAAAGACCATTTGATTTACCTGATGCTTTCTTTACACATTAAAAATTAAAAATAAAAAGAGAACTAGGGGATCAATGGCCAGCAGAAGATGCTATCATCTGCTGATCTGTGCTAGTTTTCATGTGTTAGATTAATTTCTATGGCTCTCTTATTTTTAACAAATATAAGGAAGAAAGATTGGCTATTTGGAAAAAATGAAACTTTGCTTTTTGAATTACTTATGGTAATTAAGGGTCATACTTTAGCATGTTGTATTTCTGTTAAAAAATAAAATATCTTGTTTGGAATAGAGTTATTTAATCTAGGGAGTGACTTGCAATTTTAAATGTGGTAGTTAGGGAAGGCCTCAGTGAGAAGTTGAGATTTGAGCAAAGACTTGAAAGAGGTAGGGACATTAGCTGTGCAGAAACTAGAAAGAGCTTCCCACAGTGAGTAAACCAAGCATGAGCTCCAGGGTGGGGCCCTGCTCAGCACAGAAGGTCAGCTTTGCTGGGGCAGAGCAGTAATGTGGCCAGATACATAGACCATTGTTAAGGACATTGAAATTTACTCTGTGTGAGGTGGGTTTTCTGCAGAAGAGTACTATTATCAAATTTTATTTTAAAAGATCTCTCTACCATGGAAGATAGACTGTGCAGGCAAAAGGATGGAAGCTTGGAGTCTAGGAGGCTATTTTAATAAACCAATAAGAGATGAGTGGTGATTTGGACCAGGTGGTAGCAATTGCCAGATTCTGGATTTATTTTAAATATGTAATGCAAAGAATTGTTTAACAGATTGTCTGTGGATATTCAAAGAGATGAAATTGGTTATGTTCACCTAGAGAGTGAGTAGAGAAGAAAAGAGAATTGACAAGTTATTTCTGAAATGTATATGGAAATGCAAAGGACCAAGAATAGGCAAAGCAATCTTGAAATAGAATAACAAAGTCAAATAGTGGGATGACATACTTAATAATTAGATATTAGTCATTATTAATAATTAATAATTAATTATCATTGTGAATTAATAATAATTATTATTAGTTAATTATTATTCTTACTTAATTATTATTATGAGTTAATAATGGGATGAGTTAATCAGATAGCAAGATCTATTACAAATCTACAGTAATTAAGACAGTGTGCTATTGGAGCAAGGATGGACAAATAAGCCAATGAAAAAGCATAGGGTCTGGTAAGAGTCCCATCCATATATGGATACTTGATTTATGAGATAGGTAACACTACAGAGCACTGAGGAAAGGTGGTTATTTACAATAATGATCAATTATTGGATATCTATATATCCATATAATCATAGCCCCTAATTCATACCATACACAAAAATACCAATTCCAGTCTGACTGCACGTAAAAAAGTAAAACAATAAGACTTCTAGAAGATAAAATAGAAAAATGTCTTCATGACTTTGAAATAAGAAAAAACAATCTTAAAACAAGACACAAAAGGCAATAGTCATAAATGAGAAGACAAAATTAAAATTAAGTATGTCTTTTCAACAAAAGACACTGTTAAGAGAGTAAAAAAGAAAGTCAAGTGGGAGAAAATATAAATGGCGCACATTCAAAATATATTAAAAAAAAAATGGACAAGGGACTTTACACCAAAGAGGAGAAGGACATATTCAAATAGCCAAGAAACCTAGGAAAAGGTTCTCTTACTTCTCTTTCTGGAGTGGTGGCAACATTATGTAATGCTGAACCATATTTCCATTTCCTTTGTATATCTTTGGGAAAAGAACTAGAGCTTCCTGGGTCTTTATTTGTACTACTATATCTTTAAGATGAACTACAAATTGGAGATTGTTCAAATTTTAAATTAGAATGGTATACATTTAAAGAAAATAAAAACCTACTTCTGAACATCGAGATTATTATCTAAAGAAAAGCTTTCCTACCATAACCATCCATAAACATAAACAACATTAGGCACACTCACACAGAACCTTTTTATTAAGAGTTGGATGCCTTGGCCCATCTACTGAAACCTGTGATGTTGGGCATGGGGAGGTTGACAAAGTCAGAAAAATATCAAGAGGAACACTAACGTTTCATATCTTAAAAGAAATATGATTACTGGGGAAGAAGAATGCAGAGACTATTCTGTCCACAAAATACGTATTTTCATATATTGTTTCAAAATTTATTTTGCCTTTTCTTCAAAGATGTAACATAAAGGTAGAGGCTGCCATGAGTGGCAGTTATTGTCATAGGAGGAAGGGGTTTTCATTAGATGGCACTGGGATCCAAGGTAACCAGCATGTGTTTAGCAAGAACTGGAAATGATAAGGATGGAAAAGCATCTGTGTTTAGAATGCTCCAATGAGCAATCAGCACTCTCCTGAGATGACCCTTTGCTGTTGCTAGGTGCTCATTTCTGTTTCTGGAGTGGGTGGCAACATTATGTAATGCTGAAGCACATTTCCATTCTCTTTATATATCTTTGGGGAAAGAATTAAAGCTTCCTAGTTTTTTATTTTATACCATTAATTTTTTTAGATTGAATAGAAATTGGGAGTGTGCAAATTTGGCCTAAAAATTGAATGGTAGGATGTACATTTCAAGAAAAGACTTAAGACATTATGACTTTTTGGTTCTAATTACTATCTCCTAAACAAGGGCATTTTTTTTTTTATGTAGTCATAAGACTGCTATCATCTAAAAAATATAACATTGATAAAATATTAACACCAAAAGTACAGTTCATATTCAGATTGCCCAAATCACCCTAATAATGCCTTATATAGCTGCACTGTTGTTTTTAATATAGAATCCAAACAAGGATCACACGTTGCAGTCAATTGTCATTTCTCTTCAGTCTCCTTAACATAGAACAGTGCCCACATAATGGGAAATTTTAACACTCCTGTCTTTTCAGTTGATAGATCAGCTGCCTTTTGTTTAATCACTTTTTTTTTTTTTTTAGGGAGAAAAACAACATAGTCAGAATTGGTGGAGATCGTACCATCTCTCAAGCGTGGGAGTAGGGTCATCCAGAACTGCTTTTCGTGAAACAATCAGTAAATGTTTCACAAGAGGCAGAGGGCTTGGTAGTGCCAACTAGCAAGCATGCTGGTTTTGTGCTGTAATTACTGACATCAGAATTAAATTAGGTGGCGGTGTGTAGTTCTTGTGGCACATGTTTGTTCTATTTTTCTGTTGATGATTTGCCCAGTATAGTATAAAGTTCCCACCCCCCTTCTGATTTACTTATACAAAGCAAGTACTTAGACATTTAATCAATTTAATCTCAAGAGAAAAAAACATAGAGAATATTTTTAAATGCTTTTACAATGTTTAATTTTTATGTTCTGATTGGGGTATTTCTATAATTTTATTTATGTTACTGTTTGTTTTCTATGTAAAATAAGGAGCCCGAACCTTCTTTCAACCTCATTAATGAAAGATAATAATATGCAGGGTGTCTGTGAAAAAAAGAGTTCTCAACATAAAAAGGGAGATTGTTTTAGCCCTAGAGAGTGGCATGAGAAAATTTAAAGGAAGTGGTTTAAGAAATGTGAAAATGGAATGTTGTGACTTCCAAAGCATCACAAATTAGGTTTTAATTAAAAAGCAATGATGAGTTCACTGTTGTGCTAGAAGATACAGTACTTGGCACATAGTATGCCATCAGTGAAAGCTATTTTTAAGGTAACAGGAATTTAAAAAATTCATTTATTTGAAAGCAGAATGTTAAATTCACTTTAGATTGGCTGGTTAAAGAGTTGTGCTAATCTGCGATGTGACTCTAACTTGAAGTATACAATAGGTATGAATGTCTGATGGGAGGACTTTGCAGCAATTTTTGATCTGACTTCAATTCAGAGAAGTTCACTTCATGGTCATGTGGTAGTGAATATATTGCACAGAATATTATAGAACCCATGTTTATGGCTTACTCATCTTTTATTTGTGTAAAGGCATGTATTTTAAGAGAAAATTTTCTCAACATTTTCAAAATGTGGTTTGTGATTTTTCTTCATTAAAAGGTTTTTTTAAAACAGATTACAACTGAGTTCTCAATATCTTCCTTGTTGATGGAGCTAATGGTAAATTCGGGTTTAAACAGATCCTGTGTTTTAGGGGTGAAATAAAGAAAACAATTTTTCTAAGTTAAGTATAACTCACGAGGCAGATTGATCAGATGATATGAGTAATTCTTAACTCCATCAAGTATAACCACCTAACCAGTTTGATAGGAATTGGAGATTGTGTGAATATTGATTAAAGCTGTGGATATTCCTCTTTGTAGACTTTGCACTCAATCAAAAAATGGGTCTCAGATATCTTTACACTGTATATGACAGTATGTTGGCAGGTCTCAATTACAATTACTTAGGCAACTGCTGAATGTTGACTTCATTCGACTACTAATATTGAGGATCTGTGTGCTATGAGTTATACATTATATGAAATACAAAATTTTTGTTTCGTTTTTATATAAAGGAAAGAGCACAGGTCTTGAAATTAGAAGTTATTATGTTTTGGCTTCAGCACTTGCTGAGTGCTTAATTCATAAGATTTTAATCCCTGAGCCTTACACCTTTATCATCTGTAGAAATAGAATAATAATACCGACCCACCTATGAGTTTCTTATTTGTAGCGATAGTCAGAATGGAAAAAATTACACCTGGTAAACTGGGAAATGCTGTAGATTGTGGGAACTATCATCTTCTTTTAGCTGTGTAAGCCATTCTGTGGAACTTTGCCCACAAGATGTGGTGTTGAGTATTTCAAGCATTTGTAGCCCTTCATTCTATAGTGTACTCTGTATTGAGTTCAGCATTCTTTTTAAGCATTTTTCTATGGTTTAGTCTACTGCATGGTAAGCCCTGGTAGTGGGGAGTGGGGCGTGGCTGGGGAGAGAATAAAAGGATGATGAAGTATAGTCTGATTTGCTGTGGATTGATTCTTGCCCCTAGTTTTATCTTAGCTTTCCTTTTACAGTAGAAATTAGAAGTTCTGGAGTAAATTTAGAAGTTGAGCTCTGACAACATGAAAATTCCAAGCTTCATAGCTCCTGATGACTATAATTAAAACATGTATAAATTCTTTCAAAGGAATTTTTACTGTCTTTCTCTCCTTGGCAGTTTTAAACTTGTGTCATTGGTTACAGAATTCAGGATTTGAGTTTTTCTCATGGGTTTGACTTTTTCTTCCTGTATGTAATTTTCGTATTTTTCTTTAAGGCCACTGAACTGTTCTTTTGCTAAATGGGAATTCTCTACTAGCAGAGATTCTTAGCAACAAATCTCTTTTTCTTGAATTTGTATAAGTCAAAAGTTATATATTATTTTGGCAATGATCACGGCATGGACTTTTGCTTCATGATAGCTGCTCAACCCATGGCTTAATGACTCATGCAGGGAGAGTATTCACAGGTACATTGGTTATCACCAGACCTTGCAACAGTTATAATCATTTGGCCTTAAACAGGAAGAAATTCATTATTTGCAAAGATTTGTTCAATTTTGTCACTTGAGTTTACTCTAAATTTTGTTACTTGAGTAACTCTTTTTCCCTTATGACTGCTTACATTTATTTTAGTGTGTAAGGAGTTTGGCAAGTCAAGATAACTATAGTTATTTTTCATTACTTTTAAAAATCCAATTAAAGTGAAACCAGTGTACTATACTGACAGCATATTGCTCAGTCATAAGTTTTAATCAAAAGGCAAAGTAAGCATAATACTGTCACACCTTAGTTTGTTGAAATGCAGAATTCAGAAATTCAAATTCTTGAGTCCCACTTCCAAAGATTCTCATTCCTAATTGATTCCTATACACAGACATGTTTGGGAGCTAATGAACCATTTATAGAGGATGCTTTTCAAATAGTTCTCAAAGGCTTAGTATTCCTCAGAGGATTCTACAATCAATGAAATTCAGTTCTCTAAGGACAACTTAATTGCATTTGTCTCATTAATTTTCATTTGTCTGTTATTTATTCAGGTTCCTACGAAAGATTTCCTTAGAAGGAAAAATACTGCTTTAGAAAAGAGTCAAAAAACTATCATTATAAGATAGACTATTTCTGTGATTCCTTATTATTTCAGATTCTGATTCTGTTTTTCAAATTCATTAGAGACTATGTTAATATTAGAGACCTAATATTCAAACAATCAAAGTGAACTGTGATACAGGGCAGAAAACTTGTGCCTTCTTTATCTTACATGAAGCCCTTTATAAACTTGGTTACCATCATAACCTATCTTTTTAAATTTACTAAATTCTGTGAATTTCTTCTACATAGTGTTTTATTGTCCTCTTGATAGAAGCATACTATAATTTCCCTTGACTAAAAAGCATATAGGCAGTGGTATGCCAGTAATGCATAACAACTGGAGGAAAGGGGACCAATTCATATCATTTGCTAATTTATGACATACATACTCCCTATAATAATAGCCTATTTCAAGCAACCAGTGTTATGTCACTGAATGTGGAGCTGGGAAGAGACACACACACCATACTTAGTATTACCACCATACGGATAGTATAGATGTAAATGGCTTTAAGAGTATAGCAAAATGTAGTAAAATAATTAGGAAATGATGAGGTTTTGAGTATTTACTGTTTTTGTTATTAATATTTTCTCTATTTAAATTATTTTACTGCAAGATATCCAAGAAATTGTTTCCATGCTTATTTCTGGAAATAGATCATTTCAAAATGGGAGACTTTTACTTTGCATTTTCTACCTTATTCTGTTGTTTAATTAAGTTACATTTAGGCGCAACAATAAAAATGATATTAAAGAAGCAGCTCTCTAGGTGATTTTGATGTGAAGCTAAGTTGGGGAACCACCAGTTATAGCTACCTAAACTAAAAAATGTCCTTGGTTCTCTGGTGCCTTAGAGGTGAATTTTGTGCTTAATTGCAGTGACTACTACATTTTAACTATTTATGTCATAGTCTTTCAAATTATTTGAGAAACCTGTTGCCATGTGTATATGGTAAAATATGAAGAAAAATAGGACTAAAAAAAATAGAAATCAAACTAGAAAATCAATCAGGTGAATACAAATATAAATATGCCAAGTGTGAGGCCTATCAGTTGATGTAATTGAAGAAGAGATTATCATATGAGCTTCCTGGCAATCAGTGGTGGGTGTGGGGAGGAATAATTATCATTAGTTAGAACGGCATTTTCACAAAGAATGCTTAGCTTTGCATTGTACTGAATTCCAAATCTCATACATGAAATTTCATATATTGGGATACCAATATAATAGACAATGCCCTTAACATGATTCATCTAGTATTTATAGCTGCGGGTTTCATATGGCAATTTCTGTAATACACTTAAGAAAAAACAAGGATGTAATATTAAAAAGCAACTCAGTTAAAATGACTTTACCCTCAAAAAATAAGGTATAATGGTTTAGGACTATAACCTGGTGGTCAAGCTTGATCCAAATTCCTAGAGGAATAAAGATTTAGAACAAGACAGACCAAAAAAATGGCAAATAAACATACTCATCTCCTACCCTTCATTGAGTTTATGGTCTGTGTAGACAAAGATTCTGAGACCAGGGTGGGCAGAAAAGAGTGCAGTGAATGACTAGCAATCTCTAAGCCATAGGATGGGGCATAGCAGAAAGATCTCTGCATATTTGCCCTCCTTATGCCAGGATATTTTAGGTAAATTTCAGTAGTCTCAGACAGTCTTTATTGTAAACTGGATTACAGGCAATGAGATTTATACTCTTTGAGAAGGGCCTGGAGTATTGTACTTTGTATTTCTCTTTGAGAGTGTAGTATATGGTCATCTTGTTAATTATGACTAATTCATCCTAATGATCCTGGTACATCTGTCTTTCATCATTCTGAATTTTGATCCTATAGTTTATTTTGTTCATTTAACATTAGTTATCCTGTTTTAATTGCTAGTCTCATTGAGGTATTTGTCCTTTAGTGCATTAGAATGGCAAAATTATAATTGGTGTGTTTGGGGAGGGGGGCTAGCATGATTTTGAAAGCAGGAGAATAAAGAGAATTTGGCAAGTAATTTCTATATGAGCATGGTCATATTACCTATTAGTATTATATAGTTTATTATCAGCAATAAGCTATTTGTTATATTTTTAATAAACTGCAATTTAAACTTTTTATATTATTAGAGAGGGAATTTGTAATCTAAAGGCAATTTTAGGAGAAATTCAAATTGTTCAGAAATTAAATGTTAACATTTTTTTTTCTTTTAGTAGCAATTTATATACTACATGATTGTTCTAATCCATATCTTAGGAAACCAGTTCATCTGTCGAAAAAATGCCTACTGATTATTTAATTAATCTGTTTGACATTTTTTTCTTATTCTATTTTAAAAAGTCCTCAAATGGCTATTTTGATACATACCTTGTAAGAATATAAATCGATATTACTCTTCTAAAGAGCAGTTTGGTAATATATATATCAGAGACCTTCAAAATTTCAGACCCTTCAACCTAGGTTTTCTACTTCTAGTATAATGTCATCTGAAAACAAACATTGGTTTTTAAGTATGTATTTTGGAGTCAGCGTGCCTGGCCTTGAATCCAGCCAGTAAATTTGAAAGGTGTATGATATTGGGTTAGTTTCTTAACCTCTATAAACTTCAGTCTTCACATCTGTAAAATAGGTATGAAAATAGCACTTCTAAGTGTTATTTTGAGAATTAAATGAAGTGATACACAGAAAGTGCTTAATATCGTGTGTAGTTAAAATGTCTATAACTAGTTGCTGTTATTAGTAATTATAGAAAGACTGTTCATCATAGTATTAAAATAGTAAACATATAGGAAACAATTTGAATATTTTCCTCCATATGAGGGACTATTATACTATGTAGTTGTTAAATGATTTTCTTTAAAAATATTTAAGATATACAAAAATGCTCATAATATAACATTTAGTGAAAGGGCAGAGTAAAAATCTGTATGCTCTAAGATATCAATTAATTATGCGTAAATTATGTTATGAAGTATATTTTGAAAATATTATCTTTAAACTATGTTGTTTTAAAATATATTATAGAAAAAAACTGAAAATAGTAATACCAAAATGTTAAGAATGGATCACTGTTAATAATTCTTAAAACTAAGTGATAGGTATAAGGGGACTTATATAAATACTATTCTACTTATGTATATTTCATTGTTCTTATTTTTTCAAAGTGATAAGAATAGTTTATAAAGCAGAAAGTTTAAATCCTTGGAATTAGTTCTTTATAACTTGTTTAAATGTGAATTAACCTTGATCATTTTTGTTATTAAGCTATTATTGATGCTTTTTCAAGGTTTTTAAAGCATTTGAGAGCATAATATCACACTTGTGAAAAGTTTGATAAAAATTATAATGTATGCGTGTGGAATAACCTTTAACAAAAAAGAAAGATGGTTCATTCAGTAATGGAATTACTATTGATTTTTATTCTTTTTTATACTCTTCTACATCTTCCAAAAATTCTACAGTGAGCTGTTTTTAGGATTTTAATCACAAAAAGAAGTTTTAATCAATTTTTTATAAAATAGTGTTGATAACTTTTATGCTTAAATGACATTATTCTAATATTTAGAGCACTCTTACTAGTTGCCCCTGCGATTTACCTTTAAACATTGCTTTTTATTATTTTCTAAAACAACTTTGGTGAAGGATACATTGCATCTGAACATCTGCCCAGAAAATAGCTAATTTAAGTATTTTCCATGTATGAAAAATGATACAGGGACCATTTCCACTACTACATTCCCATAAATTTTATTTCTTTTTAAAAATAGTGTAAGTTTTTCAATATAGCTAGTGTTCTTATAAGCAGCTTTACTTTAGTGGGAGGGAAGGGTGTCTTGAGTCTTTTGGCAAAGTTCTCTCTCTAGGCAAAAATAAGATTAAGAGGAAATGAGTAACTATTTCTTCCTGCCTCTATAACTGAAACAGTATTCAAATTTATAAGTGAATTTTATTTGTAGCAACTAATTTCCTTTATAAACCCTAAGTTTATCTTGTAGGTGGCCTTCTAAAATAAACTTTATTTGATTTTATGCATTGTGCTCATGGTTTGGCTTTATGCCTGACCTCCCAGGTTGCAAACATCTACAGTAGGACCCAATATTTAAAAAAATAAACCAAAAAAAATAAACCTATAAAATATTACAGATGTTAATAATAAATTACTCAGTAATATTCACATTGGAGCAATAATAAGTTATAATATTAATAGTAGCAGTCCTTAAAAATGGTCCCAATATTCACTAAGACATTTAAATCTTTCCCATGTTCCAAATGAAATACCTCGTTCTCTACTCTTAGAAAAGTTAGGTGTTAGGAATATTGTGTTTATTTATTTGACTCTGTATTGACTCTATTCAATACAGAGGTGTAAAAATAAAGACAAAGCACTTGTATTTATAGTATCAACTAACACCATATCTTTACTATAATATAAGAAAATTCTATTTTAGAAGTCACTCACTCATATGCTTAAAAATACGTCAAAAAATATATCAAACAATTTAAAATAGAATATGCTAAAGGCAAAATGACTAATCCTGACAAATTCTAAAGTTCAAATTAAATGTAATTTAAAATTCTATGGAGGATAGTTAGTGGGGGCAGGGAGTGAATTAATTAAAGAAAAGAAATGGAGGAAAAGGAAAGTAGGAAAGATAAGGAAGGTGGGAGGCATTGCAGGCAAGAAGCAGACATTCCAGGATTGAAATAGAAATACAAGAGACATATTGAGGAAATCATGTTGGAATAGATGGTGTACATAAAGTAGTGGTTTTCAAATTATGTTCTAATGTCCCCCTCCTTCCCCCTCTTCTACACACACACGCGCACGCACACGCGCGCGGACTGGTTGGCAAGAGGACGAGGAGGCCGACTAGTGATGTCTTTAAAGCAAGGAGGTATTGCAAGAATATTGATCTGACAGTGGAGCCAGAGGCATGTTTTGGAAAACTATTTTGTAAATCAAATGAGATGACATGGGCCTAAATGTATGTATTATCAGCTGCTGGTTTGAAACTGAAAGAGGAGAATGGTTACGTGGACTCTCACCAAGGAAAAACCAACAGGACTGTGATACACAGTAGAAGGATGTTGTAGCAGGGGAAGGAGGAGTCAAAGATTCATCCAGGGGTAGAACTGAAGAATCTTGTGTTGAATTTAAATTCAGTAGTAGTTCTAGATTATATGGGAATGTGGAAGATATTACATTGATTGTATCCAGATTCTAAAGGGAAATACAAAGTGAATTGAAATTATTAAGTTAAATATGTAAACTGTAACTATGATGGATTACATCTGTATAACCAGTGAGGATAAACATATAGCAGACCTGGGAGTTGTGTTCTTGTTTATACCTTGGTACTTGAGGTTAGTTGCTTTCTTAGAAGTCACTAAGCTAGAGAGCCTCTATGCCTTGTGTTAAATTGAAAAGCCCTGGGCTTTGTGGCACAGCTAAAAATCTCATATCCAGAGTCTGGGTGTTGGCTTCTAGTGAAGTAGCATTCACAGGGTACTATTGTTAGATAAGGCAGAAATTGTTAATGATATGGCTTCTAGTTGGTGAGAATAAAATCCCCAGCAGGAGAAGAGTTGGTATCCATCTGACCTGGTGACATCAGTTCCAAACCCAGGGTTTAGCTTTGTGAAGGATAAAAAAGTCACCAGGGATTTACTGCACCCCACCCCACCCCAAAAAGTATAGTGAACTAAAAGTAGAAATATAGATATTTACTTGCTCTCAGTATAAAAAGAGCTTAATATAATCGGAAACACTTAATATAAATGTCCATAAATATACAATATGTATTATGAGCTGAATTTCTCCCCCCCCCCACCATAATTCATATGTTGAATTTCTAACCCATGGTATCTTTGATTGTGACTGTTTTTGGAGATAAGGTCTTTAAAGAGGCAAGTAAGTTAAAATGAGGTCCTTAGCATGGGGCTTAATCCAATATAACTAGTATTCTTAGAAAAGGAGGAGATTAGGACACGCACAGAGACCAAGGGATGACCATGTGAGGACATAGAAAGTGGCCATCTGCAGACCAAGGGGAGAGGCCTCAGGAAAAAACAAACCTGCCAACACCTTGATCTTGAACTTCTAGCCTCCAGAACTGTGAGAAAATAAAGATCTGTTTTTTAAGCCACCCAGTCTGTGGTATTTTGTTATGGCAGCTCTACCAAACATAATACAATCTATATTTCAGCAAACTTTTTAAACAAAATCAAAAGATAATAGTAATTGGTTAACATAAAATAGACAAGGGCCTAGAATCAGTAGTACTCCAGTAACAATAAGCATACCAAGCACCCAGATTTTGTCCTTAATACCATCCTCCAATAAAAGGAACTAAGACTTCTTGGAGGAATAGCTGATTCTAAGAATGAGGCAGGAGGTACACAGTATGAGCCTGGTGCATCATGTAGTGCCAGAAAGTAACTAATTATTCAAAAAAAAAAAATCCCTCACAATTATAGAGGTATTTTGAACACAGGAACTAACTGAAAGATCTCCCAATGTTCAAAGCTTTCAGCAACAAAATAAAATATTACTGAAGTAGAACCCAAAGTATAAAATGAGTCCATGTAAATGATATAAATCTTTGAAAAAATAAATAATGGGGAGAATAGACAAATCTCCCATGCAGAAGAATTCCAAATAATTTATGTAGATGCCCTACCCTCAAGAAGGTGGAGCATAACTCCCCACTAAAGTATGGCCTGTGCATAGTGACTTCCTTCTATAGAGTACAGCATGGAAAGGAGTGAAAGAGTAACTTTACAGTGGCAAATCTAACACATACTACTTCAGCCTGATGGTCAAGGTTAACTTCAAAAGTGAGTCATGTTGACAGTATATATCCTTGATATAATATGATGAGATGTCCACTATGCTGTTTACCTGAAATTAGTATAAAATAATATTGAATGTCAACTGTAATCGAAAAACTTTTTTTAAATGATGAAATGGTACTTAACCTCTGTGATCATCTCCCAAAAACCCATACCTCAGTCTGATCATGAGAAAAACTTCAGACAAATCCCAGTAGAGAGGCCTCCTACAATGCACTTGACTAATACTCCAAACTGTCAAAGGTCATTTCCCAAGGGAAGTCTGAGAAACTGTTACAGCCAAGAGGAGCTCAGGAGGCAAGAAATCCCAACTAAGTATAATATGCAATCCTTGATGGGATCCTGCGGCAGAAAAAAAGGACACTATGTAAAAACTAAAGAAATCTGAATAAAATGAAATTTAGTTCATACATATTAATATAGGTTTACAACTGTGACAGATGTACCTTACTAATGTAATATGTTAATAGGGGAAACTCAGTGTAGGGTGTATAGAAACTATTTGTGCTATCTTCCCAATTTTTCTATAAAATAACTTTTAAAATAAAAGATTCTCTTTAAAAATAAATGAAAAAAAGATAAGTAGACAAAGGATATCATACACCCCAGGCTTCAAAAGGTCAGTAAACACTTGAAAAAAATTCATACTTACTAGTATTCAACAATGGACATTAAAACACTTATGAGATTATTATTTTTTTATTTAGCTGGCAAACTTTGTTTTAATGATGATACCCATGATTAGCAGTGTATAGGAATGCAGAACTACCTCTCTAGAGGGCATTTTGGTAATAGGTAAAAACGTGTGTACTATTTGAAGCAGCACCATTACAACTAGGAAGCGAATATCGATGTACACAGAAATGTTTTTCACAGTATTATGTTTAATAGGAAAAACCTGGAAATTAACCAAACACCTATAAATATGTTGTTTAAGTACATGATGGCAATCTACTGTGGAATGTAATGATAATACTGTAAAATATTTGAGGACAAAAATTTCATGACAGTAGTTGAAAATGCCAATTGTAACCCCTGTGTATGTGTGTGTGTGTATGTATATATATATATATATATGTATATATATATGTTAAAGGACAGATGCAAAAATAGCATTACACAGTGTATATATTGCTATTTTTGCATCTGGAATTCGGTGAAATAATCTTAACAGATGGCATTAAAATAAGTCCTACTTGTAATTTAGTCATTTTACAAATACTTAGAGTTATTTTAATACATATTACATAATAAATATATCAAGTTACTGTTTTACGGCACTGTCATAATGAGAGGCCAGTGCTTCTCAAACTAATGGAGTGAAGGACTACTTTTTCATTACCACAAATTCTGTGTGTGTATGTGTGTGCATGTGCATGTGTGTGTGCATGTTTATGTTTTAGTTATAAGACACATGGATAAAAGTAGGATTTTGCATAGAACAAATTGTTGTTGTCTATGGGTATCTTTTATTGGTAGGGTTCGGACAGTTTTTTTTTTTAAGTTTTCTACATTTTCTAATTGTTCTTCAAGGAACCAAAGAATTTTTTTGTGACAAGAAAAATGTGTTAAATGGCCATTTTTAGAAAATAAGTCTTTTTTTCCCAGTGAAACTGTATTTAGAATATTGTAATCATCTTTTGTAAAAAAATCTATAAAAATATATATATATTTTCTTCACTTTGTTTTTCTGAATGGATTTAGTATATACTGAAATTTGCATTCGTACAAATTTATTGTTGTGTGCTTTCCACGTACTTTCTACTTTGCTGTTAGGTGATATATTAACGAGTTCTTAAAAGCATTATTTGATTGGCTGTCTCATACTTTTTACTTTTAGGTTGGTGTTTGGAATGCTGTATCCTGCATATTATTCATACAAAGCTGTGAAAACAAAAAACGTAAAGGAATATGTAAGTATAGATTATGAGTGATTAATTTTAGTTTATTGTATCTATTATATACAAGACTAGAAAAATTCATTATTTTACAAACAGCTGGAATAATGTTTTGGGTTAAAATGATATAAATGTGAAGTTCTGAATTTAGTTTTTTTAAAAAAACTAATTTTCAATATGATTCTAAAGTGGAATGTCAAAAAAAAGTGTATTGTCTATTGGCATTTAAATAAGTATGATTCCTAAATGAGTAATTGGATATATCTTATTCTTTCGTCTGTAAGTTCCAGTGTAATAAGAGGTTGGGGGATTGATTGTGTGTCTGCTTTTTAGCCTTGTAAATTTATAGGCACACTGAGAATATACTTCTCTGGCCCCAAAACCTTTTTCTTCTTTCATAGGTATTCTCTCATTTTCTAATTGTTTTAAATATGCAGATACCTAATCACTACTGACAATTGCAATCTTTATTCTTTTTGAATCCGACTCTATTTGTAATGATTTCCTCTTCAGTCCTCAATGTTTCTTCTCTTTCAGTTTCCTCTACCCTATTCCTTAATTTTTCTTTTTACTTTCACTAATTGCTTTTATTTTTTATACATTTTTGTAAGTTATCATTTCCAATTTTATCCATACTGTTTAATAGTAAATGGCCTTCCCCACTTAAGTTTACAATTGGTGATGAAGTGAATTTTTCAGAGACTAGTAGAAGTATAGCTTATTAGTGGTTAATCAACAAAAGTAAACAGTCAGTACTGAGGTAACTGCATATCAGTAGCTATGGTTCTTTTTTAATTGAGGTGACATTCACATAACATTAAATTAACCATTTCATAGTGAGAAATTCAGTAGCATTTAATACATTCATAAGATTGTACAAACACTACTTCTAATTTCAAAATATTTTTATCACTCCAAAATTAAAACACCATACCCATTAAGCATTTACTCCTTCCCCCCATCCTCTGGCAACCACCAGTCTGCTTTCTGTTTGTCTGGATATTTCATATTAATAAAATCATATTATATGTGACCTTTTGTGTCTAGTTTCTTTCATTTAGTCATCTGCATTGTAGCATGTATCAATATTTTATTCCTTTTTATGGCTAAATGATATTCCACTATATGCATATAGAACATTGTTTCTCCATTCATTCATTGACAGACATCTAGATTTTTCCTACCTTTTGGCTAGTATGAATAGTATTGCTATAAAACATTCATGTACAAGGATTTGTTTGAGTACCTGTTTTCAGTTTTTTGAGGCATAAAGCCATGATTCTTTGTAAGGGATCTTGGATAATAGCCTCATCAAATGATAAGAGATCAGATGATTATTCTTTATTTGTTCAGGGTGCATTTTCGGCAGGAGGGGGGCCCTGATACCTTTATAACTAACCCATTTGATTGAACTTTAGAGGTTTTTTTCTCTTTTATATAAAAATAATTTTTGAATTGAAGTATATACAAATCCATCTGAGTGGTAGACTATATCTAGCAGAGGTAGAGAAGTTACTTAGTTGAGCTCTGAAATTTTTCTGTTCCTTTATTATATATATATATTATATATATATATATATTATATATATATATATATGTATATATATTGGATTTAGGATTGATGAAATAGTCTTAAGAAATGTAACCACATTAAGTCCCAGTAATTTAAAGTAATTTTACAAATGGCTTGAGACATATTTTAATATATATTATAATAAGTTTTTCAAGTATTGTTTTATAGTACTAGCATAAATTCATTTTTAGAAACAAGAACTTAACTTCTATTAACAGTGCCTCTCAAGCTACCCATGATAAAGAACAAGTTTTTTTGTTTTTCACTTTCCAATATGTCATAGACCAATACTTTTATGAAATAAAATAAAAAGTAATCACTAGAAAAATGACATGAAAACCCCCAAAATATGAAATACAACCCAAACTTTTAAATTTCTAATTTCTAAATAACACCATCTTTTCTGCTCTTTTACATTAATTTACATATGACAGACTTATTTCTTTTTATCACAATTTATTATACCTTTGTATTTCTTATTGCTATCTTCTGATCTTTTATTTTAGGGGATGGTACTTGTGTACCTGCTGATAATATCTTCATATTCAAGCTTCTCATCTAAACTTCATTTTCAATTCATACTTAATATTTTAACCCAACAAAATCACACATATTTGTGAGAAAAAACAGGAGAATACCATAAGTACAAATATATACACAAAGATACACAGGCACAGAGCCATGCCAGTTATTTCATATCCTGGATTTATAATACTTTATGGGTGAAATGGGCCCAAACATAGTAGAGGAACATATCACCCTATACTTCAAGTGTACAATTAATTAGATTCAGAAAAAGATCTCATTTGTTAACAGTATAATAAACGTTCCAAATAAGGAGGAATGTTTTGGCCAGTAGATTTATTAAGTACTAGCCAGTAGGATACTTCCATCTTAGTTCATATTTTCATGGTGTTTAGAAAGAAAGAGCAACTCTTATTTTTATCTTTTGATAGAGAATTCCAATCAAATTAAAATATTACATAGTAGGGCAAAGTGTCATTTATGGACTAATGTAAGGCTGTTAAGTATTACTGTTTTGCTTTAAATACAAATATTGACAGTAATTTCATGCCTACTGAACCTAGAAATTTGCCTAAGAACCATTATAAATCTGTTAGTACATTTCTTACTGTGGGTCAATTTAACTTCTTTAATGTTAATTTTTGAAGACTTACAAATGTGGATTTGTGTTTTATTCTCTTAATATAACACCCAAATTTTTACTACTATATTATTCTATAAATTTAGGATTAATAAGATTGGTCTAACCCTGAAATTTTAATTTTGCTTCATAAAGCTAACCTATGGAAGAGAATCCATTAACATTCTTATTTAAACTGGAAAAACTATAAAACTTGATATGTGTTGATATATATATACACGTATGTGTGTGTGTTTAGATACATACTTTGCATATTCCCTTGCACAGATGTTTTTAGAGAATAACTCATAAGAAAGTAGGACTTATCTGTACATAATTTTGCTATAATATTGTGACTCTGAAAAGTTTTCTTAACAATCCCTTTGGGAACATCAAAATAATGAGTAATCGAAGAGAAACTAGGAAAGTAGAAAGGCAGGTGGCTGGAGTTGGTTTGATAATTACATGGTAATCGACCCTGCTTCACAGACAAAATGAGAGCTAAAAGCAAAAATGGTCAGTCACTGAAACAGAAAAGGCAGGATATCTGCCTTTGACAAGGAAATATGATTCAACTCTGAAGACCTACTTACTGGTGACCAAATTTCCTGCCATCAAGGCTGCTAGAAAGTCTAAGCTGAAATATATTAGAATAATAACATCTTACATTTATGTAATTTCCTACCAATTTTAAAATACTTTTGTATATTACTGTTTCCAATTACTTCTTTAACAAATTACCACTTTGGGGCTTAAATTAACACAAACTTACTTTCTTATATTCCTAACGATCAGAAATCTGAAATGGATTCACAGGGCTGCATTCCTTCTGGAGGCCCTAGGGGAAAAATCTTTTTATTTACCTTTTTTAACTTCTACAGGCTGCCCACATTCCTTGGCCTCTGGCTCTAGTCCTCCACTTCAAAGCAAGAAATGTGGAGCTGAGTTCTTCTCACACTACAATCTCTCTGGTTCTTCTGCCTCCCTCTTCTTATAAGGACCCTGGTGATTACATTGGGCCTACCTGAGTAATCTAAGATCATCTCCCTATCTCAAGGTCAACTGATTAGCAACCTGAATTCCATTGGCAGCTTGATTTCTCCTTTACCATGTAGCCTAATCTATTCACAGGTTCTTGGAATTAGGACATGGACTTCTTTGGGGACAAAGACATTATTCTGCATACCACAATATCTCACTGGTCCTTACTAAAACTCTGTAAAGTAGGCATGGAAAATATTCCAATATTGTGGGCTCAGAGAATTAACTTGCCCAGGGTCACAAGTGAATTAACTTGTCCAGGGTCACATAGATCATTAAGACAGGAATGGTGCCACATTGGCTATCTTCTGTTTCCAGTACTTTATTGTTTTTCTTCTAATTTGCTACCTTTAAAAAAGTAGGTGAGGATCCAATCTTCTTGAAAAAGTTGAAATAGTTTTCACAACCAGCCAGTGAATGAATGCACTTCTAATTAATTCTAAGGTAGACCTTCAGGGACCACAAGTATATGGATATTTTCCAAGGAAGGCAATGAGGCAGCTTAACCAGTTTTGGGGTGGAACCCATAAGCATCTAAATCAATTGTGATCAAAAGGAAGTTGATCAAAATGGAAATTGGAAATTTTTGAAAGTTCTGTAAAGTCTTGGCAGTTCTTTAAGTATTTCCAACCTAAATTTACTTCTGACAAAAATTTTGAATATTATTTTCTTGCTGAATTTCAACTAAATTTAGTGATCCAATTTAACCTTCAATATAACAGTTTTTTCAGAACTTGGTTTTCATAGTTTTCCTGTATGGTAATCCTATCTAAATTTGTTTTGTTTTGCAGTTACTTAGTAAAATTAACCTTTTTAATATTTACCTGTCTTATTTTTAATAGTGTTTTATACTCTCTAATATTACATTCTTTTATTTGTAAATGTGTTTGTCTTCCCCACCATAGAAAGTTTTGTTGTTTTGTTAATTGCTATATTCCCATACCTAGAACGGTGTATGGTATATGGTAGGTACTAAATACTTTTTGAATGAATGAATGAGTAATATTAAATTGTGTTTAGGAGAGCGTGTACATTTCTTAAGTAAATTGGTCTAGTTTCTCAGCTTTAATTCTGCTGTGTTAGGGAGTATACAGTCCGGTCTGACTTATCCCAAAGCCCACTTTCTTTGTGGTATTTGGTTATTACCTAAATTCCACGGATATCTACTTCAAAATTATTTTCAGAAAGCAAACATTTTTGATTAATTTACTTCTTCTCACCGTAACTACTACCATTCCCTGTAAGCCTTCAAATAGTAGATTGCACCTGATAAAACAGATGCTGTGTTCAAATCAAAACACATGGAGAGTGCTGTATATTTTGGCAACCTTCCTTTCTTCCTTTGCCTATTTTTAAAACAGAGCTTTCCTAGGATATAATTTCCTGTATAGTGTGGCTGATATGGCCTACTTAAAGTCTTTCAGTCTTTCAGTAATTGAAATGTAAACTTACTGAAGAATTAGTATGGTTTTGCAAATTTTTTCAGGCTCGTACCATTTCATGACTTGAAAATAGAGTGTTTACTTCCAAGTGGTGTGTAATTGTCATAGCTTTTCTAGGAAACCAGTGTTTTTATTCTAAGAATGTTGGAAAAAATGGAAATGAAAAGATTGTCTAACAGTACATAAAAATCAAAATCAGACATTTGGTCCTGAGATTTACTGTGAGCGAAAACAAAGAACAGGGAAAATTCTGGGAGATTACTCTTAATTTTAAAGGCCTAGAAATGACCCCCTAAAACCCTAGTGGCTTGGGTTTTCAATGTGACCTTATTTTTGACTGAATATTTTGGTGATATGAAAATGAATAAATATACCACATACCAGTTCTATAGTTCTTGTCAATTGGTAAAATCTGAAGTTGCTTACTAGTTTTAGGGTGGAGATAGAAGGGGAAAAAACATACCGAAGAATTTTTCTTTATTGTCAACATGCGTTCCCCAGGCATGTTTTCATATTTTAGATTATAAATACTCATTTGATTCAAGAGTTTTAATAATGTAGGAAGTGTAAAGATTAACTCACTGATTAAGGTAGGTTTTTCTTTTTAATTTGAAAATTAGTTTTGTCAGGCCACGTGCCTTTCTGTTTGTTTTCCATTCCAATCTATTTTTAATTTAGTTTTAATTCTTATCAAAGTTGTATTTATTTATAATTTTAAAATCAAACCATTTTCCAAGATTTATTATGAAAAACAACAGTTCCCCGCTCTTCCCATCCCTGTGTCTTTCTAGATGCAACTACTTTCAACTCTTTTATTCATGTCCTTTAGTGTCTATATTTCCATATCTAACTAACATACTTATATTGCTGTTTCTTAATTTTTCAG
Organism: Pteropus medius; assembly: GCF_902729225.1. NCBI lineage: Eukaryota > Metazoa > Chordata > Mammalia > Chiroptera > Pteropodidae > Pteropus > Pteropus medius. Next base: position 39,595,829 of record NW_024344378.1, read on the forward strand.
ATGGATATCATCAGTTGACTTATATTAAAGATAATTTAATAATTAACCCAGTGTAACACTATACTACACACATGCATATTTCTCTGTCTTTATAGCTTCCCAGTGTCATTACAGTGTAATTTGGGCTGGATATTTATATTATTTAGGCTAAGTTAGAAAGAAGCAATAGAATATAAAGAACATAGCCTCTAGAACCAGGTTATCTGGGTTATCATCTTAACCCTAGCCATTACTAGCTGTATCTTTATACAAGTTATTTGGCCTTTCTGTGCGTCAGTTTTCTTATCTGTAAAGTGAAAACAGTGGTAGTACTTACCTTCGGGTAGTTGTGAGGATTATAAAGCATTTAAATCAGTATCTGTTATATAATATTTTTCATTACATAAACACTGTTTGCTTCTGATCTCTATTCTACCATTACCATTCCTTTTCCACACAATTGTTTGTTTTCCCTGGTGTTATTCCTTATCTTATTTTCTGTTTTGTTTGTTGGCTTCTTGGTTTGTTGTTGTTGTTTCATTTATTTGGTATTCTCTGTTCTTATTGCAAATTTAGACTCAAACTCTGCCACAATTGTGTGAATTTCTTCTCAGTGTATTCTCATACATTAGATATTCTGGACTGGCTCTTGTTTTAATCCTCAGATTTCTTAATCTCCTCTCTTCCTCTTTCACTTTCTTAGTTTACTTCCTCATTTTGATGAAATGCATCCTTCCTGAGAAGGCTAAGAGCTAAATTTTTTGAGATGCTAGGTTGGAAATAATTTTCCTTAAGATATTTGAAGGCATTTCTCTATTGTCTTTTAGCTTCCAGCATTGCTGTGGAGAGGTCTGAAACCATTCTGATTCTTAACCTGCTTGTGGATCTTTTCAATGTCGTGTTGTTTTAAAATTTTATGATAATGTGCCTTGTTGTGAGACCACTGTAATGAATTTTGCAAAACCCTCAGTAGTCCCTGAGAATCTGGGAATCCTTTGTCCTTCAGCTGTGGGAAATTTGGTTAAAATTATTTCTTTAATGATTTTTTCCACTCCATTTTCACTATTTGTTTTATCTGGGATTCCTTTTATTCAGTTATAGAGCTACTCCGATTGATTATCTGATTTTTTAATCTTTTTCCTTCTCTTTCCCAGCTCTATTCTTTTTGCTCAATTTTATGATAGAGTTCCTCAATTTTTATCTTTTAACTCTTCAATTCTTTTAATTTCTGCTCCTATGTGTTTAATTCCTTAAAGCTCTTTATATTCTCCATCATCCTATTCTAATTATGTTTAAAATACCTTTCCTTTTGTCTGAGGATACGAATGACAGTTTTTTAGACATGTTCTTCTTTCTGCATAATCTCTCTTTCCTTTGGATTCTGTTTTTTGTTTGTTTCAGCCTCTTTTATGTATGATTTCCTCAAATGTTGGATGATCTTTGGTTCTCTGCTCATATTTGAGTATTATAAAAGAGAAGCTGATTAGAAGTCCTGTACCCACAAAGAGGCTTGCTGAATGTGATCCTCACTGTTAAGTAAATCTGACTAAGCAATTGTATTTGTTCCTAGGTCTGCTGTAAGGAAGTACCATAAACTGAGTGGCTTACAACGACAGATATTAATTGTCTCACTGTTCTAGAGGCTAGAAGTAACTAATGAAGATGTAGACAGGCCCACACGCCCTCTGAAACCTGTTGAGAATCCTGTCTTGCCTATTTCTAGCTTCTGGTGGTTGCCAGAAATCCTGTTCTTTCTTACCTTTCAGCTGCAGCACTTCGGTTTCTGGCTCTGTTGTCACATGGTGTTCTCCTCACGTGTGTTTCTATGTCTGCATCTCTTTTCATCTTTTAAGGACACCAGTCTTATTGGATTAAAAGCTCACCATATCCCAGTAAGAATTCATCTTAAGTAATTACATCTTTGCCCTATTTCCAAATGAGGTCACATTCTGAGGTACCGGAGGTTAGAACTTTTTATTAATCTACTCTTGCAGCTATAACAAAATACCATGTACTGAGTAGCTTAAACAGCTCAGATTTATTTTCTCACAGTTTTGTAAGCTGAAACTCTAAGATTAAGCTGCCCTCATGGTTAGTTTTTGGTGAGGTCTGTTTCTGGATGTAGACGGCCACCTTCTCTCTGTGTAATTACATGGCCTTTCTCTAGGCATGTGTGGAGAGAGAGATCTCTGGTGTCTCTTTCTCTTCTTAAAAGGACATCATTCTGTGGAATTAGGGCCCCACCCTTCGGACCTCACTTAATCTTAATTATCTCTTTAAAGGCCCTATCTCCAAATATAGTCACCTTGGGAGTTAGGACTTCAACATATGAATTAGAGGCTGGGAGGTGCAGGGATACATAATTCAGTCAGTCTGTAATAGACTTTCACATGTCTTTCTGGAGAATACAGTTCAATCTATAACAACCATTTCAAATAAGACCTTATTTTATCTTTAACATTGGTTTTTAAAATATGTTCACATTTGTATTCATGTGGGACATAGGTTTAAATGGTAATATATGTTATCATTTTTCAGTGCTTGACAATCATTTAAATTTTTAATGTTAGTTGACATACAGTGAATACATGTGTACCTTGTCTTGATTTATGGTTGTTTATAAATGAGGTTTTGATAAATAAAATCACAATTTTCACTTGAGACAGTTCATTATCCTTTAATGAAATAAATCTACTTATATTTACATAAAGTAGGTAATGAGTATTCTTTGTAAACTTAATTTTTGATGTGTCGGTTTATTTTACATATAATACATATCAGCCGAAATAATTGATACTGTTATTTTCAAATCACTTTTATGTTTTCTGAACACAATTTCTTCATAATCATCTCAGGATCATTACAGTGGATCCACTTTAAAAAACTCGTGTTAAGTTCGACTTAAGTTGTATAACTGGGGGGTTTTAAATGAATGCCTTCTAAAATTTTAGAAGATGAATTAGAGTAACCTTTATGAAGTAAATTGAAAGCAGTCCCATGATTTTCATGCTAAGATGTAGCTAGCCACCTGCAGCTGTCCTATCTGTTTCTAGCTTCCAATGCAAGTGCTTTGGAAAACATGCACAAAGGAAAAAAAAATTCTCATGGTAACATGTAAACCTAAGAGGCTAAGTCAGGCTTTTGCTAATATCTAGGAAGAATTTTACCAACTGTAGTGCCAATGGAAATAGATTTTTCAAAACAGGGACAGAAATCGTTGTTTCCATTAAAGGAAATGTTGTTAAGTAATAAATTGGAGGAAGGCCTAGCCACCTCCACCCTGATCCCCAGTGATGGAACAGCTTAAAACCATAAAAACTACAGCAACCGCCACCACCCTCCCTGCAGGGAGAACTGTGTTCAGAGGCATCCAGTGTTCTGCCTCTCCCTTATCTGTTCAGAAACCATAAGCTCACTGCTTTGAAGAAACCCCCCAATAAGTTCCAAAAAGGAAAAATAATAATTGAATACAAGAAAAAATAAAAAGTGCAGTACTAGACAAATTAAAAATAAAAGTGACAGTAATACATATTACAGTTTATGTTCTTGAATATAATAGCCATATAAGCCTTCGTTTTGAAAAAGGAAGGAAAAAAAATGAAGCATTCAACTCACAAAGCAAGAAAAACATCAGAATTGAAGGAATCTGTAAAGGATGGATGGATAAAGCAATAAAAAAGCAGAAATAAAAATGTAAACAAACTGAGAATTATAATATCTAAGCGTTGTTCCCTTGAATAAGTCTAATTAGATAAAAACACTTGAAATAGCTAAGATAGGAAGAAGAGTAGAAAAAGGATGGACAAATTAGAAACAAAGGGTTTAAGCAAGCAATACTAAAGTGACAGAAAATATTAAAGTGCCTAAAAAATTTTATTTAAAAATAGAATATTTTCTAATAATGTAAGATATGCCAGATTTTTCCTTGAATTCAGCTAAATGTTACATTATTTATGCAGACAAATTTCCCCTTTTACACAATGCCAGGATCAACCTTTGGAATGTTCAGATATATACATCATCTTTCCATTATGTAATTTTAGAAATAAAGTGCTTTACCAACTACAGCTGTAATAATCAGATTGTCAGCCAGATTGCCATCACACTGCGAAAGGGCCTCCTAAAAATATAAAAGCTAGAGCCGTTCCTGAAGATTTTAGCTAAGTAAGAATAATAAAATCTTTCCCTAAAACCTCATGTAATTTTAAAAGCTCATGAGCGAGATATTTCTTCAGAAATGTAATAATATTGGTGAAGTTCTTTTTAGATGCTATAAAAAATTTAAAATGAATTACATAAATACATAAAATTTGGTCTATTGGATTTCAGAATAAATACAAATTAAAAAAAAAAAAAACATAGATCCAAGCTCTGCTGGCAAAATTTTAAAAAATCTTCAAAAGGATTTAAAAAGTCACAGAAATAGATTGAGTAGTTTTATTTTAAAATAATTAACTTGTTTCCAACAAACATCTTTTAAATGAAGATCTAACACTTCAGTTTTATGATGTTATGTCCTTAAGAAGATTGACAAAATAAATTATTGAAGCCAACTGGAAAAGTTTTTGCCATTAACATAGTGTTTAAATATAATTTCAGCTTTATGATCAACGTTCTAACCTTCTCTCTGTAGGAGGCAGATTTAGATTTACTTTTAGGGAGGAGAATCTAAGGACATCTTCTCTTTGGAAAGGGAGAGAGTCCATCGAATGGTCAGCGTCCACATAATTGGGCTCTGGAGCGGGTGGAAAACAGAGACATTCCTCATGGAACTTCGGGATAAAAGAGCCTTAGCTTGCTTTTCCCTGGGTCATTTGCTCAAAGCTTTTGTCTGTTTGATAGCCATGAACAGTGCCTCTGAGAAGTGGGCTAAAGGCCCATCTCCTTCTATTGCTTGAGCTTTTTGGTTTGGTTTGGTTTTGTTTTGTTTTAATGATGATGGGCCTAAACAATGTTATGAAAATAAGGGTGTATTTTAACTTTTTACATTGAACAAAATTATCACACAAAACTGAGTTCATTATCTTTTCTCTAAACCCAAAACTCTTACATTCTTTTCATGAATGATACCACCTTCCCCTAGGTCAGGGATCCTCAACCCGGGGGCCACAGACCAGTACCTTCTGTGGCCTGTTAGGAACCGGGCTGCACAGCAGAAGGTAAGCGGCAGGCAAGCAAGTGAAGCTTTATATGTATTTGCAGACGCTCCCTAGTGCTCACATTACCGCCTCAGCTCCACCTCAGATCATCAGGCATTAGCTTCTCACAGGAGTACCGGTCCCTGGTGCCAAAAAGGTTGGGGACTGCTGCTCTTGGTGATATTGTCAGAACATACACAAAGCCGCCTCCTACTGCAATGCACTTCAAACTTTAAGGAACATAGGAAGATCTTGTTAAAATTCACATTCTGATTTAGTAAGTCTGGCCTAGGCTTGAGTTGGTAAAATTCTGCTTTTCCTACAGGCTCCCTGGTGGTGCCAGTGCTGCTGGTCTATAGGCCACAGTCGAAGTACCAAGAATTTTGTGCATGTTCTCAACTGTGGTTACACATAAAAAACACTCATGGAACTTGCCTTTTAAACACCTAGCTGCCTTCTCTGTACATTGTGATTTTGAGGACTAGGAATCTATATAATCTTTTTCTAATATCCAAGTAATTCTAGTTGAAACAGCCAAGTTGAAAATCATTGATTAAGAGCTATCTTATGTTATTGTGAAAAGGGAATAATTACCACATTGTGCTTTTTTAAAAATAAGTTTATGTATGCAGATGGGCACTGAATAACTGTTTTAGAAACATCTGTATGTAAATGGACTGATTAACAACTTGGAATATGGTATAGAAAAATAATATTTTAACAGAATTAACCATATGCTATAATTGAGGGGTAAGCATACTGAGTTTGACTTTATCCGAATTTTCATATTGTAAGGCTGGCCATACATAGAATTTTTACATCAGTGAAGGATCCCTTTAGAATCATCCACTTCTCTTTCCGCACCTTTCACCAGCCTTTCTCGAGTTTTGTTCCTCTCTCTGTTCTCCGCAAGGGCCTTCACACGGTCCTACACCCAGGCACTCGGCCGGCCCTTCCTTACCCCACGTATCCTGTACTCTATCACTTGCCTCTCTCTCCACTCACCCAAATGTGAAGGTCGGTTCTGTATGTGAGGTTGATTGCACATGCTTTTGAAGGATAGTAATTTGATAACACAGGCTCATTTTCAGTCATGACAGAGATTGATTCTTCCTGGAGTTTTTTTTCTTACCAGTCTTTGCTTCTCGGGAAGACTGTGTTTCCCATGTGGTATAAAGGCTGGTTCTTACTCTCTGAATGATTTTTACATGTTTAAAGTATGCTGTAGAGCCTGTAATATGAAGCTACAACTTGTACATAGAGAATGGTACCTAATGAATGAAGTTTTTCATTTACTATGAAATATCTTACCTAATGAATGAAGTTTTTCATTTACTATGAAATTTTTGACTATGTTAGTCACAATCTTGCCAGTCACCTGGAGGAAGGAGCATATCTTTTAGTGGGTAGGTTAGTTCACCTGTGGAAATAGCAAGATGGAATTGACTTGTGAAAATAGATAAGGAACAGGAGGACCTAGGTACCTAAAAAGTGGTGCCAGCCCTTGGAAATGCCTCAAGTAGGAAATGTAATGGGCCAAGAGTTTGGGAACACTAAAGGGAAAAAGAAGGTAGGTCGGTAATTTAGCATAGAAACTTAAATGACCAATAGAATGACCATTTAGCCCAGTTTCCTTCTCTCTGTCTAGATAGGCTCTTTACCATGCTAAAATTTGGAGTTCTATGTGGTGTTATTAAAAGAGAACTGTCTCTTATAAATATTTATTATCCCAATTAAATCAGTAGGACTTTAGACAATATAAAAAGCGAAGTAAATTCTCAGCCAGTGTGGACAGAGAGAGTTATTTTAGCCTGATGGGTCATTCCTTCCCAAATTCTCCTGGGAACAGTTCCCATAAGCAGTTTATGCTTTTTATGTTATCTTCTCAACACTCCCTTTAAATTATCATCTAATTTTTAAACATTTTTGCACTTTTCTCTTCTCTGAAGGCCACTGAATGAGATATACTGGGCTTCTGTGATTTAAGAGCACTGGGGCAGACCAAGGCAATATTATGACAGATGTATCCATTGCTAGTTACAATCTCCCCCCATTTTAATGCCAGATACAGCTATATAATGTGAAGCTTTTCCCTTTAAACCAACAGGATATTCTGTGAGGTCTTTGGCAGTGATACCTGGAAACTGCAGGTAAACCATGTTGCTGCAAGTTCAGCATCTTCAAATACAACTCCTAAATATCTGAGTCCTGGGGAGCTGAGCTGTAGAAAGTTAAGATGTTCTTTTTTTTAAAGACATTCTTAAATAGGGCAATAAGGGTAGAAGTACCAAAGCTGAAGAAGCCCAAATCAATCCTAATCTAACATATTCACCCCCAACACATGCCCCATCTTTAAAAAACAAAACAAATAAAACTATTTTCAGCCTTGGTCTCTATTCACTTTGAGTTGAACTTCAACTAGCTTATTTTAAAGCCTGCTTCTAAGTTGGCACAGCTCTGGGAAAAGTCCCACAAATGAGCCATCTGGGTTGGATAAAAGGAGGAGTTTTTCTATTTGATTTCTCACATTTTGTTCCTTTTTGTTCTTAATGGGGAAAAAATAATTATGAAGCAACCAAGTTACTACATTATGTTAATGAAACAGGAGAAATCTTTTCAACTCTATATTTTTTCTAAAGAATTCTATACTAGAAGCTCTCTCTCATCTCTGAAACGTGATGTAGAATGAATGTTTGGGGTGAATTGACTTGAGTGAATAACTAATAATGGTTAGAAAATAAAGTTCTGTTTGGGTGGTCTGAAATTCAGCAGTGTTTATTTCTTTTCAGACTCAGCAAAGATTTTTTTTTTCCAGTGAAGCATATTTTAGCATTTTATGCTCTGGATTCACTTAGTGTGGTTATAATTGAAATCATTAGGCGTAGGTAATTTTTCATTTTTTCTTAAAGACCAACATTAATTGCTTTATGATTCAAAGAATATGAAATTAAGAGATGCTGGAAAGTTGTTTAATCTCGATAACTTTGAAACCAACTTTGATAAAATAGACTATTTTGTGTTCTAAACTGCTGTTTGCAGTCCAGAGTTACTTGTTGAAAGCTTACATCAAATGGGACCTTAAAATTAAGAAACGGATAAGTAAAAGTCTTCTTCTGTGCTTGCTTTACCAGGCACAGGGTCCTGAGAATATGATGATGACCAGGACAATTTTGGACCCTATCAGTTGTTACAGTCAAATGGCAGAGGCAGATGTTACACAAACCATTATACAGATATGCTACAAAGGAGAGTACAGTGCACAAAGAGTATATATGAGTTTTGGAAGGGGGTAGGGATAGTTAGGGAAGGCTTTCCTTTAGAAGTACAGAAATTACATTCATACAAAGCAAATGAATAATATATAACAATAAAATATTCATAGTTATATGTTGGATTAAACATTGTGCTGGTAATTGTGCTTTTTGATCTTTTACTAATCCCTCCCATGAAAGCTTCTTGGGGGTAGGAATGCCTTGACATCAGGATTTAGGACGATTTTATGTCAAAGAGCTTTGTTTATAATAGGCCCTAAGTAATATTTATCAAATGAATATATCACATCATGCAAGGATAATTTAATATAGTTATTTAATATATATGATTGTTGATATCATTGCTATTATAATAGCATAAAAAGAATAAGTTATTTAAGAAAAATACTTTTTAACTAACATGCCATTACTGCTATTATCCATGACTCCTATAAATCTATAGCAGCATACCTCCCACCAAAACATGATATTCTCCTATATGTATGGGGCCTGTGCATTGCTCTCAATTTCTGTGACAGAAATCATGAAGATTATTTTACAGTTGCAGTCTACTTTTTGATCACTTTTTTTGTTTGGGAATCTAAATCAATTTTATAAAAAATTGTCTTAAGAACATATATCATAAAAACTTGTTTTGTTAAAACATCTTAAAAGATCACGAAATGAGGCCAACTTTTCTTTTGGCATGAGGGGTAGGGAAATGCATATCTATTAAATGGAGCATGGCCTTTTGATAGTAAATTTAGCCTATGGGTATATTCATTTTATAGTATTCACTCAGGCTTAAAATATCCTCTAATTCCTTTGAGAGAGTAAAGCTAAGAACACCATCACATGACTGTCTGGGTTTCTGAAATACTAAGACTTTATAAAAGCCTTATGGATTTTGAGTAATAATAAAGCAAGTGCTGCCTTGTTTAATCAAGTTAATTTCATCTATGCACTGTATAAACCAGAATGTAATTTTAGATACTATATTTTACATCACAGATGACTTCATAATTGTCAGAAGAGCTTGCCTAATTATGAATATATTTTCTTTGAAAATAAGTTAATTTTGATATTTAAATGATTTTAAGATTCCATTTGAAGAACCTTTTATGTATATTTTATTTTAAATTAAAACATTCATCACTTTTCTCTAGTCACAAAAAATATACTGGATAAAGTATTCCAAAATTGAAATATGACAACCACTACATTATGACCACTTTCAAAAGAAGCTATTTATTACCAAATAATTAGGAAAAGTGGAAATTACAATCTTGCCTATAAGTTAGCCCAGTTCGTTAATTTTTGTGCATCTGTTTTGTGCCAGGTACTTTTTTCATGTAGTCTTCCCACCGACTTTTATGCACTTTAATCTTTAGATGTCTCAGCCTCCCACTCAATGTGTTTACTTTAAACTTTATGCATATTTCTAAACAAGCTTATAATTTATCTGATTTCTTGGCCTATTGATTACCACTGAAGTCAAATATACTGACAATGCAGATGGTAACTAACACACAGATAGAAGCCACATTTGCCAAGGGGGTCACGATAATATAAAATAGTATTTCTCTGGCTCTGCCCTAATCTACTACATGAGAACATCAATCCTTCCTATCCTCCAACATCTTCCCAAATCTTTTTGAGGGTCCCCTGGGGATATCTCAACAAGAATTTCTTAAAATGGTAATCCTCTTCTCCACTTTCACACCATTATGGTAGTATCACCCATCACCACCAACCAAGGCACTGGCTGTGGCCACAGATGGCAGCTATGGCACTATTACCGATGCCTACCTAATTCTTGAACCATTCCTGCCATGGCCTTGATCTTTGAATCTCCACAGAGATTACAGTGTAACCTTTCATATTAGGGTAGGCTAAGCTGCTATAACTATAATATGCAACAAAAATGCAATGGCTGAAGGAATATAGAACTATATTTTTCTCTCACATAACAATCCAGCTTAGGTGTTCATTTCAGCAAGGAATTCTCCTTGTGCAGCTGTTTAAGAAGAGCTGGAGCTCTGCCCACCTTCAACCCATAGCTTCCAAGGTTGCTCTGCTCCATGCCCTCCCAGCCAGCAGAAAGAGGGGAATAGCCTGTGAGGGAGATATACCCGGTTCTCAAAAGCCTCAGCTCATTTTCTGTTGGTGAGAACTGGACATATGACCCCACCTACCTGCAAAAGGGGGCACAACTCTGTTTTTATTAATATGCCTTTTTATGGACAGCTAGTTGTCACCTCTGTTTCTCATTTGTTTCATTGTCCTAGACCTTTCAAGGCCGCCCCCTATCTCTAACACCCAGAGCAGATAAGGGCATTCTCCGTCACATAATCAGTTCCATCTCTACCATAGTCAGCTCCCCTGCCCATCCACATAAACAACTTCTCTAAACCTTTACTGCTCTTCTCAGATCCACTCATACCCAGCCTTAAAAGATGACCTTCCTTCCTACTGCAGAGTAAAGATGCACTATGACCACTTCAACTCTCCTCCTAACACATCCATTCTTTTCTTTCCTTTTGTCCCAGAGGAAGGTGCATCCTGCTTCTTTCTTTAGCCCACTCTTCTTCCTAATCTTTTCTATTTCATCTGGGATCTGGTTCCATTAAGTACTTCTGCTTTCTGACAATTTGAATCTCATTATCTCCCAGGTCAAATATGCCATCTGTGAGGATGTAAACATGCTTTTGTTTTGCCTCTTGCTACTTTTTATTCCCACCTCTCCTTTTTTTCTCTTTAAACCAGATTTCTTAAAAGACTAGTTTATATTTACTCATCATGTCTTTACCTCCTATCTTCTGTCTAGCCTTTTGCAGTCTCAACAAAAAGGAACACACTAAGCTCTATGTGCAGACCCATAGTCATTCAACAATTCATCAACATATACTTACTGAGTGAACACCTTCTATGCCAGGCACAGAGGATTCAACAGTGCACAAAATAAAAGTCTTTGTCCTCTTGGAGTTTACATGCTAGTAAGGTAAGGCAAGGGAAGAAAGCAAATATTTGTTAGATGTGTCTGTGATACATAATATGTGCCAAAGAGAAAAATAAGTCAGGATAAGGAAGTTAGGAGGATATTGAGATTTTAAACAGAGTGGTCGGGAAAGGCATCTCTCATAATAGTTTGAGCAGAGACCTGAAGCAAGGGAGAAAGCTGTCCACATGGGTAACTGGGAGAAGAGCATTTCAATCAAGGAAACAGCATGTACTAAGGCCCTGAGGCTGGAGCATATCCACATACACATGGGACAGTAAAAGGGCCAATGGGACTGGAGTAGAACAGGGGAAAAATGAGTGGCAGCAGATGAGGCCAGAGAGGTAGCTGGTGCCAGATCCATAGACCCTTCTAGGCTGTGGTAAGAATTCCGTTGGGGGCCATCAGAGTGATTTGATCAGATAAATGACATGATTTGCTTTCTGTTTTAAGGAAATTCTCTGACTACTATTTGCAGAATAGACCCCAAAATTAGCAGAGTGAGCAGTTAGGACAATATAGGAATAATCCAGACAGGAGATGATGGCCATCTGGTCTAGGGAGGGATCTGAGTAAGTGGTGAGAAATGGTTCCCTTCTGGTTATGTTTTAAAGAGCTAACAGGCTGAATAGTGCCCTCCTACCTTCACACTTTCCAGTGGAGTGTCCCGTCCACGCTCCACATTTCTCTGCCTTGCTTAGGACCCAGGAGGCTGATCTATGCAGACTGTATCAGCTCTGGCTTCTCTCTGGGTTTCGCCCATAGGACTCCTGCAGAAGATGCAAAAGCAGGATGAGCATGGGTCGGATATTGTTCTCCTGGCTTCCTCCCTGCCCCCACAGTTGGCTATGACTGATGCTACAGCCCCTCTCTAAATCCAGAGTTACCCTCTCTGGATTTCAGTAAACCTTTTCTACTCCTCCTTCCTTCACACCTAGGGATAATGCTCAAGGATGCAGTATTGTCCTTTGTTGATTTTACTCAACCTTGCTCACAACCTTATAAATAGTAAGCTTTCCTTGAATCTTTCTGATCTTGACTCATACTGGAACTAGAGCATCTAGTGTAGTGAAAAGAACAGAACATTTTTTTTTATCAGTTATTTACTTATTTTTCCCCCCCAGTAAAATGATAAATCTTTGATGACAGAAGATGTCATGTTTCTGTTACTGTTCTCACTCACTCTGAGCTCCAGTACTGGGGCAGCTGCTCAAGGAGTGCCAGGACCATACAGGGAGGAACTGAGTTGTCGGGCTTCAGGGCAAGGGATGGAGAGACAGCTTTTTCCTGGACAGAAGTGCATTGTTCCTTTGCTGATCCCTCCCCGCTCCCAGCGTGTAGACGCAGGTGCCACCATATCTGAGTTGGCTTCAACCTGAACAACACAGGTCCCTCTACCCAGGGGATTCCCTTTACTCCACCTCTCTCAACTTGTGGGCCAAATCAAGCTTTCTCCAGTGGTTTATTCCTTACAAATGGCCTGTCTTGGCTATTGCTACAGACTTTTCCAAAATCTCAAAGGTTCACAAAACTCAAAGCGGCATCTGGCCTTGGTTTCTGATTTGGCTCCTTAAGGAACCTATAAGCCCAGCACGGGTAGCAGCTATTCTTGGTGATGCTTACCAGGTGGCCTCGGAGGTGCATAGGCTGTGGCTAAACTTGGCCTGCAGCTGGACCCCTCACAGGGGCCACTGAGCCCCACAAAACACCTACTACATAAAGCCACTCTACTGAGACCAGAAGACATAGCAACAAAACACCTACTACATAAAGCCACTCTACCGAGACCAGAAGACATAGCAACCCTACCTAATACATAAAACAGACACAGAGAGACAGCCAAAATGAGGAGACAAAGAAGCATGTCCCACATTAAAGAACAGAACAAAGCTCCAGAAAAAGAATTCATTAAAATGGAGGAGACAAGCAATCTACCAGATGCAGAGTTCAAAACACTGGTTGTAAAGAACTTAGGGGAAGAGTAGATGAACTCAGTGAGAATGTTAACAAAGAGATAGAAAACATAAAAATAGAGATGAAAACATAATAGGGAACCAGTCAGAAATGAAGAATACAATATCTGAGATGAAGAGTACTTTAAAGGGAATCAACAGAGTGAACGAAATGGAGGATCGAATCAGAGACATAGAAGATGGGGTAACAGAGGACACCCAATCAGAACAGCAACAAGAAAAAAGCAAAAACATGAGGATAGTTTAAGGAGCCTCTGGGGCAACATCAAACATAACATTTGCATCATAGGGGCACCAGAAAGAGAAGAGAGAGAGCAAGGAATTGAAAACCTAATTGAAGAAGTAATGACGGAATACTTCCCTACAACTCCAGGAAGTTCAGAAAGTCCCAAACAAGATGAACCCAAAGAGGCTGACACCAAGACAAATCATAATTTAAATGCCAAAAGTTAAATACGAAGAGAGAATCTTAAATGCAATAAGAGAAAAGCAATTAGTTACCTGCAAGGGAGCTCCCATAACACTGTCAGCTGATTTCTCAACAGAAACTTTGCAGACCAGAAGAGCTTGGCACAAAATCAAAGTCATGGAAACTCAGGATCTGCAACCAAACTTACTCAGCAAAGCTATCATTTAGAATCAAAGGACAGATAAACAGCTTCCTGGACAAGACGAAGCTCCTTTAGAGTTCATCTCCACCAAGCCAGTATTACAGGAAATGCTGGAGGAACTTCTTTAAGAAGAAGAAAAAAAATGTGTATCAAAAAATAATGAGTAAAAAATGGCAATAACTACGTATTTATCAACAAGTACTTCAAGTGAAAAAGAAGTGCTCCAAGCAAAAGATAGAGTGGCTGAATGAATAAGAAAACAAGACCCTTAAATGGACTGCCTACAAGAGACTCATTTCAGATTAAAAGACACACAGATAGAAAGTAAAGGGATAGAAAAAGATATTTCATGATGGCTCTAGAGGGTTTTGTGCTGAGTGGAGTAAGTCAGATAGAGAAAGAAAAATGCCATATGATTTCATATATATGTGGAATCTAAATAACAAAGTAAACAACAAACAAACTCATAGATACAGAGAACATTTTGAGGGTTACCAGATGGGAGGGTCAGTGATAAAGGGAAAAGGGATCAAGAAGTACAAATTGGTAGTTGCAAAATAGTCATGGAGATACAAAGTACAGCATAAGGAATATAGTCAAAAATATTGTAATAACTATGTATGGTGTCAGAGAAGTACTAGATTTATTGGGGTGATCACTGTGAGTTATAGAAATGTCTAATCTCTATGTTGTACACCTGAAACTAATATTGTATGCTAACTGTAGTTGAAAAATAAAAAAATATTATTAAAAATTTCTTTTAAAAGAAAAAAGGTACAGCTTTCTTATTATGCATTGTTCTTATGAAGATATTCTAAACAACGTTTGCTAATTTTACCAATTGTGTTTTTTTGGGGGAGAGACACATGCATTTAATTAGCATAGACACCGTAAGACAGTACTATAATTTTTAGAAGAGTCCCACATTATTACATCAGCAGTGTGAATTTAAAAACATGGAACGTTTCATGAATTTGCGTGTCATCCTCGCATAGGGGCCATGCTAATCTTCTGTATTGTTCCAATTTTAATGTATGTGCTGCCGAAGCAAGCACTTTAGGAATTGTTTTTAAACTGGAAAAACTATTTTTCACCTTTGCTGAAAACATACATTTTTACCTATAAAGATGATGCCAGTAACTTTTTTTTTAATAACTTAAAATGTAGATTGTGATTTATATATTAAAGTTACCTGTTAAGTTACTTTTATTTGCATGACCTTTTAATAGCACTTATTTATGTTATATTTGGCTATAAACATTCATAAGGTCATCAATGTGATTGTTTTCTCACCAATTTTTTGGTTTTAGTATTGCATTTTGTTGATATTTTCTGTTGATCTAAAGAATATTTTATCAACATGTTTTTAATTGTACTTATGATTTGGTGACTTGCCCTCTTTTTTTTAACCTTGACTTCTGTCTGTTTTTCCTTTGGGCAAAACCTTACACAGTAGGCTGAGCAGCCTTGAGGTATAGTTTTAATAAAAACTTTGCTGAGTAATCATTTGGTGTAAAATCCCAATCAAATCCATTAATGGAAGAAAGGAAGTAATATCTTTTCAAGGTTAACTTTCTTTGTGGTTGCTCCTATGAATAGCACACACACACAAACACACACACGCACATACACTCATTGAATTCATTTAACTATGGCCTGGATTCAACTACATTTAAGGAGAACAAAAATTTCTTAAGTTTTAAGAAAGCAGATTGTCAAGGAATTTATTCATTAAAGACAATTTAAAACCATAGAGTTTTGCTGAAAGATTATAGCCAATTCCCCTGGAATTGTTCAGGAATACCCTATAGATTGGATAGTTTGTTGATTATTTATTTATTTATTTATTTTTTAACTAAAAGAGACATCCTTTTCTTTTTCTTTTCTCCTTTTTTTTTTTATTTTTGACATTACCAAATATTTTTGCAACCCAAATAAATGTTTTTCTTTTGCTTTTTTAGAGGTAAGCATTGTATACTTAAAAGCAGTTACTTATTTTGTTAGCTTTAAAATTAATGTGATAATTTCATGTGAAAACTGAATAAGTACTTGACTTTACTGAAGTTGGGGTGCTTTTGAAATCCGTAGCAGCTCTAATCCATTCAGGAACTAGTCTTTCAGGGAGTATTACCAGTACTATCTGTGCAGTCCTTTTACCTTTACTCAACTCTGTTAACATGCAAAGTATGACTCTTTGTGGACTGCAAACAGAACTGTTTGTAGAGTATTATTTATGTTTGTTTTCCATTTGGAAGATCACAACCATAATGGTGAAACTGAAATAATGAAAAATAACAAGCATTGACTTAAATCATTTTATTTTTCTGAAAGTTTCCTAAACTTTTTATAAGAGAGAATTTAAGTTAAGCCTCTACTTTCCCGGGGAAGAGGTGATAATGTTATACTGAAATCCCTGTGCTTAGTATAGGAGGGTTTCAGAGAACTGAAAATATTGGTCTGATGGCAGCCACTTGTTTGAAAAACAGCCTCCTTCAGGCTTCAAGGTAGACTGTGCCTCCTTCAGCCATTTCCCAACTCAATGACCTTGTGCAACTTACTTATTTAAGCCCTTAATGGAAGTTTTCCATATTGTTATTTTCAAACTCTGCCTCATGGATTGCTAGGTTTTCTTGGAGTCTCCTCAAGAGTCCTGTGTGGGTAGAATGGGAGGACTAACCAAAGCAGTTTCTCCTGTAATTATTTCACAATTTTTTTTTCAGTATAGGGTCATGTAGTTCAAAAAAGCTCAATCACCTCCCAGGTCCTTGTAGCTCTATAAAAGCACATTGTTCTCTTTGCACTCTTTTTTCTTCATTTCTTTTTGGGAGATAACCTTGTGAATATAGTTGAAAAGTAAAAGTTCTAAATCAGTGTTTTTTAAGAAAGGCTAAGTGAATAAACTCATATGAGAGCATTGCTTTTCTTTAAATAAAAAGCATGTATGGAAGCAGAAAACACATGTAGGATTTTAGCCCTAGGAGAAAATCCGCATATCGAGGGAAAAACCTTGGGATTGGCGGCAGCAAGGATTCAAGAGAACTCATGAAAAGTGAAAAACTAAAGAGTGCATTTGTTCTGGGTTTGTTTGTTTGTTTTCAACTTGAGATGATAAACTTATAAAGTAGTTTCCTTGTATTTCAGATATAGCGTGTCCTCTTATTTTCTTTGAGCAATTTTTTTAAGCTTTTAGGATTCTCTATATATTAGAATATATTAGTTTCATTCATATTTCACAATACATTGCTTCAGAAGTTATTCACGGCTATTTTTAATTGATTTGTCCATGTAAATAGAAAACTATTAAAGCTACTTATAGTTTCACATTGTCTGTGGAATACCCACGCAAACATCTGTATTAAAACCAAATAGTTCATTTCTTTTTTTTCCTTTTTTCTTTTTTTTTTTTTAGTTAATTAGGTCAATTTTCCAGCTATTTATAGAGACCTAACTATTTTTTTGTTATCTTACTGGCATAAGAACAAGGGACATAGTACTTATTCTTGGACCTCATATTCAGCAATTCCTCAGTTTTTTCTACATGATATAATTGGTTAATAACGCCAATTCAATAGACAGCCTGGATTCAAATTCTAACTAAGTGATTTTGATCAAGTCATTTACCTTTCTGTGCCACAGTTTCATTATCTATAGTAGAAGTAATGTTTCCTACCTCATAATGTTGTTGGGGGAATAAGTGAATTATTATATGTGATGTCCCTAGCCCATAGTTGGCATGGTTTTGTGTACTGGTTATTATTATGTTACTGATCAGAAAAGCAGAAATTTGAATCCTTAATGAAAATCTAACCTACTTGAGAAATGAGAGAGTCTGTGTACTCAGGTAGGTGGAAAGGGATAAATTTAGGGGGATGAGTTCAAGAACAATTAATCCGGATATATTCTATGAAGAAGATGGGTACAAAGAGACACCAGAGTCTCAGGGACCAGTCAGGAAGCTCTATTCCAGGCAAGAGGTAAAAATGTCCTGAAATACTGTCTTAGTTCGTTCAGACTACAATAACACAAGTACCAGACCAGCTGGTTAATAAGAATAGAAAATAATTTTTCACAGTTCTGGAGGCTGGAAAGTTCAATATCAAGGTGCTGGCAGATGTGGTTCTGGTGAGGACCTACTTCCTTGTTCACAGACAGCCATCTTCTGGCTGTGCTCTCATAAGGCTGAGGGGGAGAGAGGGCTCTCTGGAGGCACTTTTAGAAGGTTATTAATCCCAGTCATGAGGGCTTGACCCTCATGACCTAATCACCCCCCAATAGCCCCACCTCCTAATACACATTTGGGATTAGGATTTTAACATGAATTTGGCAGGGGACACAAACATTCAGTCGATTGCAACTACCGTTGTGGTATTGGAGAAGGAAAGGATGTATGAGAGGCGACAGGCTTATATGTAAGGGAAGAGGAAGAAGATGCTAACCTTAGACTTTCAAACTGCATGACTAGCACCATGGATATTACAAATCCAGGATTGTTCTTTGTTTTCTGAACAGTTTCTATATATGGAGATGATAAGGAATACAGAATGTGAAAAACCAACAAAAATTAAATGTGGTCATATCATGTTATACTATATTATTTATTTAATAATTAAATAGCTAATAATCTCCCAAAAGAAGAATAGAGATAATAAGGTCTTTTAAAGAACTTTCCTTCAATTAAGAAAACTATATCTTATTTTTCCACTCTTTCATTCAGATCCCTACATTACATTGTATCAATCCCAGAGATTTGTTATTCTTTCATTCTTATATCTAAAGACTGTTGATATAGTGATGTGAGGAACTCGAACATAAAACCTGTTGAAAATTAAACCATTGCCTTCTGCATTTGATTCAACATGCTATCTAGAAATATATCTATGATATATATATATATACAATTACTAAGAGTTACAAATAATTTGTCTATCATTTAATAACTATTTTTGTTATTTCTAGGTTCGATGGATGATGTACTGGATTGTTTTTGCACTCTATACTGTGATTGAAACAGTAGCAGATCAGACAGTCGCTTGGTAAGTTCTAGTTTTGAGAAAAGGCCAGACAATGTAGACTTATTATCAGATATCCTGAGTTCTATTCTGCTCTTGCTGTTAACTAAATGAATTTGATCAAGTTACCTAATTATCCAATGTCTCATTTTCTTCATTTGGTTTCCCCATAAGAACATTACTTTCCTTATAGTCCCCCTCAGATAAAGGCAGCTCATTCTTCTCCCCAAGTGCCACTCCCTACCCACCTCACACATGCCTCACTGTATCTTGCAATAAGAGAAACTTGGTTATCATCCTTTCTACTTTATCATTATCTTCAACAGCTCTTGCTGCACAAACTTGCAGCCTAAATAAGTGCAATAGTTCCTCTTCTTTGCTTCTGTGCCGAGGTTACTAAATGAGCTGAAAAAAATCAATCAGAGGTTCATATAGGTATCAAATTGAACTTTACCATTCCTTTTACTTGCTTTTAGTCAGTTGTTATTTCCATTCCCTCCTGCATCTGTCTGTTTCAGACATTTAATGTTCTCTCCTTAAACTGTCTTTTTCTGAATTTGCTATTCTCATCATATTCTCACGGCACATTAGGTCACATTGGATTGCTAGAAAAAAACAGAAGTCATCAGTGTTAAATGTTCTTAACATTCTGCCCTTATTTATGAACTTTTCTGTCCAGTATCTTCATTCATCTTCCTTTCTTTTTCTGTCCCAAAGCTCATTCATTTACTTGTTATCTTTTGTTATAGGGATCTAGGAGAGGGTTTTCTGTTTGTTTGTTTGTTTGTTTATTTTTAAATGGCAAAACACAGATTCCAAACCATGTTAGATCTTAAATTTGAAAGTTCTATTTTTAAAGACCTCTTATTTTTTTCTGATTGCAAATGTAGCATATATTTCTAAAAACTGAACAATGTAGGAAAAGTTTACCACAAACAATGCAGGTCCAGAAATTCCTCTGTGATTGCACTGTGGCAGAGACCCTTTGTCGACTATAGTCATTCCTTACTGCCTGATACCCATCTGCTTCTTCACAAGAGTCTACATTTGTTCAGTTATCATATTATCTTAGTGCTTCTTGGACCACAGGATGCTGATCCCCTTTTGCTGTATTAGTTAATTTTGCTGTGGCAATAAACAACCCTAAAAGCACAATGGGTTAGAAAAAGACTTATTTCTGTTCATGCTTCATCAGGGCAAATGGTTGGCTACTGTTTTGCTGGCTTTAGCTATCTTAAGTGTGTTTTCTTTTCGGGACCAAGGCCGAAGAAGCTCTTGTTCTCATGGCAGAAAGCAAAAGTTTAAAGCAAGAGGTTGGGAGTGTTGGGGTGAGGGAGTCAAAGGGCACTTAAAGCTTCACCTTGCATGTACATGTCACACTCATATTCTATTTGTGAAAGCAGGTCACATGCTTAAAACCACAGTCACTTCTTGGAAGTGTACTCAGCCTACAGAGAAGGTCCTGCAAAGTCACATAAAAAAAGACATGGGTATCTAACTCTGATTCTCAGTCTGCCACAGTGGTAATTCCATTCCCCCCTTGCAAGTGAATGATTTAGGTCTGCACAGTGCCACAATTTTGGCCAGTGAGATTGGAGTGTAAGTTTTCTGGGAGTTCTGAGAAAGAGAAGATGTGTGTATGGGGGAATATTGTGCACTTGGAGTTTATGAATGTGTGTCCAGATGCTTGGAGGTATACTGGTACTGCCATGGCAATTGGGCTCTGCAGACAGAGTGGGTGTACCTTACTGCCCTGTTTAAACATTGTAAATGCCCTCTGAATTGTACAGGCAGTTGGCAGCTTCACTATGCTTGCTTAAACAGAAGAATCTTGACTAGATGATATGAATCTGTGGGGATCAGGTTGCTCTTTCATTAATTGATCTATGTAGTTAATGAGATTAATTTGTCGATTCAAACATAATTGTTTCTCTGATCACTCATTTTTACATTAAAACTTAACACAGTGACTGAACTTTAAAGTTTTTTTTGTGATATTATCATTGTCTTTAGTTTATTTTCATCAGTGTTTTTCTGAATTTTTTCTTGTTAGGTTCCCCCTGTACTATGAACTTAAGATTGCTTTTGTCATATGGCTGCTCTCTCCCTATACCAAAGGAGCAAGTTTAATATATAGAAAATTCCTTCATCCACTTCTTTCTTCAAAGGAAAGGGTAAGATATTTAAATTATTTACATAAATCATTTGTTAGAAATGTGTATCATCACATGCTTTGTGCTATAAAATTAGTGAAATGATTATATTATGGTGGGGGAGTCCTATTTTTTGGCTTCTTGATGCTATATTTAAGTATAATTAATGTCTATGGGTTTGGGTTCTTTTTTTTTCCAGGAGATTGATGATTATATTGTACAAGCAAAGGAACGAGGCTATGAGACGATGGTAAACTTTGGGCGGCAAGGTTTAAACTTAGCAGCTACTGCTGCCGTCACTGCAGCAGTGAAGGTAATTTTTTATTTACATTTTTCATCTAATAGCACATTAATTAAGTCAATAGATAAAGTATGGTTGCTTTTTATTTCAGATTATTATGAAATTTGGCAGAATTCTCTCTGTTTATTTTTGTAATATCGGTATGAACAAGTAGATAATTTAGAAGGATTTTAACACATGTTTTCTATAACTACTCAGTATTTTGAAACGTAACTGATCACAAAACGAGAGCTAGTTAATAAAGAAAACATACTGGAAAATGTCATTTTGTCACACTTTTCTACTGTATATCCTTAAAATAGTCTGAGTAAATAACCTTTAGTAAAGATGACCATTCTTTCTTTCTCTGTCTTTGGTGTTCTCTCTCTCGGTGGCAATATCTTGGTAGGATTTCTGGCTTACTTCTGCACTCCCACTTCAACCAATTTGAGGTAACTGATTATTCAAAATAAGGCATGAAAAAATTCTGTTCTTACAACTTGAGATTTTACTTAGCCAATACTAATGTCATGTGTTGTGTTTTGCAAGCCAAATTGTCAAATGAATGCCTTCTGTGGAAACTTGCATTGTGGCTTTTGGATTTCTTTGCATGTAGTAATTAGTGTGGTTTATTTTAAATGCCATAGCATAATTGATTTTGGTGTGTAGCATATAGAAAAAAACAGGCTTCGGACCAAAAAGTCCTGAGTGTGACTTTCTAAATAACCATTGGCAATTGACTTAACTTCTGTATTTCTTAGTTGCTTCATGTGTAAAATGGGGATTATATACCTGTCTGTGAGATCATTTATAAAAGCACAATGCTTGCCAAAATGTAGTAGGAGTCCAATAAACATTAATATCATGTGTTTCTCTTAATTCAAGAGAATATTTGAGTTTGTTGCTGTTAAATTGAGACTGAATAATATTATAGCTTTTGAGTTAGGCTTTTTCAACTTAGTTATCTCAAACTAAAACAACGATGCTATGAAAACAAATATTTTAGTTAAGTGGTGATTTTATAAAACAGCAATAATGAAGGGATATAAAATGTCAATGGAATTCCCAGAATGAGCCTCTCTCTTCAGAGTGACCCTTGGCTCAAGTATCACAATTAATGTGATCAACAAGATAAAAATCCACATTATGTTCTAGAAGTATTACATTGAGGATTAATTGGAAACTTATTAACTATGCAGCACTAATCATGTAAGACAACTGTATTATTAATGATTATTAATTACCAGCACTTTAGTATAGTTTACCTATTATTGGCTTTTGAAGGCTTTTTATTAGTATAGATATAAGTAAATACTAAAATAACAAAATTTTTGCTTATTTAAGGACTTTTTCATCTTAGAAGAAGTGCATTTGCTTTTTATTCTTGCTTAATGAAAATATATTCATGAAATCCATATCTACTTAAAAAGATTGTTCAGGAGATCCAACATTCACCAACTAAGAATTCTACCAAGAGAACAGATGCAATTATTGAAGAAATAATACAATTAGATTTCCCAGAACGGAAAGACCCAAATCTCCACATTGAAAGAGCCCACAAAGTACCCAGCACAAAGAAAGAATGAAAGGCCGACTCTAAGCAGACTGGAATTGGAATATTCCAAAACACCAGAGATATAGGAAGAATTCTTAAAGATTCCAAAGATAAAAAGTATGTCACATTTGTCTACAACCATGCCACCCTGAACATGCCTGATCTCATCTGATCTCAGAAGCTAAGTAGAGTCGGACCTGGTTAGTACTTGGATGGGAGACCACCTAGGAATACCAGGTGCTGCAGGCATTAAAAAAAAAAAATCACATTCAAATGATCAGCATTCAGAAAGGCATTCATTTCTAAGTAGTGATAATGGAAGCTTGAAGACGGAAGACTAATACCATCCATGATACCACAGTGATTTTCACTCTCAAATTCTGAAACAGTCAAGCTCTCAGTCATGCATCAGCTTAGAATAAATCTTTTATTTTTTTTCTATTTTAGGCATGCATAGTCACAAAATTTATCTCCTGTGTATCCTATGTCAGGGTAGATATGCTCTGCCAAAGTTAGGGCATAATCCACAAAAAAGGAAACCCATGGGATCTGGAAGCAGGGTAACCAACACAGAAGGAAGGTGACAAGAATTTCCAGAATGAGCACTACACAGCAAGTCCAGGGTACAACCAGCCAAAATTGGATGTGATGGGCAAAGGGTGGCAGGACAGGTGAGAAACGTGTGGAGATGAAAGTATCTGATAGGTATAATCCTGTGCAGGGATGATATTTAAATCAGTCAGTGCATGCTGTGACTAATCAGAAAACACACTGGCTGTAGATGGCCAGTAATACAGTGTAGGTGCCCCTCAGCCTTGAGCACCATGAAAAATGTAGTGGAGGTATTGTGAAGAGGGAGAGCATAGGACAACTAAGCAAAGGAAATTAAAAAAGAGATAATTGTAACTCTGAAAAAAGTTGCAATATATAAGAAAAGAAAGATAATAATGAAGCATGACTGGGCTCAGCAGTGAATAGCATTTACATCATAATCATAAGAACACGGACTGTTGATTGAACAACTGTGATTTCGCTCTATTGGGAAGATGAAGGAGGGAGAAAAGGAGGTGGAAGAGAACTAAAATCTTCATCCGCCTTATAGGAAAGTAGGGGTTTAAAGTGGTTGCCTGCAGGAGGATGGAGAGGAGAAGGGGACAGAGGGCTTGTTGATTTTTCGTATTTAAAAGCATCATTCAACATGAGTCTATGGTGAAAAACTAAAAAACGTCAACTTGAAAAATTGTTTATAAAATATAAATATTTTAGAACATTGTTTGGGGAAAGAGAAGCATACAAACCCCCTTTTTTTTTTCCTCTCCTCGCTTTTAAACATAGTTTATGCTTTGTGAGGCACCTTCCCGTGTATTACGACTATTTTGTGGGATATTTATTTTATTTTGGCTTATGTTTACTACTTCCAAACTCTAGGGTAACAGAAATCTCCACTATATTATCTTAAACTTATTCCCTCCTCGTTTAATTTTATTTAATACTTTGCTGCCATCAGTATGTAGCACCCTACATATTCAACATCTATTTATTTAATACCTACTACATAGAAGGTGCTGAAGGTGTAGGAACAAGATAGATACAGTTCCTACTCTCTCAGACTACTGTCTAGCTGAATGTCTGTATTTACTAACTGAAAATGTTATCATTGATTGCTACAAGCCTCCCTTTTGCCCTTCATTATCAGAATAAGCATTATCTCAGAAATATTTTTCTGTAGAAAAGCTATGAAAACAATCCTATACTTAGATTTCTATCTTTTTTTCTTTGTGATTCATTGTTTATTTTTATTTATATATTTAACAACTTAGAACCACCACCCCACTTCAAAGGCAGGAAACAGAGAACATAAAAATCATCTAAGTTACCACTGCAAAACAAACGCATATCCCATAATTTGAATCCACTTTTGAACTTTCCTTTCTTGTTTGTGATGTCATGATCCTTTAGTTATCAAGATCATTGTATGCGAAGTAGCCCTTGCCCTTCTCAGCAGGAGCCCAGGAAGATTCACTTCAGCCATCCTGGATTTTATTCATTAGAAATAGTCATTAAATATGCTGAACATAACATACTGTTAACACTATTTGCCTCAAGTTGTACTGTGCCTATTTTAAAGTAGGTGAAATTAGTTTCATCTCTGGAGATATCAAAGAAAGGCACTGTGATGGAAGAATCACTGAACCAGACACTTCATACCAAGGAATAAATTGAAACTGAAATAGGAAATAGGTCAAGTTTAAGGAGAAACTGCAAGAAATCCAGTAGTAAGACTGGAGAATTATTTAAAATTTTTACAACATATAGTTTGTAAAAATATCTTTGAGGCTAAAAATAATTGGACTCTTGCTATGACCTTTAAAAATTGGTAATGCCCCTGACTAGGTTTCCCAGGTTGAACCGCCTGAGCATGTTAAAGATGAAAATAGGAATCTAATAAGAGCACTTATTATACTGTAAAGCAATTTTCTGAAAATGTTACTCAGTTCTATGACCTCATTACCAGGCATCTGTTCACAAGGTCAGCGTACAAGTTTATTTTAGCTGAGCAAAGCATAAACACATGAAGGACCCTTCAAGGATTTTGCTGAGGATTTTCAACATTCCATAGTTTTTCACATGAGAAATGCAGGTGGCTTTTGTACAGATGAGCAACACTCCTGCCAGATGAAGGACAGGTGAAGAAAAGTACTGCTGGTCATATTAACCATCTCTTAGAATTTTCTCTGGCAGCCTTTTCTTGTTGAATTATTTAGCAGATACTATTTGAAAAATCAATTAGCACAGAAAGTAGATCTTTACAGGTAAAACTGATGAAATCTAATTGACTTTAAGTGACTGTGATTAGTTCAAAAATCCTGACATCTTACTGTCTTAGTGGCTTTCTGTTTGTGAAAAGATTTGAGGATGTGTAGCCACTTAATATCATCCATTAAAAAAAAAAAAGGCAATTGTTCAGACAATGGAAAAGGTCATACTATTTTCCTATCATCTAAGAAGCAGAATGTTGTAATGAATATTGAATTCTGTAGCAGTGGAGTTATCTGCATTTTTTTAGCCCTAATCTTGCCACAAATTAGCCATAAGATTTTGGGCAAATCATCTGCAGATCTAAGTATTCATTTTCTTGCCTGTAAAACAAGGGGGTGAAATTTGACTTCTAAAGCCCCTTATATCTCTAAGAATAGTTCTCAGCAGGGTTGATTTTGCCTTCCAAGGGACATTTGGCAATGTCTGGAGACATTTTGGATTGTCACAACTAAGGGAAGGGGTGCTGCTACTGGCATATGGAGGGTAGAGGCCAGGAATACTACTTAATATTCTACAATGCATAGGACTGCTTCCCCACAACAAAAAAAATTATCCAGCCCAAAATAGCAATAGTGCTGAGGTTGAGAAACTTTGCTCTAAAAGTATGATGAGTCAGAAAAAGCTAAAAGAATATATAAATCTGTATAGGTAGATTATGAATAATTTTTTTTTGTATATTTGTCTCTTGTTACAAATGTTCTTTGGTAAGTATATATTGCTTTCATCTTAAAACCACTAAAATATATTATTCACTTAATGCAAATGAAGTTGATTCTATTCTAGGCTTGATCAGATTAATTGTTGAATATCCATAGGGAAGAGAAATTTCCCTGAAAACTGGGAACTAGCCTTATCTGCAATTATAATGTAATATGTCAAGGATCAACAGAAATAGAGCTTAATGGCTATTCATTATTCAACAGGACAGTAAGAATTATTCTGTAAGAGATTGTTTATATGCTTGTAAGATTATAAAGTGTTGCCGATTATGTTTTTAAGTTCTTAATAAAAAATGTGAATAGATTGAGGGTTTTATACAAAGATGCTAATAAGCCTAGTAAATTCCCCTTATTTAACACAAAATATAGTAATTTTTATGTAATGTTTAACCAGGAAATTAAGTTATTTTAACAAAAGTGGAATTGTTTGGGTGTAAAAAAGTTAGAATTAGTCATATATGCAGGTCCCTTTCTAAAAATGCCAATCATGTACCTGTATACTTGAGTAGACATTCATATGTCCTACTGCCCTTGGATATAAATGAGCTCTGTGGGAGGACAGCTCGGGGAGCTGGTTCTCAGCTGGAGAATCCTTCTTAGAGCTTCACTGTGCTAGATCTGGACCCAGCCCTTTTAGCCAGTCACCCCTGTGGTGTTCTTAGTTTCTTAAATGGATGTTCTGGGCCCATCCAAATTCAGAGCCTGGGAATTTTGAGCTACTGAAGGGTTTGGGAACCCTTCTGCTAATGATGATCGGTCTTGATATAAAATATTCTATGGAATACTTCCTACTTTTACATTCTTATCATAATCTTTCTGTTACTTCCTCTTTGGTTTTTAGGACCAATATTAACATACACAGTGTATATACAATTCTGCAGAGAATAGGCTATAAAATGCTTGGATATAGAATTCCTTGTGGATGATACCTTTCTTCCTCATCAAGTAAGGTGGCTATTTCCACACATACTTTCCTCCTCGACTAGAATCTTCATTTTTTTTACGCTTTTAGCTTAATATTATATAAACCCAATAGAAGAAAATTATTACTTTAAACAGAACATAACATTGTTATTGACAAGTGACTGTAATGCCCTATTTGTGCCCTGAAAATAGAGAAATGGTTTTTCTTTTAATAATCAGAGTAAGAGATTATATGTAGGAAGAGTGAGTGGGAAATGGATCAGAAATTTTTTTTTTAATTAAGTTTATTGGGGTAACATTGGTTAATACAATTATATAATTTTCAGGTGTACATTATAATTTAACATCTGTATATCCTATTGTGTATTTACCACCCAAAGTCCAGTTTCCTTCAGCTACCATATATATGATCCCCTTTACCATGTTACAATTAAAACTTCACTATGCCATCTATGACTAATTTTATATTAAAGAAATTGTTGAAAAATATCACCCTTCCCATGTGTCTAAACATTATACTGTTTTCATTTTTGCATATTTTTTCCTGTCTACTTATAACCATACTGCATGTTATGCACATGATTTAGAATTCTGAGGTAGAGGGAAAGTATTGCCACTTAAAATTTTATTACAAACATAATTCCTTTATTAATAGACTTTTTGTGTTGAAGATATAAAAATTGGAGGGAATAGGTCTGCATTTAGATGTGATTATTTTATAATTACACCCCTCCTTTAATATGGGTACATTGGATACTTACAATTTATATAATGATTTTGAAGTTCACAATACTGCATTAATTCTCTTTTCCTATATTAGCTCCACTCAGGGCCCATAAGAAAATACATAGTGGAAAGTCTGATTTTTCAAAATGATAATGGCTGTCGAAGTGTTGGTGGGTGTCAAAGAGGATGCACAGCCCCAAGCTTTTCTTCGCTTTTCTTGAAACTTTGAGGGGATTGATAATACTTAGGGCTATAAGATTGGTTACTCAAGAGCTACATTAAAATCCATGGTGTAAATAAATAGATCACCCAGATACCTCAGAGTTGGTCCTTGCTCACCTTTCATTTAACACGAAACAAACCTCTGATGGTTAGTATAATCTACCTATGTAGATACCCACAACCATACCTGTAGTTTGCTACTTAACTTCAGTATGTAAATGCCACTGTTTACATTAAAACAAGCTACTATATATGGAAAACTCTCTAGCAGTCAAGAATAATTTTAAAAGAGGCATAAAAAGAGTATTTAGTTTAATTATTACACGCCCAGTTTCAGTACCACAGGTACATTAGGAGACTAGAAGAAGCCTAAGATCTATCTCATCTAGTTTCTTAAAATCTTGCTTTGGAAGCAAAATATACACAACACAATGATAAGACTAACAATAATATGTGAGTTCATTTGTGAGGTATGCCCTAAGTAATTAACTGATTATACTTGTTAAAGATACCAAAGTTTGTGGATGATATAAAGCAGGACTGGTTCAATGACACTCTGACTCATTTTCATTCTGAGATACACTTTCTTGAGTTGGAGAGTTTGGGAGTTACAGCCAGCCTTGGAAATTGCACCCAAGTCAAGTAGAGGGTATCATGGATGTGTATGCTATTTATCATTTCTTTAACAGTAGGTAAAAAGTCAAGAATTTCTGAGAGAAGGCACAGAAATACAAAGATGAGATCAAGAAACTGACAGTTTTGAGAAAACAAGGCATCTGTCCCAGACGAGCGCTGGTCACCTCCTTTTAGCGTGCCTCCGAAATCTTCTGTTACCTGTTTAATAAGTAAATGGTATCTGATAAAGAGTAAAAAAGTATAATTAATTAAAAACCACATCAAGAATGTTTAAACATGCGTGGAACCCAGTTATTTTTATGGAGGATATAGACTCTTTAGTTAAATAATTCCTTTTCACAAGTCAAAAAAATACAATAGAAATACAAAGCTTAAGTGGTGTAATGGTGTTTGGTTTCAACATAATATATCACCAACTCAGAGTACCTGAATCAAAACTCATTTTCTTCATTGTAAAATACATGTTAGCAGTAAGATTTGAATGTTTTTAGTGCTGTAAGCTTTGAAACTTAGAGATAAACCATTATGGATAAGTTTCTATGGTAACTTTATAACTAGAGGCAACCATAAATTGACATATGTGAGAAGAAGAAATAAGTGTAAAAAAACATTAGAAGAATATTTTTAATCCAGCTATAAATAAGAAATTAGTCATCTATATGCTGTGCAAATTTTCAAAGTGGGTAAATTTAGAAATTATTTTTTCCCTTTACAAAGGTTTATACTTGGAAGGGAATCTAGTTATAGCTAAAAAGTTCAGAAATGTCACTTTCAAAGCTGTGCAATGATGAAAGTCATTGAACTTTCTGCAATAGAAATCTTCTATGTATTGTTTAATACAGTAGCTACTAGCCACATGTGACTATTGAGCATGTGAAATGTGGCTAGTGCAATTAAGGAACTGAATTTTTACTTTATTTAATTTTATTTAACTTATTCTTATTTAATTTTTACTTTATTTAATTTTTATTTAGTTAATTTAAATTTAAATACCCACAGGTGTTCAACATCTACCCTATTGTTAAGGCTTTAGAATGACTTCATAGCAGTAGTAGATGTGCCTTGCCAGATAGTGAACTCATTAACTGAATATTATTTTGTATCCAGGATTCTTTGGCTCTTAAATTTTTTGTACCCTGTTCTAGGTAGAGCCATTACGACTCCTGACTTAGTTTAGCTTAAGACAATATCTCTTTTACTTTAAAAAGTTCTAAATCATAAACTTAAGCCCCGAGTGCTAGTTTTAGGAGAGAGCAAAATTACTCTGAGGGTAAGCTCATCACGCATTTTTCACACTTTAAATATAAAGCTTAAATGTTTGGGGGTGGAATGTACCGATGTCTACAACTCACTTTTAAATACATTAAAAATGGTTTGATGGATGGATAAATGGTAGATATGTGATAAAATATAGCAAAATGTAAATGATTATGGGTGTCCAGTATACAATTCTTTCAACTTTTCTGAAAGTTTCATAATAAAATGAGTAAGCTCCATGATAAAATGTTGGAGGAAAGTTCAATATAAGCATATTAAGTATTTTAAAGTATTTTTTTTCTTCGATCTCTCACTTCTCTATTAAAATAGAGCCAAGGGGCAATAACCGAGCGGTTACGAAGTTTCAGTATGCACGATCTAACAGCTATCCAAGGGGATGAGCACATGGGACAAAGGCCATACCAACCTCTACCAGAAACAAAAAAGAAAAGTAAACCAGCCTCCAGTGAATCAGCAGGTGTGCTTGTTCGTTTTAATATATTATTCTTTCACAAGTGGAGTTTTGAGTCAAGATGGGTACTAAAATAATACTTGATAACTCTGAATTTGGTAGACAAAATTTACTTCTGAGTTTTACACTTAATTGTAGTTCTCTTTCTCTAGATTTTCTCTAGATAAAGTTAATGCTTGCCTTTTATTGGCTATGGAGATAATCCAACTAAGAAAGTAGCAGTAGCTTTTTGTGCTGCTCAAATTTTTAGAAGCTGTTGGGTGTAGTTACCACCAGTACGAGTTTTGACCTGTGATCAATATTCTTTCTATATAAGCTGTGTAATGACATCTAAATAGTTTTGTAATTAAACAATCTGTACTGTAAGTGCTATGAACAAGGGAGGATATTGACTCATAAAAGTTTTAAGCAGGTGATTCAGTTTAAAAACAAAATTACTCCAGTGGAAAATGTGTTGAATTTATACATATTCTAGTTCAAGAACTAACTCGTAGATATATTCTAATGTAAAGCATGAGCATGTCATATCTTGTATGTTCTAAACTTTAATAAATAATTATCTTAGAAACATACACATAAATAAAGACATAGTTCCTTAGTCATTTTCTCACATATAAGAAAGTTTTATTTAAAGGCATAGCTGAGAACCAAGATCTTCAAGACATGTCTTATTATTAAGTCCATAAGGTACAAACCTGCTTAAATCTATTTTTTTTTTAAGCTAAAAGTTTTCTTTTGAGGGAGATTAAAAATCATCCTTTATAGTTATAAACAGTTTGAAAAATAAAGTAACAGTCTTTTCTTATAGAGGAAAAATAGTGAACGTTCTTTAAATTCTCCCTAGAATGAATAACTTTACAAAAGTTGGTGTCTGTTATCTAAGAGGTAGTAATTAAGCATTGGCAATTGATTAAGGAAGTAATATCTTTAAGAATGAGGAACCATTGAACTTTGAACCATCATTCTTAATGCGTAAATAACATAAAAGTAGTCCCTATTATAGGCATCTTCTTAATACGCATTTAAAAATTAGGATACTAATTTTGATTATGAGGTCTGCTGTATATATCGTGCTTATTCACACTAGTTATCTGAGGTCTTTATCAGCAATTTGTTCATGATTATACCTTAGAATTGGTTAAGAATTATATTTCAATTATTTAACAGAAAACAAGATTATAAATAGGAAAATTCTAAACACTATTTTTGTGTTAAATATTTTTGTAAAATATTTTAAGATATTGAGGTACTGTTTAGTTCTTTTGTTAAAGTTCAAGCCATGAAATTAAAATAACTGAAGATTTATAAAAATATGAAGGAACTGGTAGCAGTACAAGAAACATACTTGTTCAGTTATGAAATTAAAATTTTAATATGCATTACTTTGCCAAACTTTCCTACAGAATAGTATATATTCTGAGCTTTTCTTCTTTAAGGAAAAAATTTAAGCAAAACTTTCTGTCTCGACACTATCTTTAATTAAGTAGTGTTTCCAGGAGAGGAATAGGGGAAGAGATGATAATAACAGATAATCTAGATAGACACAAATGCAGGTACACATGGACATTTATAAAATGAGGAAGATAGCCTTTCAAATTGGTAGAAAGGCAGATTAATAAGTGATGTTAAGATAACTGCTAAGCTTAGAAGGTGAAATAGGGAATGAAGTTATACCTGTATCAAATTCTTAAAAGATTAGGACTGAAATGTAAGAAATTAAACAATATAGTAAGAAATTCCTGTGTGTATTTTTATGCTCCTAGGATAGATCAAACTTCTTAAGCATGACATCAAAACCAGAAAACATAAAGGAAATATTTGAGAGATTTTTCTATTAAAAAAAAAAAAACATAAAATTACCATATAAGGGGTGGGGGGAAACTCCACACGATAAAAATGACAAACTATAAGAAATATTATATGTTACAAGCAAAGGGTTCCGATTTTAACAATCTAAGAACCCTTACAAGCCAATAATTGTCAATACTACCACAGAATACAGCTGACCAATTAATATATGAAAAAAATAGCCTCGCAGTAGTCAAAGGAATAGAAATAATAGTAATTTTTGCTCACCAGATTGGCAAATAAAAATTTTAATTAATAGTGCTCTGTGTTGGTGACTATTCTAGTTGTCTGTTGCTGCATAATAAACCACCTCCCAACAGTAGTTTAAAAATATCACCGTCATTTATTTTACTTGTGAATCTGGAGGTGACTGAGCTCAGTCTGACAGTTCTTAGGGTCTTATGCAGCTACAGTCAGACAGCAACTGGAGCTGGAGTCATAATCTCAAAGACTTCTTCACTCACATGTCTGGTGTCTGAGCTGGGTGGTTTATTAGCCAGGAAAAATAATAATGTCATTCTATACTTACTGATATGAAAACATAACCAGATTATGTGGAAATTAACAATAACAACAAAATAGTATGTGTGTTATAATCCTATACCATGGAGGCACAATAGGTAGATGAAATAATTAATATATGTAAAGTTATTTTTCAAATGTATATATATAGTGGAGAGTCTGGAAGGACATTATGAAATGTTAACTGTTTAGCTCTGACTAGTAGGATTTTAGTGATTTTTTTTTAACCCAACCTGTTACTCAGAATCAGAAATAAAACAGCAGAACTCTTCCTTTGGAAAACGAATTAAGGTACTCTTTTTTTTTTATTATAAATTCTTCTCTATTTCATTTACTTCCAAGATTCCTCAAGAAAAGAAAACAGGATAAATTTGTAAGTGTGGGAATTACTTCACATTGCAAAGTCTTTACTGGTTCATGATCAATACATTTACCTCAGAAGCTCTGATTGTCCACACAAGCAAACTAATATATGTGGAAAGCAGGTCCCTTTTGAAAACTCACCATGATCTGCTCTGAGCTGTTTAAGGTTAACTCATCAAGAGACATCCTGCTTTGATGAAATTATTCAAATCTGCATGTAGTCACAATGGGAAAAAAAGCTCCCTCCAAATGCTGTTTTGTAAGAAAATGGATGCCTTGAACATGATGTTCACATCCCTTGAAAGAACACCACATTTTGATAAGTGGAAATATTTTTTCTGCAAAGAACCTGCTGCTCCCATATTAGTTAAAAGTGGTTCAACATTCAGTTTTAATTAAAGTACATAAGGAGATTTTTTGTGTTTGTTTTAGTTGCTTTACATATTTACTTAATTCTTAAGATGACTATGCAGGTTAAGTGTTTTATCCTTATTTTGTAGATGAATAAATGGAGACTTAAGGAGCTTAAATTACTTGTTAAAGCTACTTACTCAATGACAGAAGTGAGGTATCCAAGGTTCCTAAGCTAATTCTTACTCTTTCTATTTTTAATTTATAAAGAGGCTAAACTTAGTTGGGCTGGAACCACGTATTAAAATAATTTGAGCAGGAAGAGACCTTAGAGATGCTTTAGTCAAAAATGGCAAATAGGTGACAGGCCTACTCCCTGCTCCTGTGCCCATGATGGCAGACATTGCTAATGGATTGTGGCACTTTCCCATGCTGGCTCAGAATCCCACTCCACATAGTGCCCCAGAGAGCTCACTTGGCTTCAAGCTGGCATTGACAGAGAAACCTAGTCATCATCTCTCATCTGTCTCACCACATTACCAGATAAGAAAACATACTTGGATAACTTTAACTGACATTATTTCCACCACTCACAGCAGAATTTACATACTCTTTTCCAGGTAGTAAGTGGAACAGATAGTGCATATTTTAGTGAGAATATTTGACTTGACTCCTCTCTTTTGGATGAGGGATTGATTTACTCAGTTGCTAAATTTAGTTTATCGATTTCACCTCCTAATAGATCCCAAGTGTGGCTGCTTGCTCTGTCCTCATTTCTTGGACTTCATTTCTGACCTGCCATACAGCAATAACCCCCCTGCTTCCAGCCTCATCCACTTCTGATCATTCTTCAGAGTGCAAGAAGACTCTTTTAGAACCCAAATCTAATCACGTCACCCTCTGCTTAACATGTTTGCCTCAGTGCTCCTCCCCACGCCCCGTTGCTCTCTGTTGAAATCTAAACTCAAGGACATGTGGTATATTAGCTCCCTGACCTTGTTCTCCCACTTCATCATGTGCTAGCTGTATGGAATCATGAGCCTTTCAGGGTTTGGCTTAGTCACACCACCTTACAGGAACTCTTCTCTCACAACCCACTGCTCCCTGTCCCCAGGCTGAGTTAATTCTCTTACTATATGTTCCCATAGCATTATCTTCTATTTATAGCATTTTTTTACAGGCTAGTAGTGCCCAGTAGAGTCTACTTCTCCTACTGGACTGTAAGTTTCTTAGGGTAGAAAATGATAGTTGTGTCTTTTTCATCATTTTATCCTCATAATTTAGTACACTGCCTCACATAGTAGAATTTTAAAAATACTTGTGGAATAATGAATCAAGCCATCACTTTTCCTGAAACCATAATTAGAAAACTAATAAGATTTTTTTTAACAAAATTAGGAAACAAATAATAAGATTTATATACTATCATCTTTTGAATGAAATTTCAATTCCTAATCAGATAAAATGAAGATCAATTAAAATAGCAAGGGCCATGTTTGTTGAACTGTAGTCTTATGCTTTATCTGTGGCCTTAGAGAACTTTCTGGTCACATTTGCTGCCTTTCTGACTCTCTCCTTGATTCCTCGTTCTTGTTTTACCTTAGTTTTATTATGTTGGGATCAGGAAATATTGTGTAAGCAACAACAATAGAGAAAAATCTAGAAATCACAACCTAAAAACATTTTTTCTGGTTTGTTTTCCCCAACTATACGAGTAATACAGTTTTAAAATAAAAATTTGGCAAATTAAAAAAAAAGGAAAAATAAATTAAAAATCACTTAAAAGCCCACTTCCAAGACATGCAGTGGTTTCATTTTTCATGTTTTTCCTTTATTTGTTTATACACATACATCTTTTTCCCACTTCATATTGCATCAGGAGCATTTTCCTGGGACTACTAATCCCATCCCCTTTCCTGGCCACGCTGGCCTCCTGGAAGTTCTTCCAAGCAGTCATGCTCTCCACTGCCCTAGCACCTTTGCACATGCTGTCTCTTCTACCTAGAACACATTTCCTTGAACTGCTGCAGGAAAACAAAGCATCTTGGCCTAAATAATGACTGATTCTATTCCCAAATCCTCCCTAATTTCTAGCCTAGGGGGATGGCAGCATAAAATTGTACTA
The DNA here is from genome assembly GCF_902729225.1 of Pteropus medius. NCBI lineage: Eukaryota > Metazoa > Chordata > Mammalia > Chiroptera > Pteropodidae > Pteropus > Pteropus medius. Next base: position 39,631,761 of record NW_024344378.1, read on the forward strand.
TCTTAGTATACAAAGATGTTTATCTTATTTTAAGACTAAGAAGCTTATTAACAACTCTTCATGGTTTGCTTAGTGAGTCTCAAGTAATCATGTCCTGGAGAGCAGATTAATAAGTGTTTATTTAGTATATTTTTCTTCACATGCAGGAAATCTGTCCCTTACCCCTCTTCTAAACCTGGAAAACCTGCTACTTTTTTTCTCATTTAAACATTTAGGTATTTATATTCTTTATCTTTATTAAAGGAGAATTTGAAAGTTAATGGGGCCTTGTAACCTCACCCCTATCTTTATAATCTACCTAGTGTTCGGGTTGCCTTAGACTTGGGCCCCTCTTTTGCTCCATCCAGGCAGTGGTTCTCAAAGTGTGGACCCTGGACCAGTAGCATAAGCATCACCTAGGAACTTGGTAGAAATGTAGATTCTCAGTTCACCCCAGGCCCAGCAATCAGTGTATTAACTAACAGGTTCTCCAGGTGACTCTAATATGTGCTAAAGTTTGAGAACCTCTGCTTCAGGAATAAGAGCGTTCTTGTCCCTAAATGCCAGTGTCAGGATGCTCTCAGACTTTCCAACAATAACCAGGCTGACCATGCTTGGATGTTTACATGTTGGTCAATGTTAAGCCTTTGTAGCTATACATAGCAGCCTATTAACACACCCGCACAATCTCTTACTGCCTTTTCTGACGCTGGCTATTTACTTTGACTAACATCTGTCATCATAGCCTGTGATGTTTCTAATTACTGTAGCCTATCTGGCTGGATTTTATCTCAGCAACTGCAACAGTGTTGGTTTAACATCTCTATCACCTGCCCCCAGTGAACTTGCCCAAAATTCTAGCCCCTTTGGGTCTTATATGACTCCTTAAATTCACCCTACCATTCCCAATCTTGACAAAAGGTTTGACACAAGGTATGGGGGAACCCTTAATTCCTAATTAAAGTCAAAGATATAAATGACTAAACTACACAATTGCTTAGGTTATTTAGAACTCATGAAAAGGAGAAAGGATGGAAAGACACTTTTCAATGTAAATAAAAATATATATACTCAACATATAAATATATAGTTATTTATATTCTCTGATTTTTGAAAAAGATAAATGTGTTACCTACTCAAAAATGAATTATTTTGAAAAATACATAGTAAAAATAGGAATGGTCAGGGAAAGCTTCCTGGAAGAAATCAGTTATGAGCTTCATCTAGAATAGTTCTGGGGGCAAAGATTAAGGGAACATATTGCAGGTAAGAAAGGAAAAGAAGTAACCAGGCAAATGCAGATCATGCAGAGAACTGCAAACAGTTAAGAGGCAGTACTGACTGGTATCTTTTTACCATCTTTTTAACATGCTAATTTTAACAACTTGCTTAGGTTATGGAATTCCACTGAAAGACAGAGATGAGAAAACAGATGAGGAAGCAGAAGGACCATATTCAGATGATGAGATGTTAACACACAAAGGGCTTCGAAGATCGCAAAGCATGAAATCTGTGAAAACCGTGAAAGGCCGAAAAGAGGTTAGTCAATTATGGAGTTGTTTTCCTAATGATTAATGTTAAGGGATTTCCTGCTACATTATCATTCAGGATATTAATGATCCATAAATGAAGTATTGGAATGGTAGAGCTGCAGTTATATTTAAAATTCTTTATTCAGATCAGATGTATTAGGATCTATGGAAGTTTAGAAAATGGTAAATTCCTAGTCTTCCACGATAAGTAGAAAATAATATTCTCACATAGCAAATCATATGGCTGTCCTGAATACTCAGTGCCAGCCCTTCAGATAAGCAAAGAAAGCAGCTAACAAAATCACATAGTTTTGCCTTGAACTTACCCTCCATGAGGATTAAATAGTAAAAGTTTATCTGAAATTATATATTGTCTTTGTGCCCAGAAAGCAGTGGAGAATTTCAGGGAATAGCTTCAGATTATTGTGAGCAATGTTCATTGACACATACCAAGCAAAGCATAAATAATAACAATTAATGTTTGTTATTAGTGATAATCTACAGCATATAAACAATATAGAACCAACTACAATTTTTAGTATATAAGCAGTATTGTCTTCTGAGTACATACTTGTTGGATAATTAGTTCTTTATATCAGAAAAGTTAAAAAAATTATTCTATGTTTATGAACTATTAAATCCTATATGATTTCAAAACTTAATCATCTAATTTGTAATAATAACACATTTCTCTCTTCAGGTGCGGTATGGGTCCCTAAAATATAAAGTGAAGAAGAGACCACAGGTGTATTTTTAGTCATGTACACTTCAAGTATCCCAAGACAAATTATGCTAATGCACCAACTGTTTTTTCTAACATTAGGATTTACACATTAAAATAATTCTGTAAATTGTGGCAGTGATAGGGTTTACTTTCATCAACTTAAATACTTTTTATTTCTTTAACAATTACTTTCAATTCTTGACTGTTAAAGGTAGTTCTGCAAAGCATATATGTGTGTATATATATCAAAAATGATAGAAAATTGTGTTACATGTTTTCAAATTTATCAGCAATATCAAGGGCCTGAGATACAGGATGAAGCACAAACCTACAATATACTTGAGAGGAGTGTTTTTGTGGTTCAGGATATATCAACTTTTGTGATATTGTATTGTTTACCTCCATTTATGTTATAACTATCACATGAGAGTAGTAATTAAATAGGTCTCTGATCTAACAGTAATAAGACAAGGGCATAATGAGATAAAGTATGTTTCACATAGTCTTTAAATTTTTACTTTTTTAATATTTTATAGTGTTTCCACCATCAACGGAAAGTTTTCAAAACAAATATTTGAAAACCAGGTATTCACAAAGCACTTTCATTCCTGACTAGTTTTGCACACTTGAAAATTGTTTACTTATTTTACAGCTGTACATTTTAAGTTTTATCGGCACTGTCTTTATTATTTGTCATATTCTGACATGTTAAATTTATGCCTTGAATTACATCATCTCTTTTCCTGTGGGTTTCATTTGTTAAATTTGCTTGATTTTAACAATATAAAAATATAGCTAATTTTTCAAGTCTAGCTATTTTTAATTATCTTCTTTACAGATAAGAAAGTATTTTAAACATTAACCAGTTTTCAATATTTAGCCATACATTGTGGTTGAACTCAGCATGCTTTTAACACTAATTACATTTTTGGCTTTTAAAAGTGGTAGCTTTTGTGAAATAAAGTTAGAGACCAGTATAGCACATAGGTCTCTTCTAATTTATGAAAATATCCAACAGCCAGTCCATTCACAAGCTTGGCACTTGTATGTGTTGCTGATTTATAAATCTGGCATTAACTAGAATCATTTGAATCGCTTCTCTTCTGGGTAAAATTATATCCTGAAGATAGTTGCCAATGCAAAATACAGATGTTGTTAATCTTAGATTTTAGAAGCTATTAGAATGGATATTAGAAAAATATCCTTTTCTAACCCCAGATACTTTGAGTTACTGGACTTAGAGGCATTTTTAGGTTGCATTGATAGCTATATATTATAAACTCTTAAGTCACTATGTTTTTGGTGATGGTTTTAGTGATCGGTAATGAAATTTGTAAAATTATACTTGTTCAGATAATTTACTTGATGATGCTACTAGTTTGTCCAAAAGAAAAAACAATGAGAAATTTATGAGATCTTTGACTTTTCTACCTTTAAAGAAATAAAGCTAGCTGGCAGTGTATCTTCAGGACCTCCTGAAAGTATTAGCAGAGAACAGAATGTTTACTCCAAAGTACCTTAATATAATTCAGACATTTCTCTGATACAAGTCTTAAAATATTTTCTAGATCATCTCACATTCTTGATATATAACACCAAGTAAAAATTCATTCAACTTCTTTGCTATCAAAGTTTATTTCTATGAGTATCTCCATCTACTTTACCTTGACTAATTTTTAGCCTCTTAGTTTCTGGAAAGCCCTTTAATTTGTGTTCAGAATTTCTATGAGGGCTGATTATAAACTCTTGGAAGAGAGTTTTATTTATATTTTATAGTTTTAGACTTATAAATATAAATGCCATGCCATGCTTGCCATGCGTGTCTTTCCTGCACAAAGGCAGTGTCATCTCAGATTGCCTGACAATGTCATGTACCTGACTTTGTATCAAAAAACATTACCTATGGAGGCTGATTTTTACCATTTTATCTTTTCCAAATCATAATACTTTTAAATACTTTTCTCATAAATACTTTTCTAAATTCGAGGAATTATGTATCCCTCTACACTTTTGGAATCAAAACATTTAAAGACAAAACCAGTTTCAAAGAGGTAGTACAAGTTCTTCTGTTTAATTGTATCTCTTCACACTTACTATGCTTCCTCTGATATATTTCTACTATTACATCCTTTATACAGTGATGTCATTTTGTTTTTCTATAATTCCTTTTCTCCCATTTTCTTAAATTTCTTAAATTTTGCTTCTTTTCTCTAATGTGTGTTTTAGCATGCCCTTTCCTTTGAATTTTGTATAAGTTTATACATTTTTGTTTCTTTTAAGGTGGAGCATGTTATTTTTTGTTTCTGTTTTTAAGTCCACTGCTTTTGAAAGAGATAAATTTATCCTTAGACCGCAGTGCCTTGCTTTCCTGCCACCATCACTTGGTGAATGGGCATCAGATGCTGCACAAGCCTATCTAAGGTACTATTTTGGTAGCTGTTAAAGTTTATCCAGAAATTGTATTCGTTGTTTTATTATATATGCATTCAATTTGTTTGTTACTATTAACTATTTCCAGAATTCATTTGGAAGTAAGAATTAATCTATTCTTTAGTTCACCATATTTTTTTCTGGTATAAAAATGAGCCAGAAATAAGCTTGATTGCTAAGTAATTAATTATGTAAACCCACTTAGGTCCTACCTAAGATATTCTCCACACACTTTACTATATGTGCATTTGGTAGAAAATGATACTGCCAGCATTACTAATTATTAATACTTGACTACACAGATTGATGGAACAAAATTATTAGTGTTTTCAGGGAACTTAATCCATATGTCACCACCAAAGATTTCTACAGTGTTATAAATTATGTAAATATTCCAAATTTCTGTTAAGACATTGGTTAGACAAATGTGTTTTTTTTTCCTTTTTTGAGAATAACAGTTTATGCTTCTAGAACGCTTGACCTTTTGTTAAAAAGAATACAATGCTATCTTAAATATTAGTAATTTGTATTTTTAATTGAAATAGACTAAATTTTTATTCTGATTTTCTTTATCAGGAAAATTAAGGAGTTAATAGGTATTGAAAAGCAATTTTCTGTTTTCTCCTGTGTAGGCTAATTGATTTGAAAAGCTAATGGGAAAATTTTGAGAGATCATTGTTAGTGCAGTATGCAGTGTATATTTCTTAGTAAACATCATTTACAAGTAAAACTTTCTGAAAGGAAATGTTTTTAAGATTTAATCTTCTATAATATTTCACAGACTTAATGTGTATTATTTAAACATTGACCACGAATTAACATTTTTTCTTTCAATACCTTTTCTTTTAACACTTTAGTAGTTAAGAGAAAGCAGTTTTGCAATTTTATAAGCTCTTTGTAAAGGCTATCTTTAGGCCTAGTATGGAAGTAATTTTACAAACGTGTTTTTTGAAAACTTTAATATAAAATAAACTTGTTTTATTAGTGACAATTGTATTTTTGTATGTGTGTCAAGAGTACATGTGTTGGGCCCCATGAATTGATAATTATTTATTATTAACATGTTTTGATAAAATAATAGATAACATGCACACAATTAAGATTATAAATCACAAAGCAGGTTATATAAATCATACACATTCTCCAATGCTCATTCCATAGGATTAAAAGAAACACCAAATTATTAAATTTGTATGTTAAAAAGGGAAGATAGGAAAAAAACAATTAGTAGAGAAACCCTGGCCATCAATTTGTATTGGTTAGCCATCTCAGACATAAAATATAACACAAAATGCAGTTTTATGTATCCTGGGAGTGTTCTGAGGTTCCATCTGTTTTAAAGTCAGACGTCTGCCTCACATTTAAGCTTTAGAGAGAAATTCTGTGTTTAAAAAAAGTTTCTTTGTGTGTTACTTCATTATGGTATATAATGTGTGATAAAGTATTTCTAAATGGAGTTCTGTTTTTATTTTTATTAGGAAGTATATCCTTGTGATAATCCGAAGACGTTATAAATTTAAATAAAAATTCCAGAGAACACATTTTTTAGGTGTTTTATTTTCCCTTTAAGTAGTTCACTGTTTTTAACAAAGAGATTCATGGAACAAAAATTATGTCAGAGACTGATTCATTGTTCCCTGGAAAACATTTTGTCCTTTTACCTACCTATCAATATTCTAGCCTTGAAACACTCTCCTTATGGTCTGGTTTTGGTAATGTTTTTTAAATTGCTTTTTATAAGATTATGCTTTGAATTGAAATTTTAAAGCACAAGATCAAAATTGTAAGGGTAGGATACCAAAAGACTGCTTAACAAAAGTAGGGAAATCACCATGTTTACCCTTCACTTACTGGCAGTCTTAGGTTAAAGGCAAGAGGAAGGAGAAAGAAAATAGAAGGAATTGTATTTTGGCATTATGTGCAAATCAAATTAATATCAATTTTTTTAATCCAAAAATATTCCTTGAGTGCCTACTGTATACAGTAGGACTGTTATTTTCTGCACAATGCCTGTATCCAAGTAAGATAGCATAACAGTGAACCTAAGGAAAATAATTCTTGCTTTAATTAGTATTATTAATGCTGAGATTTCTTCTTGGTTATTGAACAATTTATTTGGTTTCTCAGAGCAGTTTTTTTTTTTCCTTTTAATTTTCGGATTCCTTCTTTCCCTTACCTCTTATATCTAATACATTAGTAAGTCCTTTTGGCTCTCTCCAAAATATATCCTGAATTTGACCATTAAATTCACCTCTCCTCCAACTTCCCTAGTTTAAGCCATCATCACCTCTCACCGAGAGTATTCAGGGCATAACTTTTACAGCAGAATTTCTTGAAATCTTACTACATTTTTTGTAGTCTTGCAAATTTTCCAAGGTGACTTTTAACCTTGAATCCCATAGAACTGTCAGTCTTTTCATCTGGTATCTTTGGGAAATACCAAAAAAGAGAAAGTTGTGAAGAGAGAGTGGAAGTGAAAACCAGGAGAAGATAGTTTCGTATATCAGTTTTTTCTCTTCTGAGCATTGTGTAATGCTGAAATTTGGAAAAGGTGAAAAGAGTTGATGAAGTCAGGTTAGAGTATGTAGCTGCATTATGTATTCTGACGTGATGCTATCTCAAAGTACTAGGAAAGTTAGTTTGGGATATGTGGAGATTTTTCTCCCTTTGGAATGTTAGGCCTAATTTAAGTTACTCTAAACTTGAGTGCTACAATAGATCATGGTAGTGCGAGGAGTCAACAGTAGGTATCTGTATTAGAATTCTCTAGAGCAATGGAACTAATAGGGTGTGTGCGTGTATACAGTAAGTCCTCACTTAACAACGTCAATAGGTTCCTGGAAGCTACAACTTTAAGCAAAACGATACATAACACCACCAATTTACCATAGCCTAATTGATAGGAACAAAAGTTCCTGTGGCATATTTCTGGTCTCAAAATCATCAACAGACTTCTAAATAAAGACCCAAAACACTTCTAACTTTAAACATTGAAATAAATGTGAGCATACACACATTTATGAAAGATTAATAAAAACAAGATAATTCTTTTCCAACCCACTGATTTCAATTCACAGTCACCAGTGGCTAGAGCCTCTCCTGGCAGCTCAGCACAGGTGGGAACCAGCTCTGGACAAGACGCCTTTCCATTACGGTGTGTTTACACCCACACCCACACTCGCTCAGACTGGCACCACTTAGACACACCAGTTCACCTCACATGCACAACTTTGGGAGGTAGGAGGAAACCAGAGTCCCGGAGAAAACCCATACAGACAGGGCAAGGAACTATTTTTTTTCTTCATCAATGTTACAACAAAACAACACTGAACAAAATATTATTCAAGGACCTATATACAGTCTTGCACTGCATAAACGACATGGATACAATCTGAGAAATGCCTCCTTACATGATTTTGTCATTGTGTGAACATCATAAAGTGCCCTTAACAATCTTCAGTGGTATAGCCTACTACATGGTACTATGGGCTACTAGATGATAGGAACTTTTCAGTTCTGTTATATTCTAGGACCACCTTGGTATATGTGGTTCATTGTTGACCAAATGTCTTTATGCAGTACATGACTAAACACGCATATATAGAGAAAGAAAGATTGATTTTAAGGAATTGGCTCATGCAATTGTGAAGGCTGGCGAGTCCCAAATTTGCAGGGCAGGACAGCTGGAGATCAAGGAAAAGTAAAGACAAAATTTTTTATCAATTATTGGTTAAGACAAACAGGAAGAGATTTGAACAGAGGATGCAGCTTAAACTGGAGGAGTATCCTCTCAGGAAGTACTTTCCTTCCTTCCTTGCCTTCCCACCAGCATTTGCTCCATGGCTTCTTCCCTTCAAACCACACCTTGTAAACCCTTTTATGTGCTCTGTTGACAACGAGAAGAATTTTCATGCGAGATGTTCCATACTGAGTTTTAACTAAAAACACACAGAAAGGGCCAAATGCCTTTTTACACAGGAGATGAATTATATTCAGTCTTTAAGTTGAAAGCAAGTACAGTTAGGATATATAGCAGGTGACAGTTTCCATATGGTATAGGAAAGCAGAACTGTATTATTTATAGTTTACAACATGTATAAAATTAAAGCTTGCAGGGGGCTCCTGGGGAGGTAAATTAGACAAAGAAGGGAAGACTTGGGAACTCTATTTGCTATTCTGAGAAGATGCCTATTAAAAAAAGCAAAAAATAAATTTTTTAAATATTTAACAAGCGATGTACAAAAGAGGTTGTGGTCTTTACCTTGCAACAACAAATTCTAAAATTAGAAAATATTTTGAAATCTCAGGAGGGGGAAAAAGAACTTAATTTTGTAACCTTAATAGAAAAAAAAAGCAGGGGAAAAATTATTATTATTAAAAGGATATGTCTTCCAAAGTGCAAAGTAAAGTTACATGAGATCTGGTTGATATTTGACCTGACAGTCTCAAAGTACATTAGACTGCAGCAAGTAATTGCTTCCTCATTTAGATTAGACAATGAGTTCTCTCTGCAAGCTGCTCTCCTCTAAATAGATTGTACAGAGTAATTGAAACAAGTTATACTGGGAAGTGGAGTGACCGATTCCTCAAAGTGTGAGAGCAGAACTATGGTAACCTCTTAAGCCTGGCCTCATCCTGTTCCTATTTAGGGAATCCGCAGGGCAGCCAGCGTTGCCTGCTGTCTGCACTTCGCCAGCTTTATTGTTTAGACTTGAAGGGAAGGTCATATGCCCTCTTTGACAGAGAGGTTTATGGGCTCTCTCTAATTAGCAGCACCCTCCACCAGACAGACTGTTGGCCACCTTCCAAGAACAGGGTTTGGTAGCGGCCACTGATGAAGGAGAAAACAAGGTTATTTACCCTGTGACTGTAATTCTTGGCACAAGTTCTCTCTTTACACTCAGACACGTTTTCCTTTTGTTCCAACTTGCTTTTGGAATTCTGAGTAGGGCGTTACAGGAGGGAAATGCAGCTATATATTTAGTAGTGTAAGCAACCCATATGTTGGCCTCACTTTTTTTTTTTTTTTTTTTTACTCTTCTAGGGCCTCACGGTTCAACATCTATTTTTTAAATAGGCAACATATTCAGAGTATTGCTTGCAAATGTAAGGGCTTGAGCACATACCCACCCACAACCTTAGAAAAGGAAGTTTAATTTGCAACATCTTTAAAATAACGACAGTTGTACGTTAGGACACAGAAATCTCAAAGGTAAAATATGATTGGGTTTAGCTAGTACGGGAGTGTTAAAAGAGTACTGGGAATATACTTGGCTTGTCCTGTTCTGTCAGCCTTGCAGGATGGTGGTTTAACCTGATAGAAATGCTTTTTGGTTGATTTAAACCAGATACTCCGACTATTTTTGTCTTGTTTGCAGGCACAGCAGCACTGCAAAAGGAAATACTGCCCCCCTCGGCCGTCCGCCAACTGCAGGCGCGAGAGCCTTGTCTCCTTCAGCTACCTCGGCCATAAAAACCTTTCAAGTCCCCATTATTATTCCAGGCACATTCCAAGGGGGTTGAGTCACTGGGTTCAGCTGGCTTTTCTCCAGCCCTGAACGGCCTGTACCGGGTGGAATATGACCTCCAACATCACAAAAGGAATCCATAACCGGTCAAAGAGCGCCTTAGGGCGAGCACCAAAAGCTACCCTTCTGTAACTTCTCCCCACACACCTGGGATTTACTGGCTGTGCACCTGGGGTGCCATGGCCAGGACTAGGATTGCATGGTCAAAACAAGGTTTTTCTGTGGAGAGTCCTGTAGAGCTGAGTTTCTCTGCTGGTTTGAGAACCTTTTGAAGGCTGTTCGGCAGCGGGGTAGGGTCTGGGTTGGAAACTTCATTTTGTCCTGTGTCTCGGAGCGCTAGAAGGCCAAGGCCGGATGCCTGGGGGCTGAGGTTCCTTCGACTTTTAAGAAAACTCCCAGGCCCTCCCACGCGACCGCCCAGACATGCTGGCCGCCAGGCCATGGGCGGGGGGAAGGCGCACATCTGGCCGCCCAGGAGGCACATCTGGAACACCAACCCCCGCAACCAGATGTTCAAGGGGCTGGGGGAGTCCAAAAACCCTAAGGACGGGGCTACTGAGGCTGCGGCTCCTCCTTGCAGCCCAGGCAGCAGGGGTCTGAACAGGGAAGACGCCCCGGAGCGCGAGATGGACCAGGCGGGGTGGGGTTAGGGGTGGGGAAGGTTGTTGGGATCAGAAGACGGCCAGAGAGGCACCGGGATAGGGGGGCGGAGGGAGGCAGTTGGGTGCCGGGGGCGCTGGGATCTCATCAGTGTCTCGCCGCGTCACTGCGTCCTCCCCACTGCGTGCTATTTTAGTACCCATGTCCCCAGGAGGTGGTGAAGGGAGTAAGGACAGGCGGACATGTTTCCTGGAGAGGCGCGCGGATCGTGCTGGGGTTTGCGGGCGGGACTCCCCACTCCTCCTCGCCCTCTGCTCCTGCGCTAAGGAGCAACTCGTCTTCGCTTCCCCTGCACTTTCCGGGGCGGCGAGGGGCGTCATCCCCGACGAGGCAAGCCGGCGAGCCTTGCTCCTCTTCCTCTCTCTCTTAACCCTATTCTTAACTGGGAGAAGGAGGAGAAACAAATGCTCTCTAGACTTTTTCCAAAACCCGAGCTTGTTGGAGAAGGCGGTGTCGCGTGGGCAGGCGCGCCCCCGCGACGTTTGCACGCAGGAGTTTGACGTCTCAGTTAAGGAACAGTGTTTTCCAAGGAATCAGACTGTTTCCAAGAGCCTGCGTGTGTTGGACCTTCCAATCAGAACAAATCGTTTACGTTCAATTTTTTTAACCAAGACGAAGACAAATGGTGTTCTTACTTAAAAGTTGTCCTTCATCCAAGTTGTCCTTCGATTTTTTATATAAGGGTGTCAACACGGAAGGTCATTGCACAAATGTTCTGTGACAACTTAGAGAACCAGAGGCAGGGGTGGAGTGGGGATTGAGGGTGGGGGGGAGGGAGGTACGAATATCTTAAAAGAAAAAAAAAAATCACACCCGACAGGAATAAATTAAAAGATATTGGACCTTTTTCATCTGACAGCCTAGTCATCACATATTCTCCACCAAAATAAAATAAACAACTCTATGTACAACTTTCTTCAACTTATGAAAATCTCCCCTGTTAGGGGCAAAGTGCATGAATGGGCTCTGATCCCAGCTTAGTCACCAGCTGAAACTGAGCAATCTAGTGTTTCTTCTCCCAAAGACTACCGGGTTTCATTGAGAGCAATCAAAAGAATACAGGGTACTAAGTGCTCTGGGTAGCGTTCAAATAATAGTTGTTCTATTACTTACCTCTGTGATCTGCGACAGATTACTCTCTACCTCTTGGTGCCTGGTGCCTCCGTTTCACCACTTTAAAATGTAACTGTACCTATAGCATGGGGCAGTATAAGGATTAAGGGTTAATGAGATAGTGCAAATAAAGTGCTTAACACAAAGCTGGGTGCAAAGCAAAAGCTGGATAATTGTTATAATTAATATTAACGAGAGTAGGCTCTGTTTGTCACTAAAATAAAAGTTGTGAGCATGGACAGTTGGAAAAGGCAGCCTCCAGAGTTCACTCCTTTAAGAATATTTTTTAGTTCTGTTGAACAAAACCTGCAATCCTCTAGTCACATCTCCCAATTCATCCCCTGGTAGAGTTTTCAGTCTAATTAGAGGAAATTAGATGGAATGATAATGATGCATAAACTTTCCTCATAATGTGATTCTTTAAAATGTAAAATGATTTTGACTTCTGGGTTTCCCATTATAACCGCTTCTCAGAGATGATAGCTCTTCTATGAGAAAATTTCACTAGGGTGATGATAATGTATCAACAGATGTGTACAAAATAACGTGTTTATCTCTTCTTCCCTTTTCTGCACATCTTCTCCCTTTGCTACTTATAGAAGAATCTGATTAGGACAGTCTCTATATCAAATGAAAATGTGGGAACTTAGAAATAGTTCAGATGCACATAAACGTAATTCTGAAAAAGTCAAAGCTATTGTGTACATAGGGCAGCTGCTAGATCTTTATTGTGAGTCTTAAGTTCCCCAGCCTCTGTTTTCTCCACTAAAGTGAAGGGCTTAGACTGGCTTTTCTTTCCTGTACTGATATTCTTTGTTCTGTATATGCTGCCGTGTCCTTTGTATACCAGGGCCTGCAAGAGTAAGAAAGGGAAATTGAAAGGCTTTGGGCTTGAGAATGATCATCATTGGGTGATGACACAGGAACTCAGTTCAGACCAGTACTGAACTACAGATGACCCCTGAACAAGGCAGTGGTGGGATTAGCGGCATGGACCCTTCCTCCAGGTAGATAATCTGCATATAACTTTTGGCTCTGAAGTTGGCCCTTCACATATGCAGATTCAAGCAACCATGGATGGAAAACAGTATTTTCCACCCCCGGTTGGGAATCTGCTGGGTGGGAATGTGAAAATGCTGTTTACATCAGTGGTTGGTTGAATCTGCAGATAGGAAACTGGCTGAGAGGAAGGGCCCACTGTATTTATTTATTTATTTTATTTTAAAAAACTAATTAATTAATTATTTTTTATGGTGACATTGGTTAATGAAATCCGATGTTTCAGCTGTGCATTTTAACAGTAAGGCATATGTATATATTTATATTGTGTGCTCACCTCCGATAGCTAGATTTCTTTTTGTCACCACATATTTGACCTCTTTTGTATTTATTTTTTAAATCCGAGTATAAGTGGACCCGCACTGTTCAAACCCACGTTGTTCAAGGGTCAACTGTATAAAGCAAGATAAAATACTTATAACTAGGTAAATGCTAACATATTTCTGTGCATACAGCGGATATATTCCTATCATATACATTGGCATGTGTACTTTAAATATACGAGGTATATTTGTAATTACATATAGTATTTCCATAGCATAGATTATATATACACACAGATCCCTTCTTTAGTAAGTTTTTCCACCACCTACAAAAAAGGTAGAATTTTCTTCCGCTGGGCATGACTAGTCTGACTTTTCAGCAGAAGGAACTGGAACAGAAAGCGCCCCTGATTCTGACTGGATGAGAGAAGTGTGCCCTCTTGTGGGCCGCCTTTCCTGTTAACAAGAAAGTCCCCCAAGAGAGGAGAAGGATGGTGGTGGTTGTGGTCAGGGCCCTAATCCCATTTTACCTCAAAATGTCTCCCATGCAACCTCCCCTCATCCTCTGCCCTGAGAAATATTTTCCAAGTAATAATGCAGCTCCAACGCCCTTCCCATCACCCGAGATTCTTCTCCCTCACACTCCATATCCAATCTGTCAGCTCCAATTTAGAGATGTAGATATGAATATAGATATAGATATGTCACAAACTCAGCCCCTCTTACTGCCATCCACACTAGCAAGAAGTCCAAGCATCATCATTTCCTGGCAAACCTACTGCAATAGCCTCCTAATTATTCTTCCTTCTTCTACTCCTTCACCCTACATTTTGTTCTCTACACAGTAACCAAATCAGTCCTTTTAAAGTATAAATGAAATGTGCTCTCGTAGTCTCCCATCAGCACTTGGGAGAAAAATTTGCACTCCTAACCATGGTCCATATGATTCGACTCTTGTCTCATTCTCTCACCTCATCCTCTCTCATGTTTTCACTTTCTTCCCTCCTCATTCCTGTCCAGTCATACCAGCCTTCTCACTGTTCCTCAAAAAATGTCAAGCAGACTCCTCAAACAGGGTCTTTGTTTTTGCTGTTTGTGCTGCCTTCAGCCCTCGTTCAGGTCTCTGCCCAAATGTCATCTCAGAAAAGACCCCAAATCATCCCATCTAATATAGATGTAACATAGCCATAGCTATTCTTTAACCAATCACGCTGGTTTATTATGATATCTCTTACCAAATCTCATAAAATTTTACCTATTTACTTGGTGTTTACTTGTCTCGCCTTTAGTCTTTATGCTCTGCGAGGGTAGGGACCTGGCCAATCTTGTTTAACAAAACATCTCTAGTCTAAAACTGTGCTTGTCTTATAAAAAGCACAAAATAAATAATTGCTGAATAGGTGAATAAAAAGAATCTCCACCTAGAACAGCAATGGAGAAACGAAGTATCCCTCAGTGTAAACTCAAGACAATTTTATACTTCCCCAATCTCACGAGTTTATTCCTGATTGGCTTCTGCTCCAAAATGGATCCTGACTATTGGAATGAAGTTTAATCCTACATGCATAAAACATGTGACTCAAACTACATTCATGTAATGGGGGAGGGGAGTGGAGGGAGGGAGAAAGAGAGATAGAAATGTAAATAGTGTAGGTAACTCTGTTTACCATTTTACTCAGCAATGTCTACACTGAAATAAAAATGAGATGGAGACATGAATCTGCTCTCCGCTGTTACTTCCTCTATTCTCTTCATATTATGATCAATGTGCCACGTGGGGTGTTTAAAAATGCTGATTATCTGAATGGCGTGACCCTCAAATGCAAAGCAGTTGGGAAATGAATTTGAATCCTGAATATACACACTAATGTGTGACCTCGGGTACAGTTACTTACCCTTTCATTACCTCAGTTTCCTCTTCAGCAAAAGGGCCAAATAATATTGCCTCCTTAATAGGATTGGTATAAGGATTAAATAAATAACATTTATAAAGTTCCAGTGTCTGGAATGTAGTAAGCTATGTGTGAGTATTTTTTAAGAAAACATATTTAAAATGTTTGTCTACTTGATTTTCCCTTTTGTCAATAGCTTTATAACATAAGATACTGTTTCATTGTGATTGGCACTTGAGTTCTCATTACGGTTTTAGACCAGTAATTTTCATTTTAGCTCTAAGCATAATAATTATTTTACAGCCTTTTCTACTCTAGCATTTATGCTTAGTCATAAATTCCATTTACGCCAAAGTATCCCTAACTTTGCAAAAAAGAAATTGTGTCTTCAGGGTATCATCCACTCTATGATAGTTGAACAAAAGATGTTCCTTACTTTTTAGTTCTGTAAGCTTTTCTTGGCTAGCTTTTCTATAATATAATATTGTTATTTGGTAGTTGAGTGTCAGTCAGCTCTACAGAAAAATAAATATCAGTGCTTTTCCTAAACCTGTGTGCCAAATCATCCCTGAATCAGGAGAATTGGGCCAGATAGTCTCTGGAAGGCTCTTTAGCTCTGTTTTGTTGTTGTTGTTGTTGTTGTTGTTGTTGTTGTTGTTTATGGTTTCATGAAAATGAAAACAGCTCAGAAACGAGAGTTTCAGGACTTAGCACTATGTTAACTGTGCCTATTTGCTCCATGAAACATGGACAATTGAGATGGCTAAACTCCACTGTATTATTTGGAACAGACTAAATTCACGTCGGATTCAACAAGAATAAAATGTTTGAACTGCAGTCTGTTGGGTACCCTTCCAGGCTCATCATTTCACCACTCTTTCCAGGGCCTTGATCACTCATTCATACATATGTGCATTAGAGCCTCTTAAGAAAGAACTGGAAACACCCCTCACTGTTAAAATTTCCTTGAGATTATTCTACATATGATACATTATAATAAATATACATCCTACAGTCTTTACCTTAGTTATGGTACCATCTTTCATGTGTTCATTCATTCAATAAATACTGACCGAGGGCTTAATACGTACTAGGAATTGTGCTAGTGCTGGCCACTTGGTCATTCAAGTTATAAACCTAGGAGTTATCTTATTCACACCTCTGTCCCTTGCTCCCCATCCACCAAACTGGTGCCAATACTACTTACTAAATAATCCTTGAATTTTTGTCCTCCTCTCCACTCACTGCGCTGTCAGCTGGTAAAGGTAGGCTAAGCCCAGCTACTGTCGAAAGCAGAGCATGAGGCACTCTAGTAGGTGTCAGCCCAGAATAAGGGAGGAAAAGGAATGAGGCAAGGGAAGATGTGACTCAGTGAGATGCACTGTGTTACCACACTGGTACTGTTGTGCAATGATACAACAAATCACTCAGCAGGCATGGGACTTCTCTGGAAGGGGTTACAAGGAGGAACTATATCTGCACTACTCCACAGCAAAAGGAAGAAGTGTATCTGCTGACATCTCTCTTGGCTCCATTTGCTCTTGGTGAAAGTTGACCTCACAGAGGGCTAAATGCCCCTAAACTTTTCGGTTGTATCATTTGGCCTCTTGGTAGCTTTCAGGAAAGCAGATCGCATGCCCAAAGTGCGATACATCATACAGCTTCAAAAGTAAAGCAGGAAATTGGCACAGGTGAATCTCTGACCTAGAGAGAAAGAGGAGGAGACAGTCAGGGGATCTGAGAAGGTACATGAGATTTGTGTCTCAATATAAACAAAAAACATAATTTTTCCTTCAGATTCTTATAACTGCCTACTTAGTAGACTTTGTGCCACTCACTCCCTTCTATTTCATTCTTCACACTGAACCTAAAGTGGTCTTTCCAACTCAAATCTTTGAAATTGCTCTGTAATAAGATCCCAACCTTATACTATGACATGTCAGGCTTCATGGTCTCCTCTGGCCTGCTTTTCAGACTTCTCATTAAAGAGAATTGTTATATAAAGAATCAGATGGTCATTCCTCTCAAGCTCTTTGTTAGCATTTATTGTTTTTTTCCTGACTCAAAATTTAATATGCTCATTATAAAAAATTTGGAAAATGCAAAAATATAAAAAAGAAAATAAAAATCAATTATTTTGGAGTACATTCTAGCCATATTTTTTCTATGCATATATGTGCATTTTTTAAATCTCAGAAGCATATATTAAATAAAAATTATACTTCAAGAATTACTGCATTGAAGTTCATATTTAATCAAAAGTACATGTCAAGACCTCCCAAATGGTTCAATTTAATAACATGCACTTTACTACAATTTTTCATTTCTTTGCTTTATCTCCTTAACTGTTACTTAAATATGCATCGAAAATGTATGTTTGTATTTTAGAAATATAGTACATTAAAAATGCCCTCTGTAAACATAACCTCTTCTCAATATATTTCCTGCATTGTTTTAAATATAGCTTAATAATAAATATCTTAGTAGATAATCTAAAAATCATAAGTGCAGCTATTAACTTTTGTTTTACTATATTGGGAGAGGTAATTTAAGGCAATTATAATAAGTTGCTTCCCACATGATGGCCTAAAACTAGATACAAAATTTGCTCTATATCCCCCCAAAATTTTATGATTCTATAAAAACCAATATAATGTTTTTTTTTCAATAAATTGACATATTGGCATCACAAATTATTATTTTCTCCCAGTCTGTCAAGTACCCTATCAAGTAGTTGATAAAATTGCAGTGTGTTGAAAGAAAAAAATTACATGGTCAAGATTTTGAAAACAATAGCAGAGGAACTATTGCAGTGTGTTGAAAGAAAAAAATTACATGGTCAAGATTTTGAAAACAATAGCAGAGGTCTTTATTTAATGACTGGAAGTCCTTATTCCTTGAGAAAATATTAACACATTTATAAATGAAAGACATCTTTTGTCTAATAATTTAGAGAACAATTTATAGTTTATTAGATAAGGGCTCAAATTATTTTTCTTAATACAATTAGGAGAAAATCTGCATGTTGGCCATATTTCATTTTATTACATTATTAGGCCTTCGATTAAAGGATATAAATCATAGAGAGCAAAGTAGGACATTTTCAACTAATATTCTAATTCTATTTGAATGATTCAAACTGAACATAAGAAATTATTTTTAAAATCTAAGTTTTTAAAAGTTTATTTTTTAAAAACAAAACTATCTGATTCACATTAACCAGTGGCTTCATTTATACTTATGAAACTAAGGTTTTTTTTAGTTATAAGAGCAGATTACAATTTTTTCCCTATGTTCTTATAAAAAACAAGGTTCTGATGTACATACTGAACCTAAGGCAGCATTCACAAAGACTATCTGGAATTGTATCAACTTTCAGCCCAAAGCAAAGTAAAACCATAGTTACATATAAACAAGTCATAATTTCTGTATCACTAATGAAGGGTTCTACTAAATTTTCCATGAGATACAAAAGATAGCAAAATTTGATAGAGTTTTCAGAAAACTGAAGCTATTAGAGCTATAAATAAGAAATACATTGTCTTCTAGAACATAGCAAAGTCAAAGCATTAGCACTGTTCAATAGGATTTGAATCGTAGAATATAAGCAGACCACAAGCCAAAACATGTCTCTTTATACTTATTTATAAATTTATGTTTTTAATAATTATTTTAAAAAGAAAAACTTATTTTACACTGCAGTAGGTAGAGGTTTTTTTCTCCCTCCCTGACTACTACGCAATTTTCAAACCATCTTCCAGAATGGCATTATCTCATCAAGGTTTCTCCTTGAAGTCAGCCTGTCTTTCGTGCTTTGATGATCTTGCAGAGTTCCTTCTTCCTCTTCTCAACCAGGGGCTTCTGCCAGCCTGCCCCTACCCTCAATGTTCTGTCCTCCCCTGGCTGGAGCAGGAAGAGGGCAGATTGAGATTGCCTGTTTTCTACCAGCTAAATGCAGAGCACAGGGACCTGGGCTCCAGGAACTGGGCTCTTTCTGCCAATGCTAAGCCATTGCTTCTAGGCCACACAGGGCTCGTGTAGTTTCTCGCATCTTGTAGCTTCCCTTTGCTTATCTCCAGAGGAGGCAGCCACTATCCTGACTGTTCTCAGTTTCACTTGAACCAATCTGGATGTTTCTATCACTTCCCTACATAGACTCCATCCTAAGATGAGTAAAGTGTGGGCACCAGCATCCAACCTGCTTTCCCTAATCTCTCCTTTTCATCTCTCCTTTCTTCTCCCTATGCTGAAACTTTCCCTAAACTTTCTATTTTTGGCTGGAAGGCACTGTTCTTACATCATAGCATACCTTGCGAGGCAACCTTTGCTCTTTTTCTTCCTTGGGGCCGTAATGGTAGAATGGCTGAAGAGGAACACAATTTATGAGAGGAATTAAAAAACACAACAGTTCAGTATTTTCTAGATGATCCTCATTATGGTAAATGATAGCCAACATTGCTGATAACTTTCTTATCTGTTATGTCATTATCATGTTACAACGTGATGGTTGAGTTCCCAGAAAACAGACTCTGAGATGGATATTTGCACTCGAGAAATTTCAGGGGGACAGTGGCCTCAGGAAGGACTTCTGTGAGGGAGTGAAGGAAACAAGACAGGGCAGACTGAGGGATTGAACTCTGATGTGTTATAACAGACGGCTCGGCAATCTTATAAGAAGCTCTGGAGTTGGCATAACCCTGAATATTTTTCCCGGACTGAGGCAAGAGGGCCCGTCCTTCATGGCCCAGTCAGTGGATACGAGCTACTTCCTGGGAAGGGGACATGACCTTGGATAAGACAGCTGCTTTTAGCTGCAAGCAATTCTCTAGAGGGACTAAGATGAGAACTGTTACCAGACAAACCCCAGGCAGCTGGGGAATGAGCGCAGCAGTTCTGAAGAGGGGACTTGGGAGCACATCACAGCATCCACTGTGTTTTACCAAAAGTGAACTTGCTTTCTGCCTTTTATCCATAGTTTATGCGTGGGAACCAGAGATGCAAGGAGAGTATCTAGATTAAGTTCCCAGAATAAATAAGTGACTTACATCCTTTATTTCATTTGGCCTGCAAAATAATTCTATCAGGTATTTCTTGTTAACTCCCTTTAATGAACAAGGCTCATGAAATGGGGAAAGTTTAAATGATTCCTCCAAGTATTTAAGGTGAGCAAATTATAGAACGAAGATGCAGATCCTCTAACTCCAAGTCTGTGCTTTCCATATCACACACACTGACTCCACCTTGTCAAAGTCTCTCGGAGGAAAGGAATTTTAGGACCAGGAGAGACTTGAGAAAACATTCATTCGTCAGAGAGGTAAAGTAACTTGGTAAATTGTTCAAGTAAATGAAGCTGATGAGGAACTTCCCTGAGTCTCAGTTTTCTATCTGTTAAATGGGATGAGCTCCCCATCTATCGGGTAGTTTTAAGATTCAAATGAGATAATGAATGCAGAATAATCAAGAAACCGATTAAAACGGTACAGGATTGTCAGTGTTTAGCCATTTTGACACTACATTGTGGGTAAGAAGGGACTCTCAGCTGTTAACGGCAGGGTCAGGCTAATATAGCAGAGTGCAACGTTTTAAGTTTGTGGGGTGCTTGCCCAGAAAATGAGTTTATGATTTAACAAATTTTATTAGTTCAAGTTCCTA
This sequence comes from Pteropus medius, assembly GCF_902729225.1. Classification (NCBI taxonomy): domain Eukaryota; kingdom Metazoa; phylum Chordata; class Mammalia; order Chiroptera; family Pteropodidae; genus Pteropus; species Pteropus medius. Next base: position 39,652,593 of record NW_024344378.1, read on the forward strand.
TAAAAGGTGAAAGGTGGACAAGTTTCCAGAAAAATAAAAATGAAAAATACTTACTTTCTGGCAGTTTTGATTAAAAGTTACATTGTAGAATATATTTGCTGTGGATAATTGTGACTAATACTCAGAATTCAAAATCGCATAACTTCTTATTCTCAGATAAATAAAATAGCACACCTCGGTCTGCTTTGGTATAAAGGAAACACCAAAGTTCCTTCCTCTGAACTTTGGAACTATGTGTGACACAAAAACACAAAAACAAAAGATCCAAAATGTTTTTGTGCTTTTTTTTGTCATGCAGGCTGAGTTCCTAAAACACCACAATTTAACAAAGTCAGATTATTTGGCTTCTTTATCCACAAATAGTCACAACTTCCACTGTATGAGCTTCTTAGCATGGAGCTTGGAATTTAAGAGAGTCTGTGAGTTAATTGGCTGTTTCTCTTCTGGAAAACTCACAGGTAAATTTATTTTCCATGTTTTTAATATCGCAAAATGGAAAGTTCTAGTCATAACGTTCATAACAAGAATGATGCTATCTTTTTAAAGGACAAAATGGATGTTATCTTTTGCTGCAAAACTTAAAATAATAATAATCATATATTATCTTTTACAGTTCCTCTAGGTCAGGAATTCTAGAGCAGTTTAAGCAGGTGGTTCTGGCCTGGGGTTGTTCAAGAGATTGTAGTCAGATGTCAGCAGAAGCCTTGTGAAGGCTTGACTGAGGCCAGAGTATCCACTTTCAATGAGGCTCACTCGGATAGCTGGAAAGGTGGTACTGGCTATCACTGAGAGACCTCAGTTCTTTTTCACAGAAACTCTCCAAGACCACTTGAGTGTTCTCAGAATATGGCAACTGGCTTCTCTCAGAGTGAGCAATCCAAGAGAATAAGATGGAAGCTGCAATCTCATTATGACTTAGCCTTAGAAGTCACCCACCTTCATTTCTTGGCAACTCAGAGCAGCCCTCATCCCTAATTCAATGTGAGAGGAGACTATACAAACATATAAATACAAGGGGGTGATAATCATTGGGGACTATCTTGTGAGAGTAGCAGTCAGGTGATGTGTGAATTTCAATCATTTAAATTATCATGAATCAAACATGTGCAGTAGAGAGGTCTGACAGCTCTCTTCACCTTCCTCCAGAGGAAGAGAAATGCCATGATAGCTAAGAGAGATTCAATATGAAAATCCAAACCCTCCAAAGACAATTACGCAGCACTCAGAACCTCAATTGGAGAGGGCTGATTGGTATCTGGCTGCCTCCTCTACCCTCTGAAACTAGGCTGATCAACCCTCAGAATTCCAACCTAAGTGTTAAAGTACTTGTATGATTTAAAGGCAAATAGGCACAGCCAGCAATGGGAACTATCAACTGAAGTGTCTATACTTCAAGCACTCATGTGTGAGAAACTCTTCTTTCCTACCCGATATCTCACCTCTGCCAGAGCAATCATGCCATGGGTACCTCTTATGGCAAAGGATTTGAGTGGGTGCTACGAGGGCCACATGCTCAAAATATGACTTTCCAGCATCAAATTCCAACTCTAATCTCCAGGTGGATAGCTAATAGTTATCTTAAATATGTCATGTTTAAAACAGAACTCTTAATTTCCACCCCTCTAATATTCAAAGCCTTTTCCTCTCAATCTTAATAAATGTTACTCACCACCACCACCCACTCAGCAGCTCAGGCAAATGACTTAAAGAATGTCCTTGATTCCTCCTTTTCTTCAATCCTTAAATCTAATTCATCAGTACAGTTTATTAATTCTCCTCCAAAATCTATCCCGAGTTCTTCTACTCTTTTTTATCTCTACCATCATTATCGCCACCATTACCGTCACAACCCTAAACTAAGTCACGACCATCTCTACTTGAACAAAGCAAGAGTCTTCTAACTGGAGATCTCATTGTCACTCTTGGAGTTCTCTCTTTTCCATTTTTCATTCAACTAGTTCTGTGGTGTTCCAAGAAGTCAGCAGACAGCACTATATCACTGAGCACCTGAGTGGTAAATACCAGAGAGAGTCTGCCTCCTTTCAGTTTTAACCGAAGAGCCCTAAACAAAGTGCCAGCAATATCTACATCATCTGTATTCTCTTACTCTTGTTTAGAGATTGAAATGGACTTGTAGACTCATTCTATTTAGTTAGGATTACTGTAATGAAAATCCACAATCTTAGAAAATTAGATTTCAATATAGTTTACACATTACGACATTCATCACAATTTTTTGTTGCCCTACAGTTAACAGTATGTAGTAAGAAGACATGCCTAAATATATTTTACAAGCCATCAACCTTTTAAACAAGCCAACCATGATCCCCCAGGTGATAGAAATCATTGATGGAATAAGGAGTGAAGGTTGGGGAACTGATCTGTAGCACTGCAAGTAAAAAAGAAAGACACGTTCTGAGTGTGTATGACAAATAAAGAAACCACATGAAAATGATTACAGATATAAATCTTTAGTCAAACATAAATGGTGTGTTTTTTTAAAATAAAATTTTAGGGCCATATCAGTTTATGCTTATTGTTTTGAGGGATACAGGACCTGAAGGTCATCTTGACCAAGACAAAGTCATATGAGTCACGAAAATCTCACCAAGTATGTCCATGGTAAGGAGGAAATGACACGTATAATAAATGAGAGAAAAACCGAAAAGCTTCTGGTCAAATATGAGTATCTCAGGCCTTTCTTATTTCGTTCTTTATTTAAAGTTCAAAAAAGATATTGATGGTTGAATTATTTCTGAAAGGATTATGTGTACAATTCAAGATTATATCTTTTCTTATAAATAAAAATATGAAAAATATTCTTTAAATGGAAAAGATCTGAAGCTAGGACCAGGTCTTTTGACCATATTAATAACGAAACTTCCTTCCAGTGGAATAAATTTAAGCCAAAATCACACTAATGACTCACAGGATTGCTCTTATATTTTTTCCTTCAAATTTTTAATTTCCCACCCTGAGTGTTAAGAAAGATCTTTAAAGTTATTAACAAAGACTGGCCCAAATCAGAGTATGATTCATGGTTGCTGAAAATACTTTTTTTTTCTGTTTGTGATCTACCTATATTTATTCACTGACCAAGGTAAAAATAGATAGTATAGTTTATTGTTTAAATAGCCTTTTAATTTTTTGACACTAACATTATACTTTATTTATTTATTTATTTATATTAAATTTATTGGAATGACGTTAGTTAATAAAATTATATAAGTTTTAAGTGTACAGTTCAATGATACATCATCTGTATATTGCATTGTATGTTCACCACCCAAAATCAGATCTCCTTCTGTTACCATGTATTTGACCCCATTTACCCTTATCTACCCTCCCCCTCTCTCCTACCTTTTAATTTTTAATGTATATTCTGCTAAAACAAAATGAAGATGATTATTTACCATAGACCAGTAATCATGCCATGGTTCAGTGAGGCCAGTCCCTAAGGCTAAATCATCAGACAGAGATTTTCAGAACATTATGAATATTATCTATAATTACTTACAGTTATAACTAATAAAAAGAGACTTCCCAAATAATTTGATTTCACTTTATTGCAGCCCTTTGTCTCCAATAATAATAATGTTATTTAAACTGTCAATACATTTGGACATCACAGAGCCATGGAAGGAAGATGCAGAAGCTCCGTTTAATGCTCCTTGGCCATAGTTGATACAATTGGGAAATTTACAAGAAGGCCCAAAGAATCAAAAGACTAGATTCCTTTCAGCCCTAGTTCTGTCACTTTCCCACTGAGTGCCCTGTATATATTATAAGACGCTGATCACCTCTGAGTTTTACTTTGTCTTTTCAAAATGGAAATGATATTACTGACCTCTCACAGTTGCTTTGAGACTTAAGCGAGATAATAAATATCTACTGTATACATATAAGGCAATGTTAAACTTTTTTCTGTGAGGATGAGTATTTTGGGATAGATGCTATCAGTTAAATAAAATATATCACTATATTTTAAGAATAAACATAGCTGAAAATATATTTTCAGTCTTTAAATTTAAGGTGAGCATTAATGAATGAATGAACCCTTTTTGAAGAATTATAGAAGATAAACATGATCCAAAAATTCAAGAAAAATAGACATCTTAGGACAGATTAATTAGAAAAATGTAATGAAACATATAATAAATCAAAGGCAATTTATTGGACAGAGATAAAAATTGGTTCTCAAAATGGAAATCAAAGAAGTGTCTGGGCATTCCATGAATTGATAAATCTTAAAATGTCTTAATAGATGAAAGAAAAACTGACAACCATGTATTTTATATTGGCCTGATTTTTAGAAACATTGGGATTATTTTTATATTTTGATTAGTACTTAAGATATGGGTAGGACAGACTGAAAACACCATGAGTGCTTTCCTCACTTAATGTGCATAATGAATCACCTTAACTTAATATAAGTAAAGAGAGATCTCCACATCATGGCTATATGGCCATTGCTTCCAGGTGTTTTTGCTCTCTACAGCTTTTGCTCTACCTCATCCAACATAATGCCTCTGCTAGGATTAAGTCATATTATTGCAGATTGGTCTAAGCCAGGTTTTTAATCCCCCCACCCCACCCCAAGGCACTTCCCTCTCATTCCAGTATTGGCTCACATGTGCTTTATGTGTTATTATAAGTGTGGTTTATGTTGACAGACAACATCAACTGATAAAGATCATCGAAGGATCCATGTTCCCTTTGCATCTACACAGAAGATTGGTGAATGAATGTACATTCATATGTTTTAGGTTAAAATAAAATGTTTAATGTATGTATCTTATTAAAATGTGACCCTTTACTTTAAATGAATTTTTATTGTGAGAGAAGCAACTACCAGTCCTGATTGTATCAAAAAAGAAGGCTGCCATGTGTTTCCCTAGAGGACAGATCAGGACCAACAACTTCAATAGAGGGATACATAGACATCGACTCATTATATACAAAGAATTACCAGTGATTAGAACTGACCAAAAAAAACCCCAAAAAAACCTTTCTTAATTGATTATCCTGCAATTGGGAAGTTTGCATCAGAGGCTGATAAATATTTATTATGTGTGTGTACTCATTCACTCACCCATTCATTGATTTAATCATCAAAAATGTATTGAGCACCAACTACATGCTCAATATATATTTGATACAATGGAGGATTTCGTGGTGAGATCCACAAGGAGGTACAAGCTCATGGAACTTGTCTGGAAGACTTGAGTTTGGGTGGTAGTGGGGAGCGGGCAAAGAAGGGACTGAAAATAACCTGATTTCTACTCAAAGTGTAAAGTTCTACCTGGGAGCTTGTTAGAAGTGCGGAATTTCATGCCCCTCTTTAATAAAAATATTTGTTTAACAAGATCCCAGGGTGATCTTGTGTTTAAAAAATACTGCTCTAGGTTTCTTTCTAAACCTGAGATTATATTTTATCCTTCTATGCCAGTAATCAAAGATCCTGGAAGGATAAGTGACTTTATAAGGTTTAGAGCCATGGAGTGGCTTTCCAATATGGGACCAAATTTTCAGGATGTCCCCTTAGTTTAGACCTAAGTTTCCAGGCCAGTATGGAAAACTCTTACATTCAGATGTCTTTCTCCTAGATTGTTCTATTGGCAATCTACATTTCCTTTGCTAGCGCAGCATCTGCCTGACTGGGATTCCACAAATAGTTAAGGATTAAATTAAGCAAGAAAGAAAATCTTATTTACATTTGAGTCATTCTAATGTTGATACACACACACACACACACACACACACACACACAACATACATCAGATTGTGTCATCTTCTGCTTAAATATACCATTTCTCAAACCTCATGCCAATCTCCCTTGTCCTTCATGCTAGCATCTGCCCTTTTGTTAGTTACTAGAATTTTTTCTGCTTTAGGACCTTTGCATATGTAGTTCTCTCTGCAAAGAAAAACTCTTTCCCTAGTTTTCAATGGGTCTATCTCTTAGATCACTTAGGCCTCTGCTCAGGTGTCATATAATCAGTGAGGACTTCCTTGATATTCCCATCTAAAGCAGGCCCCTCCATTATTAGCTCTCACAGTCCCATGTTTACTTTTTTCATTGTATTTCATTAATAATCTCCATGTTTTTATTAGGTTTTTGACTTGCTTATTGTTCCTTTCCCCTACTGGGTTCTAACTATTGTGAGGGCAGAGACCCTGTCTTATTTTCCATTGCACAGTCTCTCGCTCACAATAGGCTTACAATTAATATTTGTTAAGTGAATTCATGATTATAGTAAAGTCACTTTTTTATTTTAAAGTTTCATTTGCCTCAATGAAGTTATAGCCGATTATAATTGTTTGCAGAAACATTCACAAACATGAATTAGAATAGCTTAAACAGTTAATTGCAAAAGTAAGGTAATTAAGGGAAAGAATGGATGATAAATTTTCTTTTTTTAGGGTTGGAATGTCTGTTTCGTCATCTGTAACCTTGATATTAATATAGGCACATTGTAGTGTAGTCTTTTCCGTAAGTAGATGACATCATTTTAGTAAATTTTTTTTCTCTTTAAATCTCTGATAGCGCTATTAATCAAACACAAAGCCTACAAAACGAGCCTGGTGTAATTTGTCCTTTGCTAGTTTCCTGATTGGAAAGTTCACCTTTGGCTCATGATCACATTTATTTGGCAGAAAGTCAGTTTATTTGAGGGTAAAGACATCAAAATATTTCTTTTCTCAGTTAAATTAATCCCCTTTTCCCAGAAATACAATATAAATGGAACTGATATGTCAAATAAACCTGCAGATACTATTTTGTCTAATTCTCCACATGTTACCTAGTTCACGTTTGAGGAATAGAAATGGCTAACACTGGGGAGACTAACATCAAATACAAGCTCAATGAGTTGATCAACCTGGTACTTCACTTGACTGGCAGAACTCATCTCCTTTCCCTCCCTCTTCACTAAGTTGTAGGTTTATTGAGAATAAAGATGTCCTCTTCCTTTGCAATTTTGCATATATATATATATATATATATATATATATATATATATATATATATATATATATATATATATATATATGCTGACCACCTGATTCACTTATGGTATTACTAATTATGCACCATGAAGTGGTTTAGACTCCATAGAAGAATGTTCCACATAATACAAACTATTTAAGATGCAAACACAATTTACTTACCTGAAAAAACAAAAACTCCCATATAACTCTCAAAAACTCCCAATGTCGGATCAGTTGCAACTATTATGCATTAATCAACACTAAGTAATGCATAATAGTTACAACTGATCTGACCTTGTTGGGTGTGTACTATGTGCTAGGCATTACTCTATGCGATTCACATATATCATCTTATCTAATACCCTATTATAGCATGCCGGCTATTGAAATGTATGTGGAAGAACTAATGTAGAGAATGGGCCATTGTAAAAAACTTTATTGTTTGCTTATTTGTTTGTTTGTTTTCTAGCGTTACTGAGATATAATTGACATATAACATTGTATAAGTTTAAAGTGTACAATGTGATGATTTAATACATGTGTATATTGGGAGATCTTTACCACAATAAGGTTAGTTAACACAACCTTTACCTCACATAAGTACCATTTTGCTGTTGTTATGATGAGAAAATTAAAGCTCTACTCTCATAGCATCTTTCAACTATACAGTACAGAATATGCTAACTATATTCCCCATGCTATACATTAGATTCCCAGAGATATTCTTATAACTGGAAGTTTGTACTCATTGACTAATCTCCCCATTTACCACACCCTCAGCCCCTTGCAACAACCATTCTATTCAGTTTCTGAGTTAAATGTTTTTCGATTCCACATATAAGTGAGATCATACAGTATTTGTCTTTCTGTGACTTATTTCACTTTGTATAATGCCCTCAAGTTCCATCCATGTTATAGTAGGTGACAGGATTTCTTTATTTATGGCTGAATAATATTCCATTGTACATATACACCACATTTTCTTTATCCATTCATCCATTGATTGACACTTAGAATGTTTTCATATCTTGGCTATTGTGAATAATACTGCAGTAAACATAGGAATGCAAATCTCTCTTCGAGATAGCAGCTTCATCTTCTTTGGATATATACCCAGAAGTAGAATTGGTAGATCATATGGTAGTTCTATTTTTAATTTTTTGAGGAACCTTTATACTGTTTTCTGTAATGACTACATCAGTTCACATTCCCACCAACAGTGCACCAAGGTTCTCTCTTCTCCACATCCTCATCAGTCTTTGTTATCTCTTTTTGGTAATAGCAATTCAAGGTGTTATCTCATTATGGTTTTAATTTGCATTTCCCTGATGATTAGTGATTTCTGACACAATTTCATGTGCCTATTGGCCGTTTGTATGTCTTATTTGAGCAAATGCCTATTCAGATCCTCTGCCCATTTTTAATTGGATTGTTTGTTTTTTTGCTATTGAGTTGTATGAATCCTTTACATATTTTGGATGCTCACCCCTTACCAGACATGTGGTTTGTCTTTATTGTTTGTTTATTAACACATGTACCAGAGAAGTCTGGGTTCCCCTTCATTTTCCTTAGGTCTTAGAGTTGGAAAAAATTAATGCCATGTGAGTAGGAAAGAAATTTGCTTTCATCCATTTTCTACCTCATGCTATTGTTATAATATCTTTATTTTCCTGATGAGGAAGTTGAAGTTCAGAAAGATTTAGGTCTCATGGTGGTAAATGTTAAAGTCAGGCTTAGACTCTGGTTTATGTGATTCCAGAGTCCACCACAGTCTTGACAAATATCCTATAAACTACTTCTAATGTTTAACTTTCTGATCATTGGTTGTGTTTTCTTTTATTAGTCCCAAAAAGTAAACTTTAGTTTTTAAAAAAAATAACATCAAAGAAATATTTGAAAAAACATTAGGATAAGAATCTAGAGACATGGATTCTAACCAGCACCTATTATAAATGAAGTCAACCTTGAAAAGTTACTTAACTTCTACCCTCAATGAGGTATTTGGATAGAAAATTCTATGATTTTATTCCAATGCTCTTACAAAGAACTTTATCAAAAAATAAAAATTTCATCTTATAAATCATCTATACACATACCTGTATTTTTACTTGTTGTAAACACTATTTAGATGCTATTTTGCATTTTCTTAGTAATCGTAATTTTCTAAAGCATTAAGTTCAGAGAATAGTGATTTAGAATAAATTATCATAAAATAAATATTTTATAAGAGTACTTGTCACTCTTTATTGCTTATATCAATTTTAAATAATAGTTCAGTATCATAAAAAGCTAGACAACTAATCTAGATCACTTTTTAACCTAATTGCACATTAGAAACACTTGAATAGGGAAGAGAGAGTAGGAGTAGCTTTGAAAAAACATAATCTTAGAGCCCTCATTAACCAGTTACATGTGTAGCTGAAGTTTATAACTGCTGGTCTAAAATAAATTATTGTTTTTTGCACTGAGATTACTGATTATTCCTCAACTATTTTCTCAAGAGCCAACTAATTCAGTAATATAGGGACCATCAATTGTTAATCCAAAAATAATATTTCCTTACTCTAACAGTATGATTTGGGCTCATAGGATTTTTTAAATCTGTAATTTCAAGTCAGTCATTATAGTTTGTTTTATGGTTATATTCATCTTTGAGTCTTTAATAATTATAGAAGTAGAACAGTTCCTTATCTAAGTACTTGATATTTTTTAATATGGAAGAAAGATGAGCATCTGGCTGCCGGAAAAAAAAGTTGTGGATTGGGGATTTGAGTTTCGAAGTTCCCTTTTGAATTCTAATAAGTTGGCTTATTTTGAAATCTCTATTTTAAAATAAAACAATGATATAACTTTATATTTTTTTTTGCCAAATTCTTTAGCAATTCTTAAGTGTCATCAGTTATTTCCACAGTGAAATGGGACCCCAAGGTTTTCATTAACTCAGCTCCGGAAAATTCAGTGATAAAACTTGAATTTATATTTACTGAAACTGAAAATCTCTTATCACCAAAGGACTCTGAAAGTCAAGGTGAAAGATATCCACTTCTAAGAGGTCAAGACACAAAGGAGACTCAACTCTTTGGATGACTGATTAAAAGAATTATCTCAAATTCCAGTTATAACATTGAAACAGACTTGGTTGTAATTTATTTATTTACTTCACCATCTGGTCTCAGGCACTAGAGGGAAGAAGATTTTTATAAAATGTACAGATGAACCAATATATTTGAAAGGCTTATTTAGGGCTCACCCTGCTGCCCAAGAAGGCCCAGTATCTAGTCAGACTGCAGAGCTGCTGACCCTGGGCCGCGAGTAGTGGCCAACCTCAGAACCATCCCGTGAGGTCTCTTTTCTCTAGGGAATGAGGAGCAGAGAAAAGGCTCCCCTGAACCGTCTTCTAGGTGTGAACCACTTGTACGAACACATGGAGAATCCTCTCCGTGGGAGCCACAGCACTCAAGCTTGACACAATGTCCCTTATATCCACCTACACAACTCAAGGCCAGGACTGAGTCTTAGGAAGGAAAGGGAAAGAGAGCTGTGTCTAGTTTTATATAAGGTCCTTCTGCTTGTTTGTTACCTTCAAATTCTTATTTGTAACCCTACTGTGAGTAATAGGATTAAGTGTAAATGGAAACATTTCCTCCTTAAAAAATGAGCCGGTGCCATTCAACTGTGATTCCTCTTATGTTAATGTGGTTTTTTGTTTGTTTGTTTTGTTTTGTTTTTGCTCTCTGCTGCCCATCCTTTTGGTCTTATTTGCCTGTGTAGAGACAGACCTGGGACCTGAAACTGCCCCATAAGAGGCAGCAAAAAAAAAAAAAAAAAAAAAGACTCCTCACAGTTAAGGATGCTGCTGAGAGGGAGCACTTATCTAACCCAGTGATCTGTGTCATGGTCAGTTTTATTTTCCACTTGATTTCGAAGTAGGCTTTGATTAGAAAGCTGATCAAAACCAGAATGGTGAAACTATGAGAGTACTTTCGTTAAATGAGAAATGTCTTCATTAAAGGGCAACGGATGGGGCAAGGTGGGAGGGGGGATGTGCTAAGCAGGGCCTCACATTGGAAATTATAATGACAATAGCCACTGCTGACTTTGTTGAATTGCTAATAAGGAATTTGCTTATGGTAATACTTCACAGACACTGTACTGAATCCATATACATGTATTAGCCTGCTTGTGGCTGGTAAGATAATGTGATTATCCTTTCTATATTCAGAGGGACTGAACCTGATCTTTTAATGAATAGATACATTCCTAATCAAAAGACTTCTAAATATACTGATTCACTGAATTGTTTTTGTTACACATATTAAATTGATTTATTTTTTAACAGCTTATACTTTACTTGTGTTTTAGAATCATTCACATACATTCTTTGTACAATTATAAAGAATAATAAAGGCCAACATATTTTTAAAATGCCTTATTTAATCTGATTTCTTAAGATTTCTAAAGAACTTCCTTCTTAAACATTTAAGAATTTGCATACTTTCTCCTTCATAATTATATCTTTTCTAATACGAACTATGTCATGAATATCTTTTTTACACTAATAGTGTAAAAAAGTGGTTTACACATAATAAGTTCACAATAAACATTTATTGGTTGATTGATTTTATGTTACATGTGAGACACGACCTTTTGCAAAATCCTACCAAATTTTTTGAAAAGAGTAATTTTGTTTCTGTCTCTTTCCTCACCTCTCATTCATTCTGTATGAAATGTAACTCCTATCCTCACAAATCCACTGAAATAGCCTTTGATGAGGTTGCTAGTGACTATCTAATTGAAAAGCCCAGTGGTTACTTTTCAACTGGTATTTTCCTGGACCTCTCTCTGTGTCTTCCTCCTCCTTTGGCTTCCATGCTATTTTCTACTTCTCTAGTCCTTCTTAGTATTCCTTGTAGATTTCTCTTCCTCTGCAGACCCCTTAAATATGGTGGTAGATTAATTTTAGTGCCCCTTCTCTTCTTATTCTACCCTCCTGAAAAGATCCCATTCCATTTGCAGGACTTTAGTGTTACATACAGCTGAATCTTAAATTGACCTGTCTAGACAGGTGGTTTTTCTAAGCTTTAGACCACATTTCCAGGCATCTGCCAAACATTTCTGCCTGGATATCCCAAAGGCATCACAAAATCAACATATAAAAATGGACTTCCTCATCTCATTCCTATAGTTCCCATCCCACCACCTGACTCCTCCTCCTTAAACCCTTTATCATGACTTAGTGAATTTCCTCCATTTCCTACCACCCCATCAATTGTATCAGATAAAAAGCTTTGAACTGTTTGCAGAGGTAGCCCCTGCTAAGGTTCTATTAGTCATGGGAGAACAAATTCTTGGTTTTTCTCTATCTGGTGACCTTCATCCCAAAGCATTCAAATCAAGCACTATCTCCTTTTATCCCCATAAAGCAGAATTAGATACTCTCATCCCTGGATGTCATAGGAGCATTTATTTAACACAAAATCATGGTGTATTATAATTGTCTATGTACATCTGTTTCCTTGACTGGCCTATAAACTTCTGTGAGTTCATAATGATAAAAAATAATAGCGGCTAGTCAGTCATCGTTCAGGATACTCGTAAACCAACTCATTATTTTGAAAACTGATGATAAAAAGAAAGAATTAAGCATTTATCCTGTCTTTGTTTTATGAACTGTACTTCTTGGGAGCTATATAGGAAATGAAGGAAGCTTTCTTTTTATTCTGGCTAATAAATGAAGACAGACTAATAGAAACATAATCATTATACAATAATTAATCCTTAATGAATTAATGAATCTAGACATTGGACACCCAAAACTGCTAACGTGATAAAACAAGAGATGAAGTCATTAGTGCTTCCTGATGAAAACACACCCCCATCTATCAAATACTCTTTGCCAAAGGCAGCCAAATCTGAATCTTTTCAAACCTTTAGATTCAATTACCAATTAATTGATTAATTAATTAATATTTTATATTAGTTTTAGGTATACAGTAAAATGATAGTTAGACATTTATATTGTTTATGAAGTGATCTCCCGATCACTCTAGCACCCATCTGGCACTACACAGCCATTATTACAGTAATGTTGACTATATTCCCTGTGCTGTACTGTATACACCCCTGTGGCATACTCTATACACCCCTGTGACTGTTATGACTACTAATTTGTACTTCTTCATCCCTTCACCTTTTTCACCCAGCCCTCTAACTCCCCTCCCCTTTGGCAATTACCATCAACCACCAATTTAAAACCAGAGAATTGACTGTGTTAAACCACAGATTTGCAATCAGCAAAATCCAGTCTATGTCTACAGGACAAATGGCCTGGTTCCTGAAACAGGCAGGTTACAAAATTTAAAGAAAGAGTTGGAGGGAAAAACCTAGAAAATGTTAAAAAGACTTAAGAAACATGAAATGAATCACAATGGGTGAACTTCATTTGGATCTTCATTCAAACCACTGTATATTTATGAGACAGTGGGAATGTTGAACACTGACTATATTTAAAGGTATTAAATAATTATTATCAAATGTTTTAGGTATGACAATGGTATCGTGGTCTTTTTTTTAAAGACACATCTTTTAGAGATACATACTGAAATATTTATGGATTAAATAGTATGAGGTCTAGGATTTGCTTCAAAATTAAATGGGAGGAAAGAATTCAGTGGGATATAGTTGAAATATGGTAGTCTGTGAGTTTAAGATTCTTGAAATTGAGTGACACGTCAAAGGATTTATTGAAATGTTCAATTATATAATTTTTTTTTAAGAGTCTAAGTTTCTGACTCGTAGTGCAGAGCTCTTTCCACCACTCCATTAAATTAGTCATGGAAAAAAACCAAAATTCTAGAATTTTTTACATTTTTTTTTTTTAATTTGAAAAGGGTTCCCAAAACAAGGAACAAAGGCAGTGGTTAAAAATCTCAGCTCTCAGAGTTCATGAACTCTGTTTTCTCATCTGACTTTGCCAAGAACTTCCTATGTGGTCTTTGGCAAGATTAGATTTTTCTGTCTTGATTTGGTCACTCTCCAAAAGTGGTCAGAGGTCAAGGTCCACAGTATGACTTATCAGGGGCAGCAATTCCAGTTGAGGAGGGCTCCACCATTTGCATAAAGATGGTGCATTAAATGGGTTTATTTTAGAAGATAAATAAATTGGCTTTTAAATAACTATTAATACAAAGGATTACATGACACATGTAAAATGAAAACCTTCACAGAGGAAAAAAAAAAAAGATGCTTTATATGAAAGGCCGTTGTTAACCAAAGCTTTAAAGTTACAATATTATTGACTCAAAATAGTAGGACTGTTTTTCACTTTAATATAAGATCTTATAGTTGGGGTCCTGTATAACTATTCTTTTTTCTTTTCATAGTATTCCTTTTTGCTTGTTATTTGAAATATGATATTATCAATGCTTTCTACACTGGTGCTAATCTATGGTTTACATTAATTTCTTGTATAAAGTAGGCTACTTTCACTTAGCTTTGAAAACAAGTGAAAACAATGTTGAATCATATATATTTTATTATTTGTCTGTCTTGATCCCCAAATAAATGAGGTGGTAAAGTAAGCAGAATCAACTTTCTCTTTTACCCACCTGGCATTAACTGTTTCCAACTCCAGGCATCAATATTTGAGGATACTTTGTCAGCCAAAGAGGTTGAGGGTCATCTTAGAATTCTCAGTTGATTATGTAACAGCTAGACAGTATCCTTCAGTACAGTGGTCCTCTCTCCATACTAATCCTCTCCCATACATTTGGACCTACATGCTTTCTCAGCCACAAACATATGCCTGCTCTAATTTTCTTTCTCGTATCTGTAAGTTATTTTGCCCAGGATATACTTTTTTATGTTTCACATTTAGATAGCCTCTCTTAACATAAGCTTTTAAATCCTGCCATGGGTATTGGAAATTGTTTTTTTTTTTTTTTTAAATGAAAAGTTCATGCCGGGTAATTATAAAACAGAACTATTACATATTCTACAAGAGAGAAGAGAAAGAGGGAGGGTGAGAGATGAAAGGAAAGTGGACATAAAAAAAGTTTTGAAACTTCCACCACAATATTATTAAACTTTCACAGATATTAACAGTGAGTTATGAGTTGAAATTCTTGCTCTAGAATATTGAGAGAAAATGCTTATATCAAAACAAAATGCTTATATCAAAACAAAATGTAAACTATGAATCTTGGGTTGAAAAATAAGAATATGAAAAAAGCACATTGATGATGTATATGTGTGTGAAGGGTATACTTCAGAAATGTTCGAAACTAGCTGTCATTAGTCAATATATTTTCTACTGAATCTGCCATAAATGTGCAGAGAGATACAGTATTAGAATGAATCTGGGATTATAAATGTTGTCTCAGAAGTTCATAAATAAGATTTGGAATTTACAGCCCAAACATTCTTTATACTGTTCTCTATTATATACACTTTTTTAAAAAAAGGCATATTATAAGAATGAAGGCTTAGCTACCCTCCAAATGCTAAGATAGAATTGCTAAATTTAACCATTCTGAACTTTGAATACTTATGTTTTAATTCACACACTACCAAAGAGTCTTGCATTTCTAAAATTTTACTGAGATTTTAGCTATTCATTTTAGCTAATGTCATTTTAATAATGACATTAAAATATTTACTGTAGTTTTTAATAATATATTTTAGGAGCTGTACTGTAAAACATGCTTAAATAATTTTAGGAAGTTGTATGATTTTAACTAAAATAAAGCCATATCATGGATTAGTAGTCATCGTGTGGCAGAGATTGGCTAGATACTGCTCATCACTCTCGTTCTTCTTCCTGGGTACATAGGAAGACTCATGTCCCAGTCCTGCCTGCAGTTAGGTTGGTGTTATTTGACTAGTTCTGGCCAATAAAATGTCGAGGGAAGTGATGTACCCCACTTCCAGACTTGTCTGTAAAACATTCTGGGTGATCGTCCTTATTCTCTCTCTTTACTTGATGGCTAATTGATGACCAAGCAGAGGAGCCCACGGAAGCACTAAGGGATAGCAGAGCATAACACAGAAGTAGCACGAATCTCTGAGCCACTGTCTGGGAGAATGGCTCTCAAGGATAGCAGCCCAATCTGTACTGGGCAGGGAGGTGAGAAAGATAAATTTTTTAACTAGGTGGGAATCCTTTTACAATGTTTATGTATATCAAATTACCACAATGTACACTATAAATATCTTACAATTTTTATTAGTCAGTTATACCTCAATAAAACAGAAACGAAAACAAAACAAAATTTTATTGTTAAGCCACTGAGACTTGGGGGCATGCATATTATTAACAGCTGCTAATAAAGAATAATGTTGTTTGCAGGTATTTGGTATACCATTTTTAAAACTTTATTTACTAAAAGCCACTGTGCTCCCTATCTGGTTTTTGTTTCTTACATCATGGTCTGAAGATCTTACACACTCCTAGACCTCTAATGTTTACCTAGGCCCTATATTACGTGGGCCGTGATGTTATATTTTCAAAGAGAGGTCACTTCCTGATCCTAGGTTTGAAGAGCTCACAGAGGGCTTGTTCATTTTGCAGGTAATAAATATATCCATTCAAAAATATTTCTTCTGGGACAATAAAACAATTTTTTTATGCTCTATACTTTGGAGATACCCTCCTCCATATATTATACATTATCATTCTTTTTTTTTTTTTTAACATAGTCTTATTTTTCAACCCAAGATTCATAGTAGCATTTTGTTTGGCTGTCAGAGTTTCCTCTCAATATTTTAGAGCAAGGAATTTTTACCCATCATCCACCATTAATCTTAGGCTGTGGAAGTTTTAAAACTTCCTGGTGTGTCCATTTTGCTTTCACTACTCCCTCCTGTAAAGTGTATAAACAGCTCTACTTTATTTACCTGGTGTGTATCTTTCTATTTTAAAAAAGTTTCTCTATTCGGAGAAACGTAATCCTCCTCCTGTGCTTCTTCTTTACTCTCACACCACTACTACACTCACAACACTTTGGCAACACATGAGTGGAGTTTTTTCCCACATCAACCAATTCTGAAATACCAACCAGTGTCCTACAATTTAACTCAATTCAGACACTATATACCTGGAGATAGAGTCAGATCCCACATGTTCGGGGCTCAGTCCCACAAGACTGTCCCACCCCTGCAGATTCTGTTCTCAAGTCCAGGTTGTCACCTGTGCTTCTGATCAATTGACTATAAACTGGAAGTTCCCACGACCTCCTCCTTGGATTCAATTAATTTGCTAGAGCAGTTCACATAACTCAGAGAAAAAGTTTATTTATTGTTTACCAGTTTATTGTAAAAGGATATGATAAAGGATACAAATGAACATCCAGATGGAAGAGATGTATAGAACAAGGTTTATGAGAAGGGTGCAGAGCTTCCTTGCTCTTTCCAAGCACCTCCACATGTTCACCAACCTGGATGCTCTCTAAACACCGTACTTCCGGGGTTTTCACGGAGGCTTCATTACATAGGCCAATCAATCATTAACTCCATGTTCAGCCCCTCTCCCCATTCTGGAGAATGAGAGGATAGGGCTGAAAAAATTCCAAACTTCTAGTCATGGCTTTGTCTTTCTGGTGGCCATTCCTCTTCTAATGACACCAAACGTCACCTCATTGGAACAAAGGACACTGCTATCACCCAAGAAATTCCAAGGGATTTCAAAACTCTGTGCCAGAAACTGGAGGCAGAAAATATGTATATATATTCTATTATCTCAGAGTTTCTAACAACCATGATAGCATTTTGTACACCTTTTCCTCACTCAGTGAAGAGGATACTGAATTCTTCAGCTGTCCCCTCTCTGCCCAGCACAGCCTGATTAAGGAGTAGCACTTGTGACATGTGCCTGAGAAATCCCAAGGCCTTCATCTTCTCCACCTGACTATTTCCAAAAACTCAAAACAAAAACTCTGGGCTCTTCCTCATCACCACATTGTTGTGATCCATTGGCAATCCCACCTACATAGTCTGTTATCCACGAAGCTGTTGTATGTTCAACCAGTCTTTTTCAAACCAAATTCAGCAGAATCTCAAAATCAACCTAGTTTTCACGCTCCTGGATTTTTCTCACCCAGAAAAGACCCCAGTTAGTCTAAGTGAACAATCTTGACCTTACCAAATACCTTCAGGGACTAGGGTACTATACCTGGTGACTAGGACAAGTGTAGGAATTCTCTCACAGCCCAAACCCAACCCACATCTCACATGTGCCCTGGATCCCGGCAGAAATCGAAAACAGAGAATACCAAAGTTCAGAATGCCTTAGAATTACTGAGGAGTTACTTGGATAAAAGTAGATTCCTGAACCTGAAATCTTCAGAGATTTTAATCTATGAGGCTTTGGGTGGGTCCTAGGAATCTGTATCTGTGAAACCACTCAGATATATCTGTTTCTGATGATGCAAGGACCATCATCAGAAAGATAGATGGGGTGATGTTAGATAACACATGACATATTAAGTTGCCCTGAGAAAAATGTTACTTTGTGTCAAAACGAAGTCAATCAAAAGAGCTTTATGACAGATTGGCCTTTGCCACTTGAAGATGTTCTCAGGATTTTGATGCGTGCTCCCTCTTTTGCTTACAGCTCTTTGAATCTCTTTCCTCATTGACTCATGGCCTTGGCTGGGGACTTCTGAGCCATGACTCATATCTTTTTTTATGTGTCCTTAGCTTTGCCTCTCAATGTCTGTTTCTAGACCTACATTGTGCTAGAAAATCATCCAAAGTTCCAGGTCACTGAAGGGTGTGGTGGAAATTACTCCAGTATCTAGTTCTATTCCTCTTTCAGACACAACTGACACAGTATTTCTTAACTCCCACTGTGTCAGAAGGAGCCGTAAGATTAATTCTGGCTAACAAAACATAAGCAGAAGTGACATGTGTGGGACTTTCCAGTCTCTCTCTTTCTTTCACCACTTCTTCCTAGTCACGTGTGCCGGAAGGTGCAGCTTTAAGCTGGTGGAGTTTTAATCTGCTTGTGTCCTAAAGTGCCTATGTGGAAGAGTTTTTGCTGATTCACGTAGGGCATGTAGTGAATTTTATGCAAGAAATAAACTTGGGTTTATCCACTGAGATTTGGAGGTGGTTTGTTATCACAGAAAACCCAAGTATATTCTGACTCATATAATGTAGAATTGTGATTTAATAAAATTTCCCCAAAGCCAACTCTATCCATGCTTATTTAGTTGATGGTTGCTGACTGACTGCTTTAGAGGATTCAATCCACATTGAGGCTGGCAATGTAATAAGTTGTCTTTATTTAGCAATAATGGTTGGATGAACACCTAATAAATGCATTTAAGTAAACATATCTTTAGTTTGAAACAGAAATGTTCACAGCAATCTCCTCATCAATTAGACTATGAGCTTTTTCAATCTGACTAGCACAGAGCTGATGAATTATTGAGGATTTATCTTTTAATATATTTCAAATACCCAGATTTGAGATCAATACACATCATTTGCACTGACTTTAATCTGGACAAAATTTTCTACATTTATTCTGGGTGCTTGCTATTGTGTAGTCACATTGACTTAATGTATCTTGTAAGTTCAGAAAAGCATCACAATCTGTCCTAATAAAATATGTTAAAATGACAGAGTCACACATTTTTTTCATTGAACTCTTCTGGAGGCAGCACAGAAATTAGGGGCAGTCACAGCTCCGAAGAGGCTTGTAAGTTTGAAGTTTGTGGATTTGTATTTTGTGTGTCCGCTTTAAAAACTTTCATTGTCCATGCAAGGCAAGTTTAGCTTGTCTCCACCGTCTTTGTTTTGCTTTTGCAAAGGCTTAGTTTACATTTTGCATATGGAAACATGGCCTCTAAACAAATTCTGCTTGAGTGATCATGTCTGATTTTTGGCCTAGAGCAAGATGGAAACAGGCAATTTTCTTTTGTTTTCTACACCATCTCCCATTCTAAATGTTTAGTTGCTTTTGAAAGTTTTTTGTTTTGTTTTTGTGCCTAGTTGTATGCACTCTTAGTCTGGCTGACTTTCTAGGCCCTGATCCAGTTTAGTTTAACATTGTTTACTGTCTTTCAGAGCCATCTTGGGAGATTGGTATTTTAATTAAGAACATATTAATTTCACATACTAGAAAATGCCATTTGATTCAAAATGTCTCTCCATTCTAAACTTCTGAAGAGACTTCTTGCTGAGCCTTAATCTCTCTCTAAAAATGATGGCAATCTATTTCGAGCATATTTACATTGTTGAATGTGGTTTTCCTTATAGCACTCAATGAACGCATTGAGTAAGTTTACATTGGAGCGATTGGAGTTCCGGTAACGCACACACCTCTCTAGGTCTTTTTCACTGCAGAAGAAATGAATTTCAACTCAGTGAATATGAGAAATATCCATCGTTAAAAGCACTTTATGAAGTGGAAGACGAGTCAAGCCTAAAACTGGTTATCCACATAGAAACAAGGTTACATACCCCTGGTTGGGGGGTACAGGTTATAGCCAGGGAAGATGGAGAGTTGTAACCCGGGGAAGGGAGAGTTCTGAGTTATATTTGGGGCCATGATGGGTGATTACAAAGGTGTTCTTTGGTGATTGGCAAGTGAGGTCATTTTGATTGACACTTGACTGCTATATAAATATTTGCCTGGTGGGCATGCACTTCCCCAGAATTCAGTCTGTTATAATTAGATTCATGAACTTCCAGGCATAAACATAGTATTATAATGAAGTTTAAATTGTAGGCAAATTAGGGTAGTACCTTCTGTGCTGGCTCTGTAGGCAGATTAGGCCAGCTAAGATTATGACCCTCCTGTCCTTTGTCTCTGGGGATGCAGGAGGGATTTTCTAACTACCAACTGGGCATTCTTTGGGTGGTCTTTAGGCTGGGCTCCTATTCCTTTGTTCCCCTGTCGCTCATGTCCAAATAGCTACGTAACAAGTACACCTTGGCTAAAATATTCTCCTTATCATAGTTTGCTAGTTTTTCCTCTTTTCCAAATTTTAGTTCATGTATACTTACAAGAAAATCTTTAGCTCAATATGGCACTTTCAAGGTAAAGAGAGGGTAATTAACTTTGAATATGTGTTATTAACAACTTGTAATATTGATTATTAAGACAATTCGGGGTAATTCATTATTAAGCTCCTGATTTGTGATCTATCAGGGTTGACATTCACAAGTATCTCTCCTTCTTAATATTTTGAAATAGATAATTCTAGCTCTGATATAAAATAGGAAAAATGCATGAATGATCAAGTAATTGACTAAGTAAGGGTTTAGGTTTCCCAGCCCAGAGGAAGAACCTGAGATAAAGACTCAAGTTCAACTAGTTTTTTTAAGAGATGATCTTAGAAAATGCTGATAGGAAGTGAAGAAGTGAGATTGGGATGGAAAGGAAGCTAACAAATGGTGAGTCATCAAGCTGTTTCTTCTATGGGCAACTGGGGCTTAGTCTTGCAAAGGAACTTTGAGAGTGTGGAACATTCCCCAGTTATTTCACCTAAGAGATGCAATTGGGGTATATATCTTGCAATTTGGTTGAGGCACTCTGGGGATGTTAATTCTCTGGCCCTTCCCACTTGCCCTGCATAGCTTCCTACTGCTAGGCAACCAAAGAAACACCCTTAACAGTGGTATAAGCAGCCAGAGGTTGTAGTGGTGGATATGTAGGGATTTAGGAGGGTCTGACAGTATCTCTGCTACTCTTATGAAAAGGTGATCGGTTTCACTAGTAATCGAATGCATGCAAATTAAAACAATGAAATATAATTTTTGACATATTTTGACATAATTTCTATATATTAGAGTAGAAAAGTTTTTTTCCAAAAGGGAAGACATTGGAAAACATATATTACTGGTGAGGATAAAAGTTGTGCAATCTTTTTGTAAGAGCCATCTGGAGTATGAATCGAAAGCCTTAAAAATGTGCTTCTCTTCAAACTGATGGTTGTCAGATGGGAGGAAGAATTGGGGGGCTGGGTGAAAAAGGTGAAGAGATTAAGAAAGACAAATGGACAGTTACAAAATAGCCACAGGAATGTAAAGTACAGCATAGAGAATATAGCCAATAATATTATAATAACTATATATGGTGTCAGGTGGGTTCTAGACCTATTGGGAGATCACTTCGTAAGTTATATAAATGTCTAACCACTATGCTGTACACCTGAAACTAATATAAATTGAATGTCAACTGTAATTGAAAAATTAAAAATTTGAGTGCTTCTCTTTGATCCAGAGGCTCTGCTTCTAAGAA
Source organism: Pteropus medius (assembly GCF_902729225.1). Taxonomy (NCBI): domain Eukaryota; kingdom Metazoa; phylum Chordata; class Mammalia; order Chiroptera; family Pteropodidae; genus Pteropus; species Pteropus medius. The sequence goes on from NW_024344378.1 coordinate 39,674,830, forward strand.
TGTATTCTGAAAGGATAATTAAATTAGTATGCTGCATTCATTGAATAATTGATTATAAAAATTAAATAACCAGAACAATCTAAATGTCCAATAATAAGTGATTGGTTAATCTCTTATTTATCTATTCAATCCATCAAGCCAATACAATGGAGCCATTTGAACTGATGAAGCAGAAATGATTACCTGGAAATATTTTCAAAATATATTGATAAATGCTCAAGTCAGATGTTCCTATTTTTAAAAAATATATATGAGTGTGTTGTGTGCTTATAAAAAATTCTGGAAAGATGAAAGCCAAAATGTAAAAAAGCAGCTACTGATGATTGGTAGAAATGCAGGCTAAAAAATTTTTAAGTATATTTTTGTAATTTCATAGTTACTTATAAGGGTATTAGAATGCCATATAACAAAATAAAAGTTATTTTTAAAAAGTGAATAGATATATAATTTATGAGATTATTTTTTAAAGTTCACTTAGGATGCAATAAATAAGATTAAAAATGCCAGTTGTATAAAATAAACATAGAACGGTAATTTGCCTGGAAAAGTTACTTCTATGAGATGAAAAGCATAAGATATATATCAGTCTAATCTTAGAGAAGTTTTATTTTTATAAAATTAAAATCACTTAATTCTTTTTTTAGAAAAATGTCATATAGCACTATCTCTTTTCTCTATACAAAAATATGGGTCATAATAATTTTGTCTTGAGGTATAGCTCATGTAATTTTGTAACTTGAAGGAAAATCTTATCATAGGAAAAATAAAAGTAGAAGTAGATAATGTTTAAAAGTTTATGTATATCTTACAGCTAGAAATGTGGAATAGCAACTGAGAATATGTTTTCTCATAAGCTCAAAAGGCTATAGAAATCATAATGACCAAAATGTTATTACACTTTATGGTCTAAAATCATGGTCCACATGCATTATCTAATTTGTTTCTCATCAAAAGCTCTTTGAGGTTAGTACATTATTATTATCCCCGTATCATGGATGAAGTCCCCGAATCATAAGAAGTTTTAACTAATATTTTTGTACCTCAGCTAAAAAATTATCCATTTTAGGAATCAGAGATTTTCTGGTTCTTAAGCTGATTCTTTTCTTCCAATACTGCAAACAGGATTCAGAGCCGCAAGGCCTGGCTCTTGTCCCAGACTCCGTTAGCTGGGTTATGTATATGAGGCCCTGTACTCTCACTGGTAAAATAAGAATAGTTGTTCCCAGACTGTAGTGTGCATCAGAATCACTTGAAGGCCTTGTTTTTGTTTTAATTGAGATATAATGGATATATAGCATTGTGTAAGTTTAAGGTTGAATGCATTGATTTGATAATTGGAGTGCTTGTTAAAGCACCAGTTGTTGGACCCCAGCCTCACAGTCTCTGAATCATTAGGTCTGGGTTGGGGTCTGAGAATGTGCATTTTAAACAAGCGCTCAGGTGATGCCGATACTGTTCGTAGAGACCACTCTTTGAGAACCACTGGCTTAGGATCTATATTAACCATTTCTCCTCCTGAGAATTGGTTTTGTTTATCTGTTCATAGCGTTCCAATCGCAGTTTAGATTATAAATTGTGGGTGTATGTATGTATACACTCATACATACATAATATATTTTTAAGCTATTTTCTGTAGATGTAGGTCGATTTTTAAGTTATTTTTAACCACCAGGTTTTCTTTAAATTATATGTCTTTGCTTTGTTGTGCCCTTGTATTGGAGTTATAAATAAATCTCTACTATGAAAATTATTTTGTGTGAGAGTAGTGTTTAGTTTGCATTGTTGATTAAATAAATGTAAACTAAAGACCAACTTTCATTGTCTTTAGAAATTAAGAAAATAAATAATGTCTGAGTTGCCCACTCAAAATTGTGCATTGCATCCTCTCAGGATTGCTATTTTTCAGATTCTCTATATCATAAAGAGTGAGAAGTAAAGTATTACTGTTATGGAAACAGAAAACAAAGCAGAGTGACTGACATATGTGCTCTTTTCTCCAGCTACCCTTGGAACTTGAAAGTAATTGCATAATTTTCCCAGGCTAGAAGAGATCTGAGTATCCGGGTCACAGCCAACAGACTCTCCAAGACGGAAGTGGGCCTAGGAATGGCCATATGAGAGAACTAAGATTTATTAAGCCTCTTCCATATGCCTGGCACTGTGCTAAGTTGCTAGGGAATAATGGTGACTAAGATCCAGCTCTCAAGAAACTGATAATTTAGAAAAGTAATCAGAAAATTATAATACTTGTGTGATAAATGGTATGACACCTCTGTCTATGAATCTCATGGTTCAAAGTAGAACTTATTTTGTTTGTCCTAAGTGTACCTTGCTCAGTTTTCAAGAGAATATCATTCTAGCAAGATAAGGACAGAGTTCATATTTTATCCATATAATTCTTCAACTTTTGTATCTTTTCAGCATTTACCTTTTTCGAACTAAAGGTACTAAATTAAAAAATATATTTTTAAATATGAAAATAAACAATAGCTGCTGTTTTTAATCCTAAAGTGTGCTAAATGGGCTTCATCAACTAGATATAAAATCTTAAGATTGATGTTTTTTGTTTTTGGAGGTTTTTCTTAGTGATAGATGAAACTGACTTTTGAGGTTCAGTGGTTAGTCCCAGGCTAAACATCTCCCGGCCCAAGCTCCAGAAGATTTCAGATTTAGATCAAGGACTAGATACTTCTGATGCTTACTTAGCCTTTTGCTCTGAAAGAGTCAGGAGGGAACATCCTGACCCTTAGGGCACTTTGTACTCTCTTTCTTGACAATGGGATCCACTTACTAGCTAATATGCCTTCTTTATTTCTAATCATGGAGACCATTTAGCTATTTGAGCTTTCTGTTATTTCATTTTTACAATGACATATGTTCTTTGTTTAGCTTCATTTTCTCTCATAGGGCTTTGGTTTGAAATAGCTCAGGAAGAGGGTTTCACATCCGTAGCTATCTAATTTAGAATTGCCTTTTTATTTCTCACAATAATTTTTAGCATAATACGTTAATCAAAGTTGTCTCACTTAGTTCCTCTTCTTATTTCTCTGTTTTCACATGACTTATTTTTCTATCTCTTACACAAAGGGCCAAATAAAAGTCCCACAAAAACCATTATTTAGACCAATTAAAATCACAAAAAGTTAGAACAATATGGTGTTTATTTCTAGGTTTTCTGTGTTAAAAATAATACCTCAGATTTATGTTGCAACTGTTGCAGATATTTATCTTCCTATTATTCTCAGGAAATAAAAACATATTACAACCCCAGTTTTATACATTGAGAATAAATGATTTGTCTGGCGTTTTAAAGTTAGTGAGTGTTAGAGGTAAGACAAAGGCTCTGGATTTCTTGATTCTCGTCCTAGTATTCTTTATAGTAGATTTCATTGCTGTTATTGTAAAAACATCCTTTTATAACATAACAATAGCCATTTAGAAGAAGCATTGGTTATAATATTGCTTATAGATTGGGTCTTATTCTTTGCAGACATTTTATATGTTTTTGCCAACAATTTTAAGCGGATTTGGCTTTATTTTTAGGTTTGTTTAGAAAATTGCAGCTGGCATAAAATTCTATGCAGTGTGAGGTTACAGCATCATGGCTGGCCCACCTCGGCATGCATATATATATATATGTATATATATATATATATATATATATATGTATATATATATATATACTTCTGGAGTTTTGTCCTTCACACATCTTTTTAGGTTATTAAAATATTCATATTGAGCAAACCAAAGCTTATATGAATCTTCCCAAGGGTTATTATCTTTTATAAACAAGGGGTTATGTGGAAAATTTGAACATGGCATATCATGGGGCATTCACATTACATTTGAGGCATGGGAAAAAGTTGGCCAACGTCAATAACTTTCCTACCCATCATCCTGCCCTATCACAGGGCCTGTGAATTTCTGTCTTTACTCCTTTGGAATAAGAGATCTATTGATACCATTACAAAAATAAACATCTGGTAAGGATTATAGATAAAAATAATAGACGGTTAAGGTTTTTGTATTAATTTATCATATTAAATATCATCTCCTGGGTGGGCTTTGAGGTTGAGGAAGTTGGATAAAAATGAGATCTATAGTCGAGAGATTAGAAGCAGAGTGAATTCACTGAGAGTTGAGAAACCTAAAAGAAAACTAGAAGTCAGGGGTGAGCCACAAATGAACACTCTCACTTTAGTGTGTGTTATTCACAAGTCAAACAATTTGTGAAAACAGAAATGAGTTTAAAAGAAGCTATTATGAAGAGTTAAAGTAGTTTTTTTTAACCTAACAGAGCTGATAGATTATAACTTGTTTTATTTTGAAGCAAATGTAGACTATTAGTCTGTGTCATCATGGTGTATAAGGGCATTCATTAGATCACTAATGATGAAATGTGTGACTATTTAATACATAGAAAATGATGATTTTGTCAGAAAGGATAATTGTAAATAACCTTGGTAAATAGGATACCATCCTCTCCACCCCAATGTAGCTTCCTCCATTCCATCTAAATAGTATAAGTACTACTACTTCAATTTATTTCAATTAACATTTTAGGGATGTCCATTTTGTGTTGGAGCACCAGGGCTTCAGAGACAGGAAGCAACAGCTACTGCCCAAACCTAGAAGAGAGGTCCAGTGTCTCATAAAGCGGATTACAACTGGAAAGATCATGAGCAACCTCTTCCAGAGAGAGATACAAAGCATAAGGGTAACATTCCTTTGGTTTTCTTAAATTTGTAAAGAAAATATTATCAATGTTTGCTACCTTTGTAGTATACATTAAAAAGAAGAAAAACACAAGATACATATTTGGCTAATGAGAAAAAATGCTCAACATTGTTATTGTTATTAGTCATCAGGAAAATGTAAATTTAAATAACAAGGTGCAAGCACTCATTCACTAGAATGGCTAAAGTTAAAAAGCCATAAAATCAAGTGTTGGTAAGGATGTGAAGCAACTGAAAGACTCACAAATTTATGATATTACCCAGAAAATTCCACCCCAAGACTTATACATAAATGTTTCTACCAGCTTTATTTATGACAGCCCAAATTGTAAATATCAAATGTTTATCAACAGGTAAATGGATGAAAATTTTTGATATATCTTCATTCAATATAATACTATTTAGCAATAAAAAGGAATTAACTACTTCTACATGCAATAAATAAATAAATAAATAAATAAATAAATAAATAAAAGGATAGATCTCAAAAACATGCCAAACTAAGAAAGTCAGACACAAAAGAGTATCTACTATGTGATTCCATTTATCTGAAGTAACAAGTACAGTTGAAACTAATCTATAATAGTAGAAAGTAGGTCAGTGGTTTCCTGAGCCTGACTGTGAGAGTTATGGGGGGATTGACTGCAAAGAGCACAGGGGAATTTCTTGAAATGATGGAAATATTGCATTTCTTGAGAGGGGTGAGGGTACATGGGCATATACATTTGTCAAAAATCATCAGCCTATACACAGAAAATGGCACATGTTGTATAAAAATTATAACTCAATCAAGTTGATTTAAAAAGAAAAAATACTCATATCTTTATTATAATTTGTGCACTGAAGTTATTTTTCACAAGATAACTCTTTCATAGAGGATCCAAATTAGTCTCAACATAATGCCCAGCAATAAAACAGGGAGCTTTTAGAGGTTAGTGAAAAGTAGGCCACTGATATTGGGGAAAACTGTTTTAGCAATTGCTATGAGGTGATTCTTTTTGAGTAGAGTAAGTGTGCCTACTCTGGATTTAGGTTGTCAAGGTTTGAACGTAGCTCACTATCTGTTGGCTGAGTGATGTTGTGAGAGTTATTTAATATCTCGATGCATTCGTTTTCTCATGTATAAATTAGAGATAACAAATGATCTGTTTCCATGTTGTCCTGTGTGCAAAGATGAAATAAGACAGCATATGTAAAGAGCCTAGGATATAGAAAATGTTTCATAACTATTAGCTATTATTTCTGAAACATGGAGATCCAGAACAAGAAGAATGCAGGTAGGAGCCGGTCTGTGTACATATACATTTGTTTTTTCCCTGTTTATTATTTTTTCTTCATAATGTACATAGGGCTCTCATGAAAGAAATGTTATTCTCTATATCTAGGAGAAGGATGGAAATTGGGTATGTTGGGCTGAACCTGAGAGACCAAACTAAGAGAAAGCACAAGGCTGAGTTTTACAGCATTCTCAGCTCATCCCAAAGTTTTTGAGACGGTAAATTTAATGGCAGGCAGCTGCTCTCCAATCATTTACTCTCCTGTCTTCAGCATAGCAGTTGTTTCTGGACCATATTAGGCGTAAGTAAAAATAAAGGCCTGCCAAATGTTACCTCGTGCCTACATCTAAAATCACAAATCAAATACTGTGAACCATCTTGCATTCTGTTTTCAGATTCTAACATTACATTTAACCTCGAAGTATCCAATCTTTAAGATCCATTAACACAATCAGTAGGGAATGGTGTGTGTTTGAGGATAGTGTTGCTTCTGCTAAGTTTAAAAATATGTCTGAAGAATGGAATCTTCCTCTGTCCTATTTGCTTTTTACTCAGGCATATTCGAATTCTGTTTAGATTCTTGAAGTGAAAGTGAGCAAGTGGATTTTAAAAATTTTTAAAATTTTCTATGGAAGTTTCATTTATTCAGAAATACTTTCCCAGTAACTCAGGTTTTGTGTGTGTATGTGTGTGTGTGTGTGTGTCACATATTATGGAGTTACTTGGCAGAATTTTAAATTGAGGATATGAAAACTATCTGATTATTTTCTTTGCTTTGAAAAATCTGGCTGAGTCCTCAATTCTTGAAGTCTTAAAGTGAATGCTTAGTTACCATATAAGCTATTGTGTACTTTAGTTTGCAAAGGAGAAAAGGCAGAGAACTAACTTTCCCTAAATGAAGTGAACTGTCACAATTGAATCCTTTTTTGGGTATGTGTTTCCTGAATCCCTAAGATGGCTGTGTTCCCAATGCGACGTGGGAAAACAGAGCGGAAGTTGCAACACATCACCCATGAGAATGGAAATGGAAGCCTGAGTATAAAATTGAAGACATCTGCAGGAACAATGAAAACATGTGACTTAACATCTAGTGCCCCAAACCAAGGGCAACACCCAGGTCTTTCTTGGCAAATTGTATCTGTCGTGTGTGTGTGTGTGTGTGTGTGTGTGTGTGTGTGTAATCATTAGTTAAGTGATAATGTGAAGGAGAAGGCCTGATCAAGTCCAGAGTAACCAACCATGAGAAACTGATTAAGAGTTTCCCATTTTGTCATTTATTTAAGAATAGATTTTTCATATTAAAATATCTAGTTGGTTGATTGTTTCAAGCAATGTGCGTGAATTTAAGTTCCTCTTGATTACGGTGTGATTGGTGGAACCTATAAGAAATTCAAGTGATTTGAATGTTATGAGCAGGAAAAACACTAAAGAGAATAACTGAATATTTGGATAAACAATTTATTTTATTACAAAAAAAATACTAGACTGAAGTCTCTGGATACTTAGCAAAAGAACTTTGACCTATAATCAGAATTTTAGTGTTAATTTTATTATTAATAATTTTATTAAAAATTCTAGTTTGCTACTAATGTTCATGAACAAATCACATCAACTTCCTAGGCAGTTTGCTCTTCTTGAAAATAAGAGGAAGAGTGTTGGACTTTATGTTCTCTAGCTCTATAATTCTGCCCTGTCTAAACATAGATGAGATTTTCAAGATATCTATGAATAGAGAGGTAGGATGATGCTTCTCTAAACTTCATGATTACAGTGTAGTTTCTCAAACTTTTCATTAATTAATTATGTGATACTTAAGATAGACAAAATACATAAAATGTTAAACAGAAGTTCTATTATTATATAAACTGTCAGGTAAATATAATGCCTTGAATACACACAGATAATTTCAATCACTCTTAAACTCCTACTTAAGCTACACATATAGGAATTTTTATTTGTGGGCATAAATCTTGAATGAAAGAGAGTATAATTATCTCCACAAACTGAACAGTAAGAACCTACCTACAAGTCACACATAACAGATCCTTTATAGCTAATCCCTTCTTTTTACCCCTGGGCTTAGTTTGTATATTGTTTTACATGCCAAGAGGGAATCCACAGCAACAGCATTTTAGAAGCTGAAAAGTAGGGGGAATTGACATAGTAAGCCTGAGAAAGTCAAATCCTAAACTGATACTGGGAAAAGATGAGAGCCAATTGAATTTATGCCACACAATGCTGAAAAGCCTCAAAACCAGTGGTGTCAGGTATGGGGGCGTGGAGGCAGGAAGCAAGGGCTAAACTAAAAAGGACTGATTGAAAGCTAAAGAGGATTGTTAAGAAGCATTCAGATCCTGAGGTCCCTATTACTACTACCACAGCAGAACTGTGAACACTTGTTTGCTGGAGATAATAAAACAGTGTCTTTGAACTGGTGAAAATCAAGCACAATTGATTGAGAGTGTGGATATCATACCTAGAAGAAGGGGACTGATTAAATAAATGAATGTATTGATGGCTGAAATATCCTAGCTCTCTTCTCCCATTCAGCTCCCCAAATACTGGCAGCTAAGTCATCTTCTGCAGGCAGGAGAGTAAAAGAAATATCTCTAGGAAATTTGACTAGTGAAGGAAGAAAAATCTAAAGACGCTGCATCAGAGGTTTCCCCACAGAAAGTCCGGCCACATTACCCTACATGGAAGCTCCTTCACCACAGAAGGTCCACCCACACCACCATATGTGTGTAAGCTTCACCCAATCAGAACTTCCAATCAACTTTTCCCCCTTCACCTTTAAACATGAGTAGACAGCCAAGGATTAGTAGATACCTAAGGACAGTGTCTAACATAAAAACTAGAAAATAAACAAATGAAAAAAAGCACATTGGAAGAAATGGCAGCTCTGCAGAGTAAAGATAATTTCAAGAAAACTATCATTATTACCTTCTGAGAATTAGAAGTAGATATTGTGTCCATAAAATAAGAACAGAAATCTATACAAAGCCAACATTAAAAGAAAACAAAAAAGATCATGGGAATTTAAAACATGAAAAATCAACAGAAATGTTAGATAAAATTGAGGAATTATCCCAAAAGTACATCAAAAAAAATAAAAATAAAAACAAAATGAGACAGAGAGAGACAGAGAGAGAGAGAGAGAGAGCGCGCGAGAGCGAGAGCGAGAGCGAGAGTGAGAGAGAGAGAGAGAGAGAAAGAGTAAAAGAAGAGAGAGAATGAGAAACAGAAAGAACCAAGAATTGAGTTCCAAAATGTGAATAAAAGAAGCAGCAGTAAGAGAGGAAATGGAGGGGAGGAAATTATCAGCAAAATGATTCAAGAATATTGCTTAGAACTGAAAGGCATGAGCTTTCCAAATTGAGAGGGTATAATGAATTCTCAGCACAATGGATTGAAAGAGTCAAAGAAAGGATCAACACTGGAAGCTAGAAGACAAGAGAGAAATGCCTTCAAAATTCTGAGGGAAATTATTTCTAAACTAGAATTTTATGTTCAACCAAACTATTAATTGTCAAGGCAAGACATTTTTAGGCTTGGGACATCTATTTCCCCCAAATAATTTTTTAGAAAGTTGTGGGATGGCATGTTCTACCAAAACTAATGAGTAAATGAAGAAAGAAGAAGATATAGGCTACAAAAAAAAAAAAAATCCAGGAAAGACGAAAGGGACTCCCCAGGATGATGGTGAAGGGAATTCTCATGATGACAACTGTACATCAAGCTTAAAGTCGAGATTGGAGTAGTGTGACTCAGAGGCATGTGTGTCATTGTCTTTTCTATCTGAAAATGACTGGGCAAGCCTGGCCCTGTCCTTATCTAGACTTGGCTTTCTTGGGTCATGTGCAGATGATGTTCTAGTTCTTTTCTTTCTGTTTGGATCAGCCGAGGACACTTGTTCCCCACCCTGCCCACCCATGTATGTTCTGTTTGGACTTGTTCCTGAGAGCTGGAGGTTAGCCAAGGTGAGATTAAAAACAGCAAATACAGACTGTATTCCTGACTGATATTCAGTACCTGGCCCATACTATGCCCTGGCAAATGTCTTGTTGTGGTGAAGTAAAGCCAGACTATGACCCAGAATCATACTGTAGGCATCCTTCTGTAAATTCTTCTTCTCTGTATAACATTATTTTTGTGCAATTTATCCATGTTGATACATTTAGCTCTAGTTCGTTTATTTTCAGAGCCATATAGTATTCTACTGCTTGACTATAACTTGTTAATCTGTTCTTTCATTCGGACTTTTAGGTTGCTTATTTATTTGTTCTTATAAACAATGCTGCAATGAATATTTTTGCACATGTCTCTCTGAATACATATAAGAATTTCTCTTTGGTATTTACTTAGCAAGGAATTTCTCTTATGGCATTTGTACATAACAATGGATATTTCCAAAATTTCCCAAGTAATTTTTACCAATTTTACTCCTACCAGCAATGTATAAAAGTTTCTGGTGTGCTAGATTCTCACCAATACTTGGTCTTACCAAACTTATTAAAATGTGCTATTTAAATGTGTAAATATCCTCTTATTATGATTTTCATTTTTGTTTATATGTGATCAGTGAGGTTGAATATTTTTTCATATTTATTGGTCATTCAGGTTTCCTGTTTTATGACTTGCTTATTCATATCTTTGCTCATTTTTCTATTTGAGGATTCATTTTTTTCCCCTAGGTTTGAGGAAGTAATTTATATATTCTGAATAATAATCCTTTGTTGATTATAGGTGTTGCAAACATCTTTTCCCTGAGTATGGCCTACTTCTCCACTTTTATTATAGTGTCTTGTTTTTGGTAAACTTTAAAAAATTAAAGTATAATAAACACAAATAGAGTACACAAAATTTAAAGATATAGTTCAAGAAATTTTTACAAATAAATATGCCTATATAAATATATTATGTGTATTTAGAAGCATTTTAAAAATATGGTTGAATTAACAAATCTTTTCCTTTATGGTTTGTGATTTTGTGATTTAAGAAATACTTCCCTATCCCAATGTCATAAACACACTCTCTTATTTTTCTTTTAAACATTTTAAAGTTTTATTTTTTTTACATTTTGGACCTGGAGAGTTTTTGTGTGTGTGTGTCTGTGTCTCTGTGTGTATAGTTTGAAATAGTAATCCATTTTTTAGAATATGGATAACCATTTGTTCGAGCACAATTGATTGGCCATTGTTACCTTTTAATCTACAAATCCACCACTTTCACACATCAAGATGCCATATATGTGTGGGTCTAATTCCTAGGCACCCCACAGTGTTCCATGGGTCTCTATCTAGTTTTGTATCAATACCCACTATTTTAATTATTATAACATTATCATAAAATTTAATATTGGGTAAGTAAAAATTGCAACATGTTTTGTATCATAAGCTCCCAGTTAGGCACTGAAGTATGAAAGCAGTCAAGTGATTATGAAAACTCAGAAACTGCACTAGACTTGTGGTTACAGGATCTGGCTTCAGTTCTGCCTCATCTGGGTATGTGGCTTTGGGCAGGTCACATTTCTGTCTGGGCCTCAGCTTTTTCATCTTAAAACGTGTAAATCTGACTGGCTCCATAAGGTCCCTTCCAACTCAGAAAATCCTGATTCCATTAGATGTGTTTTGCCATATTTCCAATAACTTATTCCCTGTGCCCAATAAGAGGCAGTACGTTGTGGAATTCACCACTGGAAACATGTCTCTGACCCCTGATTTTTTTTGTTTTGTGTTTGGAGTCTAAATTAGATTACCAGGTTTTTCTCTTTTAAAGTCTTCTCAGATATTGTCAACTATCTAAGCTCAGAAAGAAATGATTATCATTGATTTCTCATAGATTTCTCATCTATTTTGTTCATACTTTCTGAAACAAGTTGGTTTACATAGGGATTTTAGTTGATTTCATTGGGACTGTAAAAATACCTCTTCCTCTTTCAGAATGGATTGAGTAGTGATATAAATGAAAACTCGCATGTAGTTTTATCTTGGTCAGTTTGAACTAGAACCATCAGAAGAATATTTCTGTCCTTACAAAGCAAATTAGTTCTATAGTAATGTTCTATAACTAGTATGCCTTATTTTAAGAATTATATTCATTCATTAAAATTTACAAAATAAATACTTCGTTGGAGGGTGAATATATTATTCATAGTACTGTAGACTTAAAATTTTTTTATTGAGAATTCACTGTGGACTTTCTTTAAAATACTATTTATTGGAAAATATTGGAAAGATGGCAAGACAGGTACGAAGTCAGGATTTTCTGAATCGGAAGAGATTTATGGAGCAGGTCAAATCTGCATGTTTTAAGATGAGAAAGGAAAGGTTCAGAAAGAAGAAGAGTGACTTGGCCAAAAATTCAACCTAGGGGACCCCTTCTGATTCAGAAAACTCTTCTAGGTGAATTGAGATTTATCTACATGCTTTCCTCACATTGTTAAATTATAATGTTAAACATACATGCAAGGGCAAATCCAGGTTTTGTGGAGTTTAAAGAAATTAAATTGGGGGGAGGGTGGTTTAAAAAGGACACCATATAAAAATACAAATAGAAAATTAAGCATAAGAGGGAATATTTATTTAGAATAGAAAAATTGTCACAACAAGTTACTGAAGATTTAGAGATTCCAGTCCTTCTGAGATCTCTAGGCAATTTATCAGAAACGCATAGTAATGTGTTCAAGCACAACTTGCCTTCCCTTCCCCACTGAGAACATTCTACAACTTTCAACAACAACCAGTATTTGTGGCTTCATCGGTTTCCTGGTAAATCTGCTTCTGCAAATATCATGCATATTATTTTACTAATTTTAAGAAGCAGTATAATACATAAAATAAAGTCATCTACATTTTATTTTTGCGTTATAACAAAAGACTGAAAGTACATTTGTTATCATATATAATGGAATAAGTGGACTTCAGCTAAAATGAAGGATAAGGGAAAATTATAACTTTTATTTTTGTCTATTATATGCTAGACTCTCCCTCATTTTTAGATGAGGAAACAGAGGCTCATAGAAGTAAAGCAGGCTGTCCAAGGAGATGCAGCTATTTGTGTTCTATCACTCCGGCCTCCCACCAATGATTCCAAAAATGACTCTGTTCAGAGCATGCTGTCTGAAGGCCCAGTGCAGAAGATGCAAAATGACAAATGAGGCCATTTGTGCTTCTGAGCTCAGAAGCAAAAAACATTTCTCCAAAGATACAGAGTCACATCCCTTTGGAAGGTTTTGAAACAAAAATAACAAACCACACAGCCGGTTGGAGGTAGAGTTTGGGTTACTTCCCAACATTTTAGTTTTAAATGCATTACATAACTGCAGCCTGCTATGTACCAGTATGCACTGATGCCAATATATTTCTTCTTAGCTTGTAATTTTATCCCTTTTATCAATTAGTAGAATATAATAATATATTCAGAACTTATGATTTCTAGGATATAGCAAATTGAATTGATCTGAACAAGCCACTTCAATACACACTTTCAATACCTGTGTAATGAAAAATACTTACTTTTAAAAGATAGTATTTTATACACCTGGTAGATTTGTTAAGCATGCCAGAGCATGCTGTCTGAAAGTTAAGAGAACAGTCTTGGTCTGGCCCTTGCTACTACTTTTTTGCAACTTGACGATTTCTTTCCTTTGGATGCAGGCTACAAAATTTTTAACCTCTTTCAGTGTGGGTCCTCAGCTATGAAATGAAAGTGTTAAACTTAGAACTCTGGAACAGTCTATGATTAAAACAGTCTATGATATATGAGAATGTTTATACTAGTATTATTTATAGCAATGTGGGGAGCCTGAGTTAGAAGTAACCTAGGGAACCATAATGAGAGAATGCATAAATAATTTGTGCTGCATTATAACCATGGAATATTACTCTACTATTACAAACACCAAGCTAGGTGTACATACTGCAGTTGCAGATAGATCTTAAAAATATAGTATATAGTGAGAAAAAAGGAACAATCTCTATAGAATAAAAACAGTTATGTAAATTATAAACATTTATTTTTAACATAAGATAACAGTAGGCAATTTACAAAGATAAGTGGATATTTAAATACATGTATTAGATACATTAGGTGCCACAGTTGGGACTGGAATTCATCATGGGTGTGGTGGTGGAAAGAAGGGCCTTACGTGGACCAGTGATTCTAGGATGCTATAAAATAAAAGGTGAGATTAACTCAATCCTGTGCACACACAAAGTTATGTAATAGTAACTTGCTCAAAAAAGACTATGGGCTAATATGAGTCGACGCCAAAAATATTCACTGGCAATAATATAAAATATAAATTTAAAGTAACAAATATAGGTAGTATAAATCTCTTATAAGTTTAAAATTACTGATAAAGTAAGGAGAGATGAATTTAAGGAAACAATCAGAAATTATATATTAGAATCAGGTCCTCAATTCACATGTGCAAATGTGGGTCACATTTTGGGTCTTGAAGAATTTACAGGAAATTCACATGTGATAATAATGAAAGGTTAAATGCTCTCAGTGTTGGACACTCACCAGCTTCATTGTTTCCATCATCTTTCCTTCTTTTAGCCAGATTATTTTTGGCTCTACTTTCTCTGGCTTGCTTCCATAGCCAGTACTGGGCTTCCTCTTCCTTTGGCTGCCGTCTTGGCATGCGTGCATTATTATTTCTTCTAAAGAAGTAAATAGTTCTTGTTTTGGCCACACACAATGTAATCCCTCTCTCTCACACACAAAACACACACACACACACACACACACACACACACACACAGCCCTCTTAAAACATCGAATAAAGCCAACCCTACAATTAGTGGTTTAGGAGTGAAATTTAATACAAGGGTAAAAGAGGTGGTATAAACATGACGATGCAAACGAAAATGTTCCAGAGAATTCCAAAATGGTTTTTGTTGTTGTTGTTGTTGTTCCATAAAGAAAGAGATGACTACAACCAAAACTTTTTCTTATTCTTTATCATAGTCCCATTTCCATAGCCTAAGTCTAAGTATTTAAGTTATATTACTAAATACGATAGGTTTACTATTTTATCTGGAAAGAAAATTTCTGATGATCATAAATCCCAGGTGGGGATTGAATTTTACACCCCGTGCAACTTTTTCTGTGACCACCACTTAATGATTTCTCTCCTTTGGCTATGCATTTTTACCTTAATGTTTAGTAGAGACTTTGTAGGGTAAGCAAATTTCCATATAGAGGTTCAAGATAATGTTTGCTGCTTAGAATGGAAAGAAATAATTTGGAATATAACATTGCTATTTTACTTATCTGTTGTTAACAAGAAATGATGAAGTTCAGGTTAATGAACTTCCCCGATACCTCAAGTTTTTATTTTTAAAGGCCAAATATTATAAGTCTATGATAGTAGCATTACTATCAGTACTTTGGAAGAAAATCCTTTACACTGAATTTTTCACTTCTTGGCTTTATTGCACACAATATGTTGGTTATCTATTCTACATTTGTTGATGGTGTTCATTATGAATAGTGATAGGTAGTTATCATGTTTGCTGCACAGCATTGGCAGGTGCAGCAGAGTGGTGTGGTGGTTAGGCAAATGAGCTCAGGAGCTAGATTGACCGGGTTGAATCCTGGTTCTGCCAATAATAAACTTTATGCTCTTGGGCAAGTTATTTAACTTCTTCGTACTCTGTAGGGTTATCATAACGATTAAATGAGATAATATTTATAGAAAACTTAGAACAGTGCCTGTCACATAGCAAGTACTCTTTCTGTATTTGTTAAATAAAAATAAATATACTTTAGCAAGTGTATATAAGTGAACTTCGATTGCTGTGGTTTTCATTTTAAGTTATGTTGGCATTTTATAACTTTTCTGCCTCCTCTCTTTCTGTTGACTGCCAATTGAGTTCATTTCTAGTACCTATCCTAACTCTTTTACTAACTGAATGTTTTTAATTTGTGGTGGTCTGGGAAATGAAGATATCAACTCACTAGAATTATGTCTAAAATTAAGTTGTGTAGTTTGAAGATCTTTCTTATGAATTATGCGTATGATCTTTAGGTCTTGGATGAGGAGACATCTATCTAACATGTTCAGAAATGGTCTTTTTTCTTCCTCTTCCAATCATCAATTATGTTATGAATAATTGAGTTCAATTGCTAGGTGTTCTATAGTTAACCTGGTTTATCTTACTATCTTTTATTTTGTAAACATGTTCTGCATTGAGTATCACAGTTCTTTACTCTTTTCTCCCATTTATACAAATGTTTACTTAAAGTAGCAATTATTCTAGGATAGCATAGAGTAAGTTGGGCTAAGGGAACGAGGAATGGATATCACAGCAGATAATGGCTAGAGAGTCTCTGTGCTTAGTTCTTTATTGCTAACTGCGGAAAACTGCCGTAACTCTGCTAGTTTTTGGACTAGCACGGTTCTTAAACATTTTTTTTTTTAAATAATCTGTGTCTTTCCTATGTGAAAGTAGGTGTGTAATTCCAATTATGATGTATGAAACTAGGCAAAACTGTTAAAACTCATGTAAGTCATTACTAGAGTGACTCTCCTCCTCTTCCTTCCACTCTCTACCTTTAAAATGCCCAACAACCAAAAACAAAAAAGCAAATAAACAAACAAACAAACCATTCTTTTGGAATTATTCTTTTTGGCTTTGTAGTGAATGGGAAAAGTGAACTTAAGAGCAATCTTGAAGGTAGCCAAGGAGACCTTAATTTAAGACATGATTACAAAATTTTAGAGTTGGAAGGTTTTGTAAAGATTCTTTAGTTTAATTTCTGGATTTTCAGATGAGCAAACTGAGACCAGGAAAGGTTTAAGTGACCTGGCAAAAATCACAAAGCCAGAACTTTACATTTTAGATGCTGGTGAGGCTGTGTGTGTGTGTGTGTGTGTGTGTGTGTGTGTGTGTGTATACATATATCTATCTATCTATATCTATCTATCATCTATCTATCTATCTCTGTCTCTATCTCTATCTCTATCATATATGATATATATATATGATAAATATATATTACATATATATATATTTCTTGCCATGATACCTACTATGGGCCCTGAAATATAGTGTAAGTTGTACCAGTTTGGTTTATCCCTGTTTCAAGTGATTAAAAAAGCAAAACCCAAGAAACTTAGTATGATAATTTAAGGAAAAGGGAAAATTATTGGCTCATGTAATTAAGAAGTCTAAGGGAGGTTTGGCTTTAGGTATCCCATGATTCAGGAGCTCAAATAATGTTAATACAACCCATTTTCTCCATAATGGATCTGTTTCACTCTGTTATTCTCAGACAGATTTTTCCTTCATATTTGAAAGATGAAGCAGATCTAGACTCTATAACCTCTCAGATTCAAGTTCAGTGGGAAAGAGCCAGGGATCCCAGAAGCAGGCTCATATCATCCTATTGACTTTAATTGGGACTATGTGCCATCTACAAAGCAATTACAGAGGCTAGGAGAAATGTGACACATTGATTGGCTTAGGACTGGGTCACATACAGTGAGAATCAGTACACAAATGATCTGAAAAAGTTAAATATGTACATGTCATTTATTACCTTCTAACAAACAATTATATAGCACTTACTCTGGCAGGTGTTTCAAGAACTCTACAAATATTAACCTATTTAATTGTCTAACAACCCATTTAATCATCTAAAGATATATACTACTACTATGCCTTTTTAGAAATGAGAAAACCAAGAGGTGAAGCAATGTGCCTAAGGTTTCACAGTTTATAATCTATGTAGTAGCCACAATTCCATCTGAAGCAATCTTGCTCCAGAGTATCTGCTTCTCTGTTGCACCGAGTAATTTAATTCTTTCTCTTTATCTAGTATAGTCATCATCTTAACTAAAACGGTTTACTAAGCTGAGACATTGAATTTTCTTCCTTCTTGTCAAGAGGAAGCTGATTAACAGACTGGGTAAGCAGTTTGCAGAAAGTGGTCTGGCAGGGCCCGAGGTAAAGGGCAGATCCAGTTCATTGGAGGAAACGGCTAGTTCTCAGTGTCCTGGGCCTCCTTTTTAAAAAGCCTTTTGGGCTCTTGTAGAATGTGTTCACTTGCACACTACGTTTGCTAATTCTGGGAACTGAGAAGATTTGCCAATAGCTTCTTGGAGATGGATAACTTTTTAAATGTCAAATGCAACATTGAGACGTTAAGTTGTGCTGCTTAAAATGTCAGGAAAAACCATTATTTTTGTAGACTGTGGTCTGATTTCAAGTCTGTGAAATGACTCCTGTCTTTGAGAAGAATCCTTCTTTTCTTATTTTGGAATTTTGCTGTTGTTTTGTCCAGAGAAGGGTGGTCTAAGGCAAGCCCATCTTAACACAGGGAAGTAGTTTAACTCCTCCAAGGTGCTCCCACCCCCTACTAAACTATTCTTCCCAAAGCTCCATGGACAGCTAGCCACTGTCCTGCCTTCCTCTTACCTTCAGCCTCCCTCCTCCTCTAATAGCAGAGCTCTGGGTGATGTTTCCTCCAGAATCCATTTCTTGTTATGTTGGTTTAAACCATTTTTCTGGAGAGCATAGCAGGGAAGAGTAGAATAGAACTTTTTCCTCAAGAGAATATTATAATTGAGGGATTTGGACAAGAGCGGCCTTCAAGCAAGTACCAAACAATGACCAATCCCATGGGAAAATTAGAGTCTTGAGAGTTTGGATCCATTGCTCCATGCCTGTCATTTTCATCCTCATATTTCCCATGATTAGGAGTCCGAATTAAGTCACCAACAAGTAACTCCAAGTTTGAGTGATATGTGTGGAAGTGGGCGAGAGAGAGGTCTATTAACTTCCTTGTTGAAGGGAGATGAGAGAGGAAGTAAGGTTAGAGCTTGCTTCTGTGGTCTGTGAACCTCCAGCCTTATTAGTAATACTATTTGAGTATAATCAGCCCCTCCTCCACTGATTCTTTTCTCATCATGACCCAGCTTAATCATCTCAAAATTGTTAGGTTGTAGGAAATGACTCCTAGTCCGTCTCTGTATCTGAAATTATATGGTAAGGCCTACCACATATATTATGAGAAACACAATTAATTTAGGGGGAGGGAGGGAGTAACCCTATCTTGCTAGTGTAGGAGACTGCCACCTTGTGTTTTACCAAAAATCAACATGAGTATATTATTTTACATGTTCTATATCATCACATTTATCAAGCACTTTGAATAGGATGAGTAACATGGCGTAGAGCCTGAAGAGCTGGATGCCATGCCAAAAGGCCCATTTTTTATCCTGAACTTAGAACCATCTAGCTGAGTGATACTGAACAAATCAAAATCTTTCTGATCCTTTTGTCCTCTCATGAAGTGAGGAAATAAACTACATAATTTTTAAGATCTGCTTTCTACTTGAAGGATCAACTCTACATTTATAAAGTCAGATTAAAAAAATATTGACAATTATTTTCTATCTCCACGGTCTTGGAAATTTAAATGAATATTTGCCCCTATGTAAGAGATGAGAAAACCGAGACACAGAAAGATTTAGAGCCCACCTAACATCAAACCTCAAGTCTTTCAGAAAGCTCCTGTCTTCTTGTGTGATGATGCTTTGTCAGTGAGTCACTGACGTACATCACACAGGCCATGCTGGCTCTTTCTCTCTGGGAGTAATACGGTAAAGTCAGCGGGCGCTAATAGCTTGGTTCCCAGATCACTCAGCTGGGAGCTGATATTTAGAATGAGGGCTTAAAAACAGTCCTGACCAAGCAAAGCATTAGTCAGCTTGGGAAAAACTTTATGGCTTGGGAGGAACTTCTCAGGGAGGGAGAGGTAACAGTATATTCTATTCATTCCAGGAGGACCATTTGCCATAAGTCAGCCAGAGAAGAATTTGTTTTGGACCCACACAGAGAAAAGGGAAGCAGTGAAGGAAAGCAGGCCAGACTGGAAGTTAGAAGATTTCACTTCTAGTCTAACTCTGCTCAAAACTTAGTACAGGGCAAAGTACATACCCTTTCTGATCTTAACTTCTTTATCTATCAAATGGGAGGATAGGACTAGATGGTCTCCAAACTTCTCTAAGCTCTGACATTACCAGATTCCTCCCCAATGTGGAAAACTTCTGTGTTATAGCAGTGATTCAGAGGCTTCTCCTTAATTTTCAAAATAAGTCCTAAAGCATCAGAAGGCTCTCTCTCCCATGTTCTCCCTCTTCCCTGGCTCTGTGTTCTTTTAGCTTATAAGTAACCTTATCCAGGCCCAATCCGTATTATTGAAAGTGATGTATGTTTCCCTTTCTCCTGTGGTGGGCTTTTGGCAAATAGCGTCCAAGTCACTCCTTTTAAGGTCTCCTATAGCATATAGTAAATGCTGCCTTGCCTTTTGTTTAGCAGAATTGTGTATCCAGGAAATTGCAAGTCTATGATTGCTCAATATTTTGAGTATGACTATTTCTCAAATTTTGAATGCTAATTATTTAATAACAACTTGTGTAACTGTTATGGTATGCCACTGATATGTAAATATAGAACTCCTTCAGCTAAGTGTACAATTATTGGTTAACTATTACTTTTTTTCACTAAGGGAACAGCAATTTATATGTGCATATGATTATATGTGCCTATTATTCTATATATACATACACATTTTCTCCTGTGCCAGCATATATTTTATTGGCTTAAAGAACTGAACAATCTTTATATTTGTTTTTAATTTTTATGCTGGAACTTTGATTGCAACTATCTGCTAGTTCTTTCTACTATTTGCTTTTTATGAAGCCCTTATGCAGAACTTTAAAGCTGAAAAAGTCCTTGAAGTTTACCTGTGATCCAACAGCTTAATTTACAGTCGAGAAAACTGAGTCCAGGGAGGTTAAAGTGTCACTGCTGGTCATAGCCAAAGGAGAGCAGAAACTGCTGGGTTTTGCTTCCCGGCCCAATGATTGTTTCTCTGCAATAGCACGGTAATATTTATAGACATATAACATACATTTATGTTTATACAAATATAAACAGAGAAATATTATGTTTTGCTCACATTCTGTTACAGAAATACAGAGAAATTCAGCTATAAATTTTCATCACGAATGTCTCAGAAATGTGCATCTTAATGAACATTATTCATTGGTTGAAGAAAGTATTGCTAGGTAGGTAGAAGATATGTATCCTGTTTCTTTAGAAGCCTACTTCATGCTGTGCCAAGGGGATAGAGTATAAGTACTGGTTAATAATTTATAGTGTGCATTCATTTCCAGCCTTCTTTGACTAAAATATTAATTCTCCATTGATCATCATTATTTGCTTTTTGCCCAGGCAATACACGGTGTGTAGAGAGTTTGATGAAAGGGTTATTTCCTAGACTCATCATCGTCCCCTGTGCTCTGCCAGTAATTTACTGACTTTATTTACTTGTGGTAATGAGCACACCATGTAGAGGATGCCAGCTGCTGGGATTGTCTTGGGTACCTTTTTTTTACAGCGGGACAATGTAAAGAGCGCAGCTGTTTTTCTAATTTAGCATTTGCAGCATGTGCCTGCATTTTTATTATATTTTTAATGGAACAGTGCAGGTGAATATAGAATATAAAGAATGTCAGCCCAATTTCTATTAATAAAGTGAGCTTATTAAAAAATATATTGAGAAGTGTTTGGGGGGGGTTTGTGTGGATATGTATTCTAAAAAACAACAGGTTCTAGAAGATGGGACAAAGATGATTTGGTTTAATGACTTAGAAATTGTAAAATTATATAATTTCTATAATTTTTATACAGAGATACATTTCATATATGCATACATTTTGTGTACATATAATTTGTATAATTTTTCATAAATTATAAATCAAGAAATAGAAGAAATTTGGTATGTAAGCCATCTTTTACTATATATGTTAAAAGAGTGAAACTTTTTATATTTCGATTTGCAAAAAGGAAGTCAAATCTGCAAATCATTCTTTGCTTATTGCGAAATACAGTCTTGAATTTTTGTCTAAGAATATCTGTTTTTCCAAAATGTGGGCATTTTGACTAAATTGTGAAGCCATGAGGGTAATGTCATCAAGTAGGAACTGGCACTTTTCCTGCTTCTTCATTTGGCCACTCCCTTTCTGTCCTTTGTTCCATGGTGGAGAGTGAGTGCACCGCCCTACAGACCATGGGACCCAAAGGCTGGCTCCTTTCTGTCCTTCTCTTTCTGACTTTCATATCTGCCTTCCTCTTTTTTCTTTCAATAGAAACATTTCTACTTTTATCTTCTCTCACTACCTCTTTAAATTTTCTGTTAATTTAAATAACCTCAAGAATTGCAAGAGCTCTCGGCACACCCAAGTTTGTGGGCTAAGCTGTGTACACATTACATACTTGTAGTTTCTCATGGATGATGAGCCAATGATATGATGACTGTGGGACAGCATTGCTTATAACACACTTTGAGGACAGTGGATTCATATTACAATTGCTCCTACTCAGCTGGTGGCCCGGTTTTTCCTGAAGCTCAGTGAGATAAATCTTCTCTTTGAATAGTCACTTGTGCAATTCCTGAATAGTGAAGGGGAAAAGACTTAGTAATTGTGCTCTACTCTTGAATATTGTAATTGTACTACTTGGCAAGTCACCATTTTAATATATCAAATATATATATATATATAAAATATATACATCAGGATCTAGCAAAGAAATCGGAAACCATTTTAAGTATTTACAAGAGGAGAAATTAAATACAGGAATTGTTTACACAGGCGATGGAGAAGCTAGGAGCAAAACAGGAGTTTATCAACAGAGAGAGAAGTGAAAGAGGCAGAGTTACAGGTAAGGCCCCAGGAGCCAGGGTTATCTAGAAGTAACTGGAATCATGACAGCCTTGTCCAGCAGGAGTTAAGCTGGAGAGAAGACCTGTCAGTCACCTGAGAAGCCATCCAAGGTAGAGGAAGCTGTGGCCTCAGGTTTCTCCCCACTCCTCATCTCCTCTACAATCTCACGACAGTGCCTCCCATTGGCCAATCACAGATGGCAGCCAGTGACACTGGAGCTTAGGAGAAGCAAACTTCAGAGATCAGTTCCCCTTTGCCTGCAATACGGATCAGAGTAAGATGGGGGAGAGTGAGAAAGAGAAAGGGAAAGAATGGGTCATATAGCGAATAGGCTCAGAAAACTCACACAAAGGTCACCATCTGACCCTACCTGAGCTCTTTTGACCCCCAATACTGGCAAAATTTTCATGTGGGTTTAGGAATTCGAGGGGATAGGGATCACAGAATCTGAAGGTTATCTAGAGCCTGCTTACCTGGTTACCTGCTTAAGATCCCTTCTCTTTAGGATTTTCTGTTGTTTTTTTGTTTTGTTTTGTTTTTGTTTTCTCTTCCCTCCCACTTCATCACTACTTCCTTGCTTAAACTTACCCTTTGGTTACCAGTCAGAATTATATAGGTTTTCTGGGGGAAAACCTCAACTTCTCTTCAGTTTGCTCACAGCCTTGGTTTAGTATTAAAATAATTAAGTCAAGGATGATGTCTGCTGAAGAGTTTCTCAAACCTCAGAGGTGGGATCAGGCATTAGCCAAACAGCTATACAGGAAGTGATACCTGAACACTATGGCAGGTTCTTTGTCCCATGTATCATTAGGTGTCACCAAATATTTGAATTATTTTGTTAATGTCTTTGCAATTCTAATGGAACATAGATTTCTTGAGGATAAAGATTGTGCCCTGTAGAACATTATATCCCAGAATACAGTGCCACTCAAATACTATGTAATTCAATGTTTTTGATTGAAAACAGGCTCCTGTATGAGAAAAGGTAAGCTCTAGTTTCTGCAGCTTGAGATAAGTTATGTACAATTTCTGAGCCCTATTTTAATGCTTTTTAAGATAGAATTTTAGAGAAAGTACTTGCTTCTGTGACCTGTCCTTCAATTACATCCTTCAATTACATCATGAATAACTTGAAGGCAAAGACAATATTGTACATTTTATGTACAGTATCTAGCGTATTGTCTTATACAAATAAGATACTCGATACATGTTTACTAAAAAAAAAATCTGACTGAAAAATTAAAAACAAAGTTGGCCAAGCTGCAATGTGGATAAACTTTTAAAATATTTACATTCTTTTGAAATTTTTTATTTAAAAAAATTGTATTTAGTAGTAATAAAGTTAGGAATCTACTTATAAGAGATTGCAAACTCAAATGTTTATCAGGAATCAAGCAAGTAATGAGGAAAGAACCTGATTAAGATAAAAGGGAATAGTGGGGACTGTGGAGAACCAAAGATTATTGGAGAGAGCTTTAAATGTCCTCTCTAAAGGTGTTAGCTGATATTCTGTCCTAGCCAATTGTCATATGGGAGAGTGGCAGAGATATTGTCAGAACTTCTGTGTATGTATGTGAAATTTCTGTTTGTGACTAGGTTAGCTACTTTAAGGGATTCTGCTAAAAACCATGCATGCATCAAAAAAGGATCCATTTTAGACTTCCAGGGGTTAATAATATTTATAGTTCTTAATAAGGTACTTTATTTAAGATGCTTTGGGAACTAGCTCATGATTTTGGAGCTCTGATTTTCCCTGTTTTAACTGGAATACTTTATCAGTGCAATTCTCTATTGTTTTCAATTTAGCTGTAGAGGTAACTACAAGGCAGAAAAGAGTGCTGAACTTTGACTTTCTGTTGACAAAAGTACTGATTTTTCAGATTATTTTCTACAACATTTTAAAAAGCACGCAAGTGATAACAGATTTTCAGTCAACCAATATATTATCAAGAAATGTGCTTACTGTATAGAGACTACAAAGATTATGGATGCTTTTATGTTTAAATGTGATTCAGCTCAGATAAGTGCAATGCACTGTTAACAAGGCTGGGCTCGTGGGTTTTTGCAGCCAAACAACCAGTTAGTTTCACACACAGAAATCCTCTGTGTACCAGAAGAGAGTAATGGCTCAAGCAGAGCCTCTTGAGTTTCATAAGACCTACTCCAATTTGCAGTTGATTTGATGTTGAGGGGAGCTAATAAAGGTAGTAAATGAGTCATTTTCCAGTATGATATAACTAGAATTGGTTCTTGGCCCAGAAAGACATGAGTCAGTTTAGTCCTGATTCAGTTCCCAGTCTGATGCTCAGTGACTCACTTCCCTATGTGATGTCATGTTTGTTCCTTATTAGACTTGACCTCCTGGTTGTCTTATTGTATCAGGGTTGTTTTCTTTTTTAAAGGAGAAAATGAGAATATTGTAGAAAAAGATGAAATACCCCAAGGAATACATAATCAGACTAATAAAGAAAGCCTTGATTTTCTCACAATGAGCCCGAAGGAGTAATTAAGCTTTAAATGCCTATATTGTTATTCCCATCTATTAGGATCGTTAATTTCCAAACAGCCTAGCTATTAGCCAACATTTGATTGAAAACATTTTCCATGTAAAAAAAGAAAAATTGTTATAACAACAATTCAATCATTTGGTAGATGTATTTATGAAAGGCAGATGCATTTGAAAAAAGTTAACAATAGATGGCCAGATTAAAGAGGACACATAGATTGATCTTTCTAGAAAGATACATTAATTTATACACAGAAAGTAAACCAAAAAATGGAAGATTTATTATGAAAACCATGAGCATTTTCAGGATATGTAGAATTTTAAAAAGTATAAAAATGGCTTTTTATGCTTATGTCAACTGTGAATGAAGTTCAGTGTTCATGGCTTCTTGAGGGTCAAGTTTGGAAGCTGAGGAGAAAACAACTGAAGTATGTCAGACACTATGCGGTGAAAAGGATTAACTTTGGTCTTTCCCTCAAGGCAGACCATACGCACCCATCCTTGGTAGATAACTATACTGAGAAAGTCAAAGCTATGTAAGTTAAGGCTGTTTCTATGGCAACCAATACAACCCTCTTTTGGTTAACTTAATCTAAAAAGGGACTATTTTAGGGAACTGGTGAATCAAAGGAGTTGCCAAATAACCAAGTTTCAAATCACTTTAGGGGTCCCTACATTAGGTACTTCTGGACCTCCTAGAACTCTGTCAACTTACAACTCTGTTCCAACAGACTTCTACATTTGTTTCTCACTGTTCATTTGTAAATGCCCAGAACAGTGACCCACTATTTAGTCAACCTTGGCAGGCGTATCTCCCCTTCGATGAATCACCTTGACAGAGGGGCTAGCTGCACAGTTCCCACTGGAACTGTTATGAGCTGGCAGTCATCCCGACTTGTGTCTGCTATCAGAGACCATTTGATTTGTTCTCCAACTTCTTTCCCCTAATCATAACATTTTCATCTATCCTGTAGATGAATGCTTCTCAAAGTTTTATATTCATATGAATCACCTGAGTATTTTAGAATGTTGATCCCATTGAACTAGGATACTACCTAAGAGTCTGCTCCTGTATACTATATAAATACGGTAAGCTCCCAGGTGATGCCAATAATGCCGGTCCTTAGACCACCCTTTGGGTAGCATGATTGTAGAAGAGGTTTTTGGATGCCTAACTAACATCCATTTCCTCCTCTCCCTTTCCTAATAGCACAGAGGTCTTTATCCAAGTATTTACCTCTACCCTTATACAGTCTGCGTGCTTTGGAGACAACCAAATGTGGACGTCCAGCTCTAGTGGGGGGTACCAGTTGGTTTAAGCCAATCAATTATTCAATGTTATTTCAACTGAATCTAGAACAGTGGCTGGCAGGTAGCAGGTACTCAACAATATTTGTTAAGTGAATATATGAATTCATATGAGCGTAGATACGTGACACGAGCTTACCTAATTAAGATGAATTTCAGGACACTGGCTTGGAATGCTGATCCAGCAGCCCTCTCTGCCATGGAATGTGATGTTTGAGACTTGATTATGACTGGCAGCCTTCTTACAACTGTTAAGGAAGTCTGCCTTAGAAAGGAGCTGACACTAGAGAAGGCAGAGCAGAGAGACTGAAAAAAATGGGCCACTGATGATGTCATTAAACATTAGATTAACTATCCAATGTCCACCCCAACAGATAATTGAACCCAAAATCTTCAATTTTAAAGCCAGTTTTATTTGGATTTTCTGTTACAACATAAAGAGTCTTAATTAACAATGGAGAAATGTCTTATTTCTTTCCAAAGACATCCTATTTTGGTGAATGCCTTCATGGGTCATTGTGGTCAGAAAGCACCAGTGTCAGAAAGCATTCCATAACATGCTATGGTATGGATTTAGAAGCAGCTTTTCTTAAAGAACATGTCAGCAGGAAGAAGTCTGTGATCTCAGCCTCTCATTGATCCAAGGAAAGGCATCTATTGGAATATGGGGTTCCAGGTGAAGGACTCCACCTTCTTATTGCTTTCCATATAGGGAAAGTGAGAAAACAACTTATTGGTGGGTATAAATGGTGGAGTATAAACAGATACTGGAGCACCAGGCAGTCTGAATTAGGTGATGGGTGCTCAGGAGCTGTCCAGGAAAGCCAGCTTTGCAGTTTAGGAGATGTGAAGTTTGTGGGAAGCCTGTAGCTTGTCTGGCCGGGGGTGGAATGGGGTGAAGGTGAAGAGTTCTGTAGGAAGCTGAATTTGGGCAGCCCGTCCCACTGGGAGAAGGGGGAGGCCTCTGCTCCAGTTGGCCTGTTAAGGCCGCTTAAAGTGACCTTCCAGAGTCATTTCTAGATAATTTTGCTTGTCAAACATATTAACCTAACCCTTAACCCTTAGTTCTTTAAAATCCTCACATGCTTCACCACTGCCTTCAGGATAAAGTCCAAGGAGTTCGTTTTCCAGCACAGTCACCATCTGGCCCAACCTAACTCTTCAGTCTTTTTTATGTCACTCCTACATTATACCATAAACTCTAGCTATACCCGATGACCTGCTACACTCCAAACATTTCATATATCATCACTTCTCCGTGTCTGGAAGACTTCTGCACTATGCCTCTTCCTGGAATGCATCTTGCTGAGCACTCTCTCCACTAAATTTCCTCATGATCAAAGCCGCATCATCCTTTAAGTTTCAGCTCAACTGCGACTCTCTCTGGGAAACATTCCCAGATCTGTAATCCCCAAACCTTGCACAATTAATCATTGCTTTCTTTGAGTTCCCTTGCACTTGGTTCACACTGCTAGCTTACACTTATCACCTTGTTAAGCAACATATCCATGGCTTCCCCCAGATTAAGAGCCATCCCCAATTTCTCTGCTCCCTGCAGAGGGATCTTATCTAATTTGTCTTTGTAGCTTAAGCCCTACTGGGCTGTTCTCCATGAGACTGATCTTTCTGGCCCCACTGTGGGATCCTGCCCTTTATTCTCCTCAGGGAGCATGCCTTAAGGCCAAACTTACTGAGAAGTTATGTAGGCCTTGCCCTGGTGATGAAAGAATCCAAAGATGGACTAAGTGCAGCCCGTCCAAACACTGGAATTTGTACCCAAGCTGGAGAGGACCTAACAAGCTTGGGGGGAACAAAATTAAGAAAGCTTCATCTTTCAGAACAAGTTCCTAGAGGGTCAGTGAGACCAGTCTCCTTAGAGAATAGCCACTGATACAGAAGATTTAGTATATAAAACAAACAGTATAATATTTTTAAAATAAAGATTTCTCCTTTTTTGACCTTTTCTCAATATGATTGTGTTGCTGTTAACTTTATTACTGAAGCCTAATACTTAAGATATCAGGAAACATTCCCAGAAACAGCTGTGAATGTGGCCATTCATTGATTTGCGTCCACATTTGGGCATAGGGGGGCCGGATTTCTATTTCAGCAGCCATGGCGCCTGGGTTATTCTTGTTAGAGTACTCATGACAGGC
Organism: Pteropus medius; assembly: GCF_902729225.1. Lineage (NCBI taxonomy): Eukaryota > Metazoa > Chordata > Mammalia > Chiroptera > Pteropodidae > Pteropus > Pteropus medius. The sequence goes on from NW_024344378.1 coordinate 39,703,560, forward strand.
ACTTAAATTAGACCACACAGAGTTAAGGGAAATAGTTGATTCCTTCATTTTCACCAGGCCAACAAACTTTAGGAAAGATTTGCAGCTATATACCTTGATCTCTATCAATTTTTAGAACAACAGTGTAATGTCCAGGATGATAAGAACCAGACTGGTTTTTCTGAAGGTTTACTCAGTCACTTCAGGGCACACCTAGAGTCATGCTGATGCCAAAGTACATGGGCCACTGGGTGTGAGCCTGACGGAGCAGAGACTGGGCGGCCTAATGGAGCGGTTGGCACAGCGACAGTCTGCAGGCTCAGTCTGGCCTGCATAGCAGCTGCACATGTTCCTGGGATCAGAGCCAGCTGGTGGCTCATGGCAATGGTTTCTGGGTCCTGGCTCCAACCCAAGACCAGCACAAGCACCTTAGCTCTGACCTGCAGTGGCTTTGTTCTGGCTCCAACCTGAAGTTCGGCTCCTAGAGCCAGAAGGTGAAGGCTCCTTAACCCAGGCCCTCCTCCCAGCCTGATAGGTCGCCTGCTCTAGGCGGAGTTAGAGGTCGGTGGGAAGGACTAGTCCTCCAGGGTTAACCACGGTCACTCTCAGAACTTTTGTAGTGGTTCTTCCCTCTCTGGGGTTCAGGGGGACACTTCAGTGTTGCTCTATGTGCATTGGGCCTAGAACTGATGTAGAGGTCACAAGGGATGGAGCAGACACCCAGTGGAGGACTGGATTTTTAACTGCCTTGGTTTTGCAAGAGTCTCATCCCAAACCGGGGTCTCCCAAACAGGGAATCAGGAAAACCACAAAATTCTCAAAATAAAATGGATATTAATCTTTATTCGAACATTTTACTAACACTTCAAATTAAAAAAAAAAATCGGTGCTTTCAGTCTCTGTCAAATGCAGCTAAAGCACCTTTAGAATATTTTTGTATCTTTATTGATTGAATGCGCAATCTAAGTGAAAGCAGAATGCTTGCTATGCAAACAAAGCTCCCAGACAAGCCTCCGGCCTTCCTCCCCAGGAGATTGCCATCCGCAGCCCCTTCCAGGTGGAACTCTGAAATTTGCTTCTAAAATATAGTCTTTATTTGCATGTCCCTCTCCACCCCATGCTTCAGTCTAATTCTCCCAGATTGAGAGAAACACAATAAAAGAAAAAAAAGTTGTTTTCAGTGCTTCCCTTTTCACAAACTCTTTTTTTGGAAACCACAGCCACAAATCCCAGCAGAGGTTCCTGGGGGCTTTAAGAACATCAATCAGTTTCGCAGCTGGAGGCCGAGGCTTTCCTCAGGGAAGACTTTTTACATAAAACAGATTGTACTTTGTCCTTGCCAGGGCAGACAAAGGTTTAAATTAAATATGCAGCAAGCTGCAGTTGGCTGCTTGCCACAGCCTGGGGGGAAGGGAAGGGAGATCCTGTTCCTTCTCTCCTTCCTTTCTCTATAGTTGTTTCTGCTTCCTGTTTCTGTTTTTCCAGTAGAAGGAGCCTAGAGTTAAGAGACCTGGGCTCTGGGCTGGGCTTTTCAGTAAATTCACTGTGCGGCGCGACACAGGTGCCTTAGCCTTTCGGGACTTCAGTTTTCTCTTCTATACAATGAAGTTTGAAATGATCTGTGAAGGTCTTTTCCCTGATTCAACCTTCTAAGTTATCTCCAAATTTAATTGCATGGCATTCCAATAAATGCCCTAAGGCTCACCTATGAATAATGTATCCTCACCATTCCTGGGGTGACCAGATAGAGGAGACTCGGTTTTCCACAGACCCCAGGGGCCAGGAAGACCAGGTTATGAGAGAAGGAGGCCCAGTAGATTGTGATAAGTGGCAACTGAGCCCATATCTCAGTTTTATGGAGTAATAGAGAGTGGTGGGGACTATCATGAATTGAAGAGAAAGAGGCTTCAGAAAAGGGGCAGGCTCTACCCCACTCAGCTCGAGCCAGTTGTTACCACTTGGGAGTGTGGGCCATTGAAATGCGAGTTCTTTTTTAATGTGGAAGTTCTAAACTTTTAAATATTGGCAAATAATTTAATAAAACCTTGTAGCTCTCAAAAAATAGACAAATAGGTCTGTGGACTGAGTTCAACTCTAAGAGGGTCAGTTTGCCAGGTTCATGCACCTTAAGAAAAGAATTTCTGTACTCTATCTCACAGAGCTGTTCAGGGAAACTGTGTATTTTAAAGTGTGTTGTAACCTGAAGCAAAGTACTATAGACCTGAACGATAGAACCTTAATAGGTTGTTCAGTCATATTTTTCAATATAGAAATGTTCCACTAGAAGGTAATTTCAGAAAAATAATTTTACCTATATTTAGATTCTCAATCAACTCTTGGCCTGGAAGTTAATGATTTTGTTCTTTTATTGACTAAAAATAATTTCTAATATCTACCTCGATGTTAAAAAAATTGATTTCATGCTGTTAGCCTTGAAATAGGCTATAGTAGAGTATATATTTAAACATCAGAATTTTATTTTGCATTTTGTAATAACAGTAACCTTTTGTTATTAGAATATTAAATATTAAAGATTTATATAACAAGGTAATATACATTTTAGTCAATATTTCTATCATTTGGATACACGTGTATTCTATAATACTATAATAATTGCGATAATAAGTCTGCAAAAGACAAGCAACTTGAGAGTTTTGTTCTCTTCATACTAAAGTATTAGGCATAGTCTTTATCTTGAGTGAAAGAATCAAATAAAAATGGGATTTAATTCTTTAAAACATTTAGGTCGGTGGCTAGATTGCCTCTTTGTATTTTAGCTGTATAAGAAATGTAAATTTTAATTTCAAGATTGTATATGAAATGCATTGCAATTGTTCTAAATTTATTCAATTGATGCTCAAGTAATAAATAGGTACAAGTAGTTTATTGGGAAACAAGATAAAATGATTTCTTTCTTTAAATGCCATAATTTTATCAAGCTAAACAATTGAAGTGGCACCTAAATATGAAAGTGTTTACTTTTTCATTGGTTGATAATAATTCTTTCTTTTTAGTTTTCTTTCCTTGATTTTAGTAAATTAAGACGGGAAGATTTTATTTTTTCTTTCTAGAGTTTGTCTCATTTTTTTTCTCCTGTATTTAAGCTTTTTATATTTTGTCTAATGTATGTAGTAAGTCTCTTAGATGGATTAGAGTTTCTGACATCATTTAAAAAGCTTATACCGCAAGCTCTCCCTTGTGGTATAAATTGAAGGACACAAGTAAATAGAGTTTCCTTATAAGCAGGGCAATATGTGAAATCTTTACCAAATGAGATGGCACAGGCACAAACAGAATGGACACTACTGTGGTCAGGATAAATAGCGGCTGTAAACCACTGTTCCCAACTTACTTGTTCTTCTTTTTTCTCTACCATAGACACATATTTTATTGTTGTAATAAACTACTCCACCATCTTGACCGGAGTTTTACTAGTTCTTCTTAATAAGTTGCAACTGTGCAATTATTATCACTAGAATAATTATAAAATGGGAAACACTGAAACATTTGGTTACTGTACTAGTCTGGATAACTACCCACTAGCTTCCGCAATAGACCAAGTCTGTAATCTTGGGAGCTTTATACAACAAAACTTCATTTCTTAATCACACGAAATGATATAGTCAGCAAGGATTCTCTTCCACTCAGAGACCCCAGACCCCTTCATCTTGTGATGTTGCCATGGCTTCCAAAGTCACAGCACAAGGGATAAAAGAGCTGGAGAGGTCCCATTGGGGTCCCACCAACCTTGATCTAGAAGTGACACATGACACTTCTGCTCACCCTTCATGGGCCTGAACTAAATTTATGTCTCCAAACTAACTGCAAGAAAGAGTAGAAAATGTAGGGGAGCACATCAGTTGTTTTGAGTTTGAGCCCAGGTACCAATAGTGATTTCTTTCTCACATCACATGTTTGTTTAACTGATGGTGCCTTGGACCTTTGCTGCTAACTCATGGCTTGATTCTGTGACTTCTTTGATTCTCTAACCAGCTCTATCATCCTCTCTTCAATCTATTTCTGGATCAGATGCCCAAGAGGAACAATCTGATTGGCTTGTTTATCATCTTTGGGCAGAGCCTTTGTTCAAAGCCATCTGAAATGTACTGCCCAGTCTACAGACAGACTGCTTGATTATGTGCACCTGTTTTAGCCATCTGTGGAAAGGTGTTTGGGAATAAATTGTGCTGGAATTTGGAGATAAAATGAATAAATTTAGCATAATTATTTCGAATAGTGAAGATTTAAAAACATATTTAACCATGTCTTCATTGTTATTAAATTGTTACTATATCATAATAATTGCAAAACTAAAATTTGTCCGGTTTTTGTAAAGAACTATAGCTTTATTTTTTTCAAGCATATTCAAGTAATATGAATTAAGAGTAGCTGTTATAAATGTCAGTCCACAAAATAAGGTGTATGAAAATGTAACTTTACTTTTTTAATAGTTTAATTTAATTTCTATTTTATGTCTTCATTCCATTGAGTGGAAGAAACTTAATTTTGCTAAATTTCAGGCCTCCCCATTCCTGCCCAGGATTGCATCTAAGATTCAAGGGATTTGTGTAGCATTAAGACATTCGAAGGCATATAATTTTGCCTTCTGTATCCATTTTCTTTCTTTTTTTAGTCAAGAACCACTTTATTTTTGTCTGAGCATGTAACTGCCCACATAGTGACTGCATTTCCCAGACTCTCCTAAAGCTAGGTACGAAGCATGTGCTTTAGTGCTGGCCAATGGATGGCAAATGGGAATTATGTGTCAAATTCTAGGTCATGCCCTTAAGTGGAGTCTGCTGGCCTCAACTTTCCACATTCCTCTTTCTCTTTCTTGTAGGCTGGAATGAAGATATAGTGATAGTGATCTAGTTTTGTTTCTGTGAAGGCACAAGGGCAATATTCAGGGGTGTGGCAGAGCAACAAGACAGAAGGAAGCTGGACTCCTGGAAGACCTGGTGGAGCAGAGCAACTGTAGCTCCCTGGATTTCTACACTTCTGTGTTAGAAATAAGTGTTCTGTCTTAAGGCTCTGTTATTTTGGTCTCTGTGAAAGCAGCTGACCCAATATCTTAAAGGATACACTCACTTTCTGAGGTAGCTCCTGCTGCATCCTTCCTTGCTTCTGATGGCCAAGAGTCTTTCAGTCTGTTGCTTCTCAATCCCCTGCTCATGTTGCTCTCTGCGTGTGTTGGTAATATTCTATTGCTTGTTTCCCAGCCGCACTGTGAGAAACCCTGCTTCTGTGTTGCTTGCATTGCATTCCTGGCATCATTCTGCCGCCACCACACCACTTTGTGGCTTTGGGAACTCTGTGGGACTCTTATTGGACCATCTGCCTAGACATACCATACAGATTTTTTTTCTACTTCTGTGCATTCTGACACAAGAATCTGGAGATTCCGACAGCTCCCAGATTCCACCTGGAGAGGGCGCAGAATATTATGCTCTAGAATCCCCAAACATATCTGGGCTTTTTATTATTCCTCCCTTTGACCAGATGCTCGGCTTAGGCTCAGAGTCAAGGTCTCTTCTCAAGAGCCCACTGATGTCTTTGCTTTTCTTTCAGATCTCTCTACTCCTCCACATGAGATATATCCTTTTGAGTCTATAGAGCAAAGGAAGCTCTGTCTCACTTAACATGTCGAGTTTTCTTCCTAAATCTTTTGCCTTAATACCTGAACCTAAGCTTCAAAAATACTCTGTTTTCTGGATTCTGTGATGTCATTCCTTCTTTGAGGCAATTAAGGCAGAATACCTCATGAGGCAGAGGGTGGCGATAACTAGAATAATTTAGATGGATGGAAATGTCTCTTAATATTTTAAAATTTCACTTGTCATTTAACAAGCAGCCAGTATCGCCAAATACTTGTCTTTTAGGAGTTTCTTCAGTCAATAAATAAGAATTATTTGTCATGATACAGTGGAAAGTTCATTAGATCAAGATTTAGGTTTGTGTTCTAGTTTTCCCCTTTCCTTGGAAGCACACCTTCTATGTCAATAGTAAAGTGCAATTACAAATGTTTGTCTCTTATTTGTGGACTTTGATTCTGTTGATTGTGTAACATTGGGGAATTGACCTAGATTTCATGCTTCAGTTTTTACTAAATATTTCCATAGCACTTTGTACTTCAAATAGAGGGGATTTATAATATTAGTTAATATTTAAATAGCATATCTAAGTGCTGAGTATTCTTCCTAGTGCTTTATATGTAATAATTCATTCGTGACTCATTTATAAGATAGATACTGAGATACAATTCAAAGTAGAGCTAGGATTTAAATCTACACAATCTGGTTTCAGGGCCTGTGCTCTTAATTATTAAGCTAGACAATCTCTTACAATAGGAAATAATTTGAAAGAAAGAAATGAGAAATGTAATGACGTAGTACTTCCTAGTTTGATTTACAAGTACCAATCTTTCAAAAGTAAAGTATGACTCGACTGTGCCTAAATTATATGAAATTCCAGGTATGCTGAAGAATAGCTGAATGGATGCTAAAAGTACAGTCATTTAAATTATTAAGCTACTAATAAAATAAATACGTTTACTTTATTTAAGCTCCCTCCTTTCAAAAACGAATTTAGGTCAGGAATCAATACAAGAAACTTAACTGTAATTCCCACTTAGAAATTACAATTCAAACTAGTCTTAACTAAATAATAATTAAATAAGAGTTTCCTTAGCTTTTTTGAGTTTTGCTCGTTAAAAGTATTTTTACGCTGCCTAAGCCGTGTAATCGAAACATAACTGCATGATAAAACTTTATCACCATCTAGTGTCAGTAAGGAGCATTGCAGTGATGTTGCTTTTTCTGCCCCTCTTCTGGCAGCTTCCTTCTAGATCTACATCAACATTAACCAGCCCTCCCGGGTAGCACTACTTGATTCTTTTGCCAGCAGTCATTGAATCTGTAGACTATTTTAATAATTTGATTTCAGAATAACACATTTTATGACATTTATCACTTCCAAAGCATGGTCTATTTTATGGGAGTGTTCTCAGGGGACTATAAAAATTTTTATCCAAGTTATAGTGTCTAAATCCTTTAAATGTGCTTATCCCTTAGAGATCCCTTTACTTTCGCTTTAAGATGCTAAACATGGGAAAAATATTCATGATAGGTATTTCAATTATTGTGAAATATTTTAGATATTTAGAAGAATATAAAGAATAATATATCAAATCTTTAGGTACCCACTATATTAATTATCTATCGCTTTCCTCTACCTTCAAGGTTCTTCTGGCTAGTCTAATAATCGAATAGAGCCAAGACAGATTATTAGCAAGAGAAAATAACCAAGTATGAGAACCCATCATACATGAGAATCAGAGACCTCACATGCAGGAAACGTGCAGATATAGAAAGGGAAAATGTATATATAAGACATCTTGGGCTAGGGATGAGGTGAGGTGCTTTGGGGGCTTCAAAGTGTCATTGTAGGATGACTTAGAAGAACAGATGTTTAGTATATAGAAGTTTGTTTCTGATAATCTTTTATTATGGGCAAGGCTCCTAATTAATGTTCTTCTAGGTAGTTGAAGGGAGGGTTGGAAATTTCTCTTGAGCCCGAAGCTAAAATTGTCTTTAGCTCAAAAGAATCTGCAGATATTACCACTGAGGTACATCGAAGGGTGGCTTGTTCTGATCCCCCACACAGTATAACGAATTGCTTCAAAATGCAGCAGCTTAAACAGCAAACATTTATATCTCACAGTTTCTAAAGGAATCAGGGAGTGGTTTGGCTGAGTGGTTCTGGTTCAGAGTCTCTCATGAGTTTGTGGGCAAGCTGTAGGCTGGGGCTGCAATCATGTCAAAGCCCAACTGGACTGGAGAATCTGCTTCCAAGCTCACTCGTGTCGTTGGCAGATTTCTCTTTCTTGCTGGCTGTAGGCCAGAGGCTCAGTTCCTCCACATGCTGGCCTCTTCACAGGAGTTGCTTCCCCTAGAGCAAGAGAAAAGAGGGAGCATGAGGGAGAGAGAGAGAGAGAGAGAATGGGATGGAGGAAGGGAGAGAAAGAGGAGGAAGCTCCAGTCTTTTCTTGTAACGTAACATCAGAAGTAACATTTCAGTTCTATCGCATGTTATTGGTCACACAAACTGGTGTGCTATCATGTCACAAGGGTGTGAATAACAGGAGGCGGCGATCACTGGGGTGGTCTTGAAGGCTGACTACTATATCAGCCATCAGGCTGTACAAAATCGTAACATTTTGCCTCATTTGTTTAACTGCCTCAGAGAATGAGTTTGTTTAGCACAGGGCTAAACTCTGAGAGATTCAAATAGAAAACAACTTTTCTCCCCAAATGCCTTTCAAGCACACTGCTAAATCTCTCTTTCCCGCACAGTGATTGACATGTCTGGTAGATACCATAGCTTTCTGTATACATTTATCTGTAAGAAGAGTACTGTTTTCAGATATGGAAAAGCTTAGTTGAAATTCATATGCAGCTCACATCTTATCTCCTTACTTCTTTCTGTTGACTCTCTGAGGAAGGAGGTTATTGTTCTTTCAATACTTTTTCTGACTCTTTCTCACCTCTTTCCTGCTTTCTAATTGCTCTAGCACAAGGTCCAGTGTATGAATTAAAGAGGAGCAAGAAAATCTTTGTACTTAGCTGGTATTATTATAGTCCTCTCTTGGATAATGCTGGCTGGTTCTTATTCCCTCCATTATTCTAGGCATCCAAGTACAGGTTCTTCAGGTGGGGATGTAGAGAACCCATGAATGGGACTTTATACTGTTCAAGTCATTCTCCAGTTGGCTACTTGAAATCCTTTCTTGGCTTTTACCCCATTTCTTCTGGGCTTCAGCCTACACAGCCTCTCCCAGCTGGGGACCCTTGACCTCAGGAAGCAGTGGTCTTGGATGGCAGGGTCTGTTTAAGATGGCCCATGTCTAGCCTATCCTTTATATCCCTGCAGGTCTCATCATGCATCCTTTTCCTGCCAAAAGTTTACCCACCTGATCAATCCTCTCTCTCCACCCTGTAACCATGTGCTGCTCCAGCTAGTCTCCTGCCTTTGGCATTCTCTAGATCTCCTCTAGAAAAAACCTGAAGTGAATTCAGGCTGATAGCAATTGACAATCTCCATCAACAATAGCCATGTCTCAATTTCAGTGATATTAAAATATGAAAATATATACATCATAGAAACGATGAAATGCAATTACTGCCTAGGGAAGAACAGATCAGTGTGTCTTAGAATTAAGTTTCTAGGCTTCAAAAACTATATCTAGCTAAAAACAAAGGAGACAGCATAGATAGAAGCAAATGCAAATTATAGGAGAGTTTCCTTCATTTACTCTTTTGTCTACATTAGAAGTACAGTACACACTTTTGCAAAAGGTTGCTTTCTCATACATCCCAAGACATTAAACCTAGCCCAAGGTTCTTGAAACCAGCAGCTTAATGTTGTTTACCGCAATATCCCAGTTCCTAGCATAGTGCTTGGGGTAGAACCTGTGTATTAGTCTGCTTAGGCTGCCATAACAAGATACCACAGACTGGGTGGCTTAAACAACAGAAATTTATTTTTTCATAGTTCTGGAGGTTAGAAGTCAAAGATCAAGGTTGGTTTCTGAGACCTATCTTCCTGGCTTGCAGATGGCCGCCTCCTCACTGTGTCCTCACATGGCCTTTCTTCCATGTGTGCATGGAGAAAGAGAGCTCTAGTGTCTTTTCTTATAAGGGCACCAGTCCTATCAGATCATGACCTTATTTAACCCTGATTGCCTCCTTAAAGGCCCTATCTCCAAAATAATCGCACTGGGCATTAGGGTTTCAAGACGCGCGTGTGTGTGTGTGTGTGTGTGTGTGTGTGTGTGTGTGTGTGTGTGTGTGTTTATGGAGAGGTATACAATTCAGTCCCTAACAGCATGTCTTCAATAAGTATTTGTTAGATTAACATCACTTACTTGCATAGGTCTCTATTTCTCATGGTCAAATTCTCTTAACCTAGAGCTCATCTTTTAGGCCTTCTTGTGCTTGTATGAGTTTGACATTTTCCTTCCTTTTGTGGATCCCTTCTGAAGAAATTGATATTCCTAGCGTTCCAGGTATCCTCGATTTTTAATAATTTTGGATATATATAACATACTTTCCAGAATAGCCAAAATGAAAAGACAGAAATATATGGCAAGTGGTCATGAGGATGTGGGGCAGAAAGAGTGTTCTCACACTGCTGATTGGAGTGTAAATTGGTAAAACCATTTGGCAAACTCTTCAGCAGCATATCAAAGCCAAACACATGCATACCCATTGACCTAAAAAGTCCATTCCTAGGTATTTAACCAACATCTATAGGTTCAACAGAAGACAAAGACCAAAATGTTCAGAGCGGCACTATACATAACAGTCCCAAACTAGAAATTACCTAAAGGTCCATCAAAAATAGGTGAATAAATAAATGTGTGGTATAGTCACCCAAAGAAATCTTATACAGCAATGAAAAGGAATAATCTATATCTATATGCAGCCAAATGGATGAATCTTCTAAGTATAATGGTGAGTGAAACCAGTGATGTACAGAATGAGGGGTGGTAGAAGCAATTCACCCCAGGTGTAGACAATATGGGTGTTCAGTCCATAGAGAATTTGAAAGCAATAATAAAACTGACTAGAAATCAGTTTTTCTTTTTTATGGTCACCATGTGCTATCATTCTAAGCAATATTAGTGATAAAATCCTCCTTCCATCTGGGGCAGACCCCCTCCCCCCACTCCCCCATCTGGAGTGAACGAAGCCTGACACAGAAGAGTATATACTTTACGATTCTGTATACATAAAGTACAAATACAGGCAAAACTGATCTATGCTGTTCACAGTCAGGATAGTTTTGTTTTTTAACTCTTTGGGAGTAGCAACTGGAAAGGAGCACAAAGGGATTCTAGGAGCTGGTGATGTCCTGAATGCTGCTTACAAGGGTGGACTCAGTTTGTGAAAATTGATTGAGACGTACTCTTATGATATGTGCACATCTCTGTATATTATACTTCAATAAAAAGTTTTTTTTTTAAAGCTACAATGTATTTAAAAATATTAGATATACTAAAGAATTATCATTTTACCCAGGAATATATTTCATTTGGCAGAAAATCTGTCGACTTTGAAGGAAACTTCCATTAGGAACACTCACCAACCTATAACTGATACTTTTAGAAACACAGATATTCACGGAGGGACTGCCACATGGGAGAGGCACTGAGCTCCAAGCTCTGATGATAAGATAGAGGAACTGCTTATTTTGCTAAGAAGAAAAACTGACTTATAAAGCAACTGAGCTGCTTGGGACTAATCACATGAAACTAGACATTTACCTTTAAACACAGATGGCAGATAACCTGTAATATCTTTCCTTTGCTATTTCTGTGGCGTGTGAATTCTTTTTGAGGTCACTAACTTTGCAGAAGAGGGACAGCACTGGGGCAGGGGACAGCGAGAGTGGGTGGGTGGAGCAGATGGATGCCAAAAGAAGCTGAGGAAAAGAAAAGCAAGAGAGAGAAGACATTGCTTCTTTTATCCTCATCACCAGAGTAGTTAAAGAGATTAAACAGAATCAAACCATCACTCATTATCACAGAATAACAGAAAGGACGTTTCTTCACTCCAGCAAAAGTAGAAAGGATGTCTTTCTACTTTATCCTCTCAGGATAAAGGACTCTTTTTTAAATTGAGTAAGTTTAACTTTATAAAAAATTTATTTCTTTATACTTATCTTTTATATCCTCCTGTGAACTGGTAAAACTTCATTACTGTTTGATGTTTGCGAGGGCCCTCTGCTCTAGTCCAGAGGCTGGCTATTTTTCTCCATGAAGAGTGAGATAATAAATATCTCAGGTTTTGGGGGCCACTGGCACTCTCTGCTCCAACTACTCAACTCTGCCATTGTAGCATGAAGCAGCCATGGACAATATGTAAATTTATGGGTGTGGTGGTGTGTCATAAAACTTTAGGAAACTAAAATTTTTGGACACTAAAATTTGAATTTCAGATGACTTTTTGGTCTCAAAATATTATTCTTGTTTTAATTTCCTCCTCCTACCCCAACCATTTGAAAGGCATAAACCATTCTTTGTGCAACTAAGCTGTGACAGGTAGGCTGGATTTGTTCTGCAGCCTGTAGTTTGGATCCTGGAGCTTTATTCCATCTCTGCCTTTACTCAAGCTGTTTCCCCTGCATGTCTTGCCTTTCCGGTCTTCTTTCACTCTTCTGACCCTTCTTCAGCAGCTCTTTCACTCTCATCTCCTCCATCGATTTCTGCCCCAAATTCTTGGTAGGCCTTCTTCACATGTTGCCTTATAGTGGCTCTGCCTTTTGTTAGCTAGAGGACCTTGGGTAAATTATTTAACATCTCTAAGTCTCAGATTTCACACGTGTGAGATGGAGAAAATACTAGTACATACTTCAAGGTATTGTGTGTGTGTGTATTAAACGAAATAGTGCATATAAAGCATTAAGCGTAGTGTCAGGCATACTCACTAGTGTTATTTAAGTAATTTAATGTTAAAGTTAAGCACCTATGTTAGTTACGCGTTTTAGATGTGATAGTTTTGTTCCTTCATTTAAAGTTTTCTGGACTCTGATGTTTTTTCCTGTGTTGTCATAACAAAAGCTTAGGACTCTATTTAAAACAGGTGACATAAATATTAAAAATAAAAAAAAATTAGTTAAATTTAAGAAAATTAAAAATTTCTGGAAACGGTTATATGGAGGGTGGGAATTACAGCAGTAGCCCACTCCATATCTGCTGCTGGAAACTATAGGGCAAGCTTATGTGGCATTCCCAGGCTCTCACTTTGGTGCTTCTTCAAACTCATGTTCTTTAAGTATCTGTTCAAGACCTGTTTAGTCCAGAAAGGTTAAACACTCTGTGAGAGAGGCAGAGCCAGGCTCTTCAGCCTCTTTGCTGTTATCAAGAGCACTTCCACTCTAGCCTCAAACTTGCTTGCCTCCTCCAACAGGTCAAACTCTTTAACAGGCGGTTTAGTGACCATCTTTACACATTCATCCCCGTGGGATCTTACTGTCGCCAAGTGATTTATTAACATATTCCTCCCAACCATATGCCGTACTCCTCATGGAAGGAATTTTGGTAAATCCAGCATTCTCTACCTGGTTACATTTCCTGCACAATCTTAGTGCTTGCCTACCTCTTAACCCAGTTCAGTGTGCAGCAATCAGGTTGTTAGTCGGTTTTGGCAAAGGAGGCTAAAAACCTGAGCTCCTTGTGATGTAGGAGAGCTTGATGGGGATGGAAGTCCAAGAGAGGACTTGGCCCAGAACTCCAGTTCCCAGGTTCTTTTCTTACGTTGTGAGAAAGAGTTCAAAGACAAGATGAACAACAAGCAGGAAAGTACAAGCTTTCTTAAAGAGCAAGCATATGCTTAAGAGGGGAGCGTAGGTGAATTTAGAGAATGAGTCGCCCCAAGGATGTCTGGATTATGGGCTCTTGTTCTTCTTGCAGGTAGAGTCTGGAGACATGGTACTGATGTCACCTTGTTGTCTCCTCCCAGTAGGCAGGGAGCTCGGTTTCTCGCTATTTCTTATTTGGCATTTCTGAAACTGTCATGTACAACTGTCAGATGCATGATGGGGACCACAGTATTTGTAATGCAGATGACATTACAATGATATATAATTAGCCAAAGGTCAGGTCTCGGCCAAAGATGGCATCTAAGCTGGAAAAAACTGATTTTGGCTTCTCTCCCCTTGCCAGAGCTGAAGTAGGGGAGAGCTAAAGAAAAAAAAAAAACTTTCCAGAGCCATATCCTGTATGGAGAGGGGTGTCCTTAGGCTAGCTGTCCTGTCTCCTTGGGGAGGAGAACAAAGAGTATCTGTCTCTGATTTAGTCCTCTGGTTCAGAAGACATTCTGTGAGATATTGAGAAAAAACCACCATTTAGATATTAAAGAGGGATTAGGTGAGAGAGGCATTCTCTGTGCTCCTGAACAGTTTTTCTGTGCCTGAGAACTTGAAGGGTAGGCACAAATGTAATGAAGCCTCCATAAAATCCCAAAAGACAGGGTTTGGAGAGCTTTTGGATTAATGAAAATGTAGAGATTTGGGGAGAGAGGTGCACTCCAGGAGGAGGAGAGGGGACTCGCAATGGGTTTCGGAGGTGTGGCAAAGTTCCCTTGTGCAACTTTGCAGGTGAAGAAGGCCTAGGCAGTGAAACTCACCCAGGAGCTTGTCCACTGGGAACACAACCTGGTAGCGGACACCCAGAAATGATTGGTGTAGAGAGTGTGTGGATATTAAGAATGTGGGCTTTGGTGTCAGATGCTCTATCACCTACTAATAACCTTGGGCTATTTCTTCACCTAGAAAGAGAGATGATAATCCCTACTACATAGGGTTGTTGAAAAGGTTAAGTGAGATAATATGTGTAAAACATGTGGTGATATTAAAATATCACAAAGAGACTTGGGTCAGTAACATATGAGGTGTTCCTGGCAATGTGACCCCTTTTGAATCTATAAAGAGTGGTCTGGCATTTAGACACATGAGTCACATATGTTTCCATGTGCTTTGGGTGGCCATGAAATAAAGTGATTTTTTTCCTCTTTAAAAACCACATCCCTTTAATTGAAAACTGCAGCAAACACCATGCAATATGTGAAAAGGACCACTTATTTATTATCACTACATGTCAAAAACCATCTGGACCATTTTCTTGCAGCAGATGTTTGCCAAATTAACTTTGGAAACAGAATTCATGTAGGGTATTTCTGTTAGCACAATGAATGCAACTAGGACAGATACGGATAAAATTTTCAAAACAATATTAAGCCATATTACAGTCAGGTGAAAAACCACGGTGACTGCACACATTCTTAGAATTTGCAGAGTGCTTAGAAAATGTCAGTAAACTATCTTTTAATTCAAAAGAAATTCATTTAGAAATGATCTGATATTCAGAAGAGCTTTAAAAACTTGACCATAAAGACTTAAAAACATTTAATTTATGTGGTTCATGGTAATTGTAATTATTAAGTGTGATATTATGATTTATAATAAGAACTATATATTTGATCTTTGTCTCCTTCCTGGCACAGAGCTTCAAAAACCCTTGGGATTTTTTGTGAGGCGAGCAATAAAAGTGTCTTTTGTTATGCTAATGAGACAACTTTCGGAAAGCTCCTAAGGAGGGGGGCTTGTTACCAGTGGAACCAACTATGTGATTAGAGGATTGGAACAAGTGTCAGCCTTCTGCCCTCGCCCTCACCCCAACCCCTGGGAGGGGAGAGGTGCTGAAGATTGACTTCAATTATCAATGGCCAATGATTTAATCAATCATGCCTATGTAACGAAGCCTCCATAAAATCCCAAAAGACAGGGTTTGGAGAGCTTTTAGATTGGTGAACATGTGGAGATTTGGGGAGGGAGGTGCGCCCCAGGAGAGCATGGAAGTTCCATGCCTCTTCCCACCTACCTTTCCCTAGCCATCTCTTCCATCTGGCTGTTCCTGAGTTATACCCTTTTATAATAATTCGGTAATCTAGTAAGTAAGAAGATGCTTTGAGTTCTGTGAGCTGCTCTAGCAAATTAATCAAACCCGAGGAGGGGAACCCGCAATCTAGAGCCAGTTGGTCAGAAGCACAGGAGACAACCTGGACTTACAACTGGCATCTGAAGGTGGGAGCAATCTTGTAGGACTGAGCCCTTAATTTACAGGATCTGATGCTATCTCAAGGTAGATAGTGTAGAATTGAGTTGAGTTGTAGAATTGATTTGTGTGAAGAAAAATCCCCACAATTTGAAATTGGGTACAGAGTCTTATTGAGAAATAGTTACCTTCTGTTGATTCATAAGGAGTGTCTAATTCTCTCTTTCATTCTCAAACACACTGTCCTAGGGCCTGGAAATACAGTCTTATTAAGAATTAGGTTCTGTCCTCAGAGATCTTTAGTCTAATTGAAAAGCAGGTAAAGCAACATATCCAGTGTGGTTAAGGTCTAGATTCAGGTGTGACTTAGTTCCTAGGAAGTCCAGAAGACAGCCATAAAAACCAGACTGACGGGCCAGGGAACACTTCTTGAAAGGGGTGAAACTTGAGAGATGAAGGAAAGTTTGCAAAGCAAAAAGCAGGCAGGGGTAGGTTAGGACAACATTAGCAACTTATCTTTATTTTTGTAAGCAACACAGTTGGGACAATAAGATAATAAGTACTATAAAATCTAATAGCCTTAAAATGTCAATCTCTAATGTTTTGAATAAACTTGTATTAGCATGGATTTAATGTAACTTAAAATCCAATATTTGCCTTCTGTAGAGCCATAGAATGCTAGAACATGAGAGGATATTTAATATGTTAATTCCATTTCCAATATCAAAATTCTCTTTTTTAAAATATGAAAGTAATTCAAGTTTTTATAGTACATGTAAAAGAAGAGAAAAACTCATCTTTAATCCTACTTCTAAACTGTCATGAATATTTTGTAGCTAAATTATTAAAAAATGCCCATTATTATTTCTTTAAGGTAAATTAAGATTAACAGCAAGATGGGAACTGCAAATGAAAAGAAAATGCTTATTTTAAGGCTTCTCACTAATGTTAACAATACAGGAAAATTGGATTTACCTTTGGAAGTCTGGGTTCTTGGAGTAGGCTGCCCAAGTTCCCACCAACGTCCATTATTAACTCTGAGACCTTGGCTAGTTATGTATTTTTCTAAGCTTTGATTCTTTATTGACCAATGGAAAATTGCCACCAGAGCCAGGCGATCAAGGGGCATCCTTTGGGTGCCAGCTGCGAAGACTGGGAAATGACACCTGCAGGCTGGAGCAAGGCAGAGAATGAAGTGTAGAGATGGGGCCCGCCAGTCTCCATCCCCAGAGAGAATCCCAGCAAGCCTCCAAGTGTGCGTCAAACCAGATGCCTGCCCTTCAGGCTGAAGCTCCAAGACAAGCAAAAGAGCTTTTCCTGGAAACAGTCTCAGCATCCCTCAAAGAGCTGCTTCCCTGCTGGGCCTTGGGGCAGGTGGGTCAGTGAGCAATGAATTCCAGAGCAGTTCCTCAGTTTTTTTATGGTCTTGTGGGTCTCATGGACCTGAGCCCCCATTGGTTTCCAAAGCTAGATGTTTTGGGGCTCATCTCTCAGGTGCAGGTCTTAAAAGTTGGTGCAGGTCTTTGTGGGGTCCAAACCCTTTGCATCTCAAGGAAAAGCTCCTTGTTTTGAGTTCCCGCCTGACTGTGGGTTGCTGCTCCAGGGATGGGGTTTACAGTGAGACTGTGTTCCAGCCTCTTCTACCCACTCGTGTGTGGGCTTTCTCTCATTCTCCCGATGAGTAGGTGTTGCTCAGACAGTTTTCAGGTTTTTTTTCAGAGAAAGTTATTCCGTATATAGCTGTAGATTTAGTATGTCTGTGGGATGAGTTCTGGATCCTCTTACATTGCCAGCTTGAAGCGGAACCTGATTTGTTAAATATAAGTACTTAATCATATATTTTTAAACAAAGTTTGAAGTAACTCCATATTTCTTTCTCTTGAGCAAGACCTGTATTTTTAGAATGCTTTAACTTCTTTCAAATATTCTTTCCATTGTTTGCCTTCAAGCAGCTTTTTCATCTTCTATGTTATTTTTATCTAGTAATCTAATTCTGTTTTTCAATGCAAACAAGTTACCAACATCATTATTTATTTATTAAAAAAAAATAGACTTTATTTTCTAGAGCAGTTTTTGGTTCACAGCGAAGCTGAATGGAAAGTACAGAGAGTGCCCATGTCTCCCTAACCCTCATCCTCATTATTTTTGTAGTTAATTCTTACTTGTATTTACCGAAGTGTGTTCTGACTTTTTGTTTCCTACTGCTCCATGCATCCCCTACATTCCTTCTGGATTTATTTTAGTTCATGTGATGTGAATTTCCATTATAATTTCTAGAAATGCAAAATAAATATGTTTTTGGTTTTTCAGGTGGGAAACTTTTATTTGTGGGATCTGTGGACTGATTTTGTCACTAGAAGTCCCTTTTTTTTTTCATACTTTCTTTTGTGAGTGAGGTCATCTTCATGGACGTTGTCTCTATTGAGAGCCCCATGTATGCCTGGGATGGGAGACCTCCCATGGAATGGTTTTTGTTTGTCCCTGTCCACGTTGCATAATGATTATGAGTTCTCAACTAGTTTTTGTGTTAAATAATTATAGATTTACTGAAAAGTTGCAAAAATAGTACAGGAAGCTTCCATATTCCTTCACCTAGTTTCTCCTATTTCAGTAGCCCTTAGCTAGCCTACATTTGGCCTTCAGCAATTTAAAAAAAATTCCTAGCTAAATTCTTCCTAATAGCTTACAAGATATCCAGAAGTGTCTGTCCCAGTTATGTGAAGGCCTGGGTCCTGTTTCTCCCTGTGGATGGCTGTCTTTCCTCACATTTTAGGTTCTTTGCTGGCTCCATGACCTCAGCTTTCTGACGGGTTCATGAAAAGTTGTTAATTTTAGTTTGTCCAGCTTGTTCCTTGTCGTAAGTGTGGGAGTGATGATTTCCAAATCTCTATATCTCATCTGGTGGGATTTTCCTTCCCAACTGGATTGTTAGCTGTGAGAGGGAAAGGACTGTATTGCTCTCATTTCCTGTGCTACGTAGCAGTCAGCATAGTCCCGTGCTCTTAGCAGATGCTAAAAATCATTTTTGGAATGCATTTCTTTTGAGCATTTTATTAGAAATGTGTTTTTTTTTCTTAAGTTAGACAAGAAAGATTTTATTTTCCTTTAGACTTTACCAAACACTTCTTTTAGTTCTTAGCCCATTAGTAGACTGTAGTGCATTTGGTGTATTGAATATAAATTTAAGTTAATTTTCCTTTGCTCTTTGATTTTTAGTTTACAATAGAATCGAGTTGCTGGACTAGCAAAAAACTAAGTGCTTCATCCAAGCCTGGATTTCATATCTGTGAGGCAAGAGCTACTGACGAGCACATTGAAGCATTTTGCACATATGTTTTTCTCTTTTGCTTCTGTGGTAAGACATTTTTCTAGCTGTGCTTTGGATTTTGCCCATTTCAGTTTTGAAATTTCCACATGGGGTTTAGCCACTTTGTGAAGTGCTCTCAGATTCCCTGCTTACTGTCAGGGTCAGCTTCAGCTGTAAGATCTTTGATATCTTTCTGTTTTTCTGAGCCTGGGTTTACTGTCTCATTTGCTGGCTCCTTTGCCTTTATTCTTTCCCAGTATTTCATGGTTGCAAGTATGGGCCTTTCCTTTCAACAGTTCTCTGTCCTCAGGGAAACACTCCATCTTGTCTGTTCCATGGTTTTTGATTTTGACTCTGTTGCTACCCAGCTGTGCTATTTCAGCTTGAATCACAGCGCCCCAGAGCATGGACTTTCGTTCTGTCTGTTTCTCATCTTCTTCTGCCTTGACTTTGTTTTAGACATAGTTTTTAATTCAGCAGAGATTTTCTCATTACTCTTTTTCTTAGTTGCTGATTCCAGTCTGCCTCTTTAAAATAAAGTCGATTTTGTCAGTTCCTTCTTTTCTTTTTTCTTTTCTTTTCTTTTTTTTTTTTCTATTTGGCAATGTTGAGATTGCCACTGCTCTTGACAGCTGCTATCCAATATGTCATTACTCAGGCTTGGAAGTAATTTTAGAATGTTCTGTGCCCAAGACTGTGGAACACTGTGTTACCAGTGTCCTGAGGGTGGTGCATCTGAAGGTGGGGATGACCCGAAGAAGAATCTGTGACATTTGTACAATGCCTTACAGTTTATAAGGGACCTTTAAATGTGTGATCCTGTTTAATGCTCACAATAAGCCTAGGAGGGTTGCAGGGCATTAAAATTCCCGGTTTCAAAGCCATAGAACTTGAAGATAATAAAGTTAAGTTTTTTCTCAATGTTGTTTAGCTAAAAGGTGATGGAGCCAGGGTTTGAACTTATGTCCCATCAGTGTTCTTTAAATTATAGGATCTTATCTTTCAATATACTTTAAATTTTAGGCTGGGAGGGACAGCTGGATTTCAGGCACAACTAGATCCAGGATCTCAGCAACAGTTATCAGGGCCTACTCTTTTTCTTAGCTCTGTTATCCTGAGTTGACTTTCCCTTTATTCAGGCTCTTCTCTTGTGGAACAATTTGGCTTCCAGCCCCTCTAGGCTGGTATCCTCCAATCCAGAGAAAAGGAGAACATGACTTCTTTACAGAAGTACAGAGATTGCTTCTCATTGTCTCTAGTTGGCTTATATGTTTATCTCTCAGCCAATCACTGTGATCAGAGGGTTGCGATGCTCTAATTGGGCAGGCCTGAGTCCTGAGTCACCTGACCTCTCTTGAAGTCAGAGGAGCAATCAGTTGGCTCAAATAATATGGCAAGAGAGTAGGAGGGAGTGATTCCTGGAAGAAAATTGAGGTATTGTTACCAGAATAAAAGTTAATGAATGCTGGGCAGACAAGACTTGAGATTTCCTCTGTGCTGGATATTTCTGTTTGCCCCTCAGACCCACTCACTGCCTTTCTCTCTGCCCCAGGACCCTAACTTATATGAATTGAATTGGTGGGGTTCCTTTCCTTCAAGTTTCCAATTGTGTTTGGCCAATTATAATTCCCGGTTTTAAAGCCAAGGGACTTGAAGATCATAAAGTTAAGTGTTTTCCTAACATTGTCTAGCTGGAAGATGGAGGGAGAATAGAGTCAAAGAGAAGAGCGAAGGAAGGTTATTTATTTCAACAGCTCCTTTCCTGTGAGGGTACCATTTATAATTGAAGGTCACAGCTGCCACCAGGCAACCCTCTATACTTAGCTTGCCCTGTCTCCAGATTCTGATAAGTGCTTTCCTTATTCCTTCAAGCCTAGAGTGGTAATACCCCTGGGGTATTGCAGAATTCCATTTTGTTTCCCTACAGTCTGCTCACACTTTTGTAAATGGTGTCCTTATTAAACTGTCCTCAAGTTACCAAATTTGAGTGTGCCATCTCTGTCTTGCCAGGACCTGATTGACCTCTATAGGCAGGGCAGTAAAAACCAAATCCACACTGCATGAAAAATGATTTGGAGCAACTGTGGTGTTAGATTAGGAGTTGAGAAGATTTAGGTGGGATATGATAACTATGATCAAGATAGATGTGAAGGATGGCCACAGAGAAGAGGGAGCAGCATGATTTTGTGTGACTTCATTTAAATCAGAGTTGTTAAAGGTTTCTAACAATTAATGTATCTAAAAATAAAGTGAGCTGCCTGACAGGTAATGAGTTCACCATTACTAATGGTCTCCAACTGGATATCTGTAGTTATATCAATTTTTCAGGTTTTTTTTTGAGAGGGGATTGCTTTGTCAGATGGTAAAAGGACTAATTGATCTTGAGCGTTCTTTTCTACAGTTCTACTCACGCAGGACTATTTTTCATTTTCTCTGTCCTATTGGGACCCATTGCTTTCTCACTGCCTGGCAGACATTTTGGTGTTGAGACCACAGACTATGGGGACACCTGCTGAGACTGGGAGTCTTTGTGTTGGTTTGTATTGATTTCCTGGGTCATTCTGGTTCCTAGGCTCTCCAACATCCTTTGGTGGTGAGCTGTGCTTTGCTATCCTGTCAATTACATGTTGGAGAAATTAGGGGATCTCACCTGTACTGTTGCCATTGCAAACTAGCAAATATTCCCAAGTTGAAGCCATGGGGAGGTAATCTAATGCTCAACACAAAAGGTACCATGTCGTCACAAATAAATCAGATACTAGTTCTAGAGAGGTAAAATTATATTAATAATAGGAATTCACTGTACATTAACCATTGGGACTAATTTAAAATCTATGAAATTATGCTGATATTCTCTTTATTTTATATGTTTCTGCATTCAAAAATTTGAATTAAAAAAGGCTTCTAGGATTTTATAAATTCAATCAAGAACTTACTCCCCTAATCCTAATTTGTTCAGAAAGAATCAAATTCCTGACACAAATTCCTTCACCCTGCAGGTTGTGATGGACCTACTCTATCAGCTGGTTCTGGTTATAAGTGACAGACACTGATCTGACAAATTTAATTTAAAAAGGAATTTACAGGACTGAAGGAAAATCTGAAGAACCAGGTTTGAAAAGAATGAGTTGCAGAGCAGCAGAAATCAAATGTCTTGAAAAGGTGCAGCTGCAGGTACAAATCAACTCTCACTAAATTTCTGTCTGTGAGTCATCGCACGCAAGATGTGAAATGGTGGGGGAAGGGGTCCTGATGGGCCATTTGAGTCTCAAACCCATTTCTAGTGTGAGGAGGGCCGGACACATTAACTGAAAGTCCTACCAAAGCTGCACACATTTGGAGAGGTAGCATCCCTGCATGTTGGAAAATGGCAACCTACTGTCCACACACCAACTCTTATGGCAGTCGAAGAATTACCACATGAAAATGGAGATTGAAACAGGTGTTAACAACAGTTCTGAGGTGGTATAGCCTATTTCAAAAGAGTAGATTATGGTTAATGTGGAAAAAGTACTGACTCTTAGACACGTATTTAAGAAATACCCATTGAGAGAAAGAATATTATTTCAAAGGATTATGATTCTATTGTTCTCCTTCTATAGTGGTTTTAGGTTTGTCCTGGAGGTAATGTGATATTTGCCAGTACAATGTAGATCTAGGGTAAGAGTCAACAAACTTTTTCTGTAAGGGGCCACCTTGTAAATATTTTAGATTTTGCAGACCACATTAGTCTCTATTGCAACTACAGAACTGTGCTATTGCAGTGTGTAAACAGACACAGACAATACGAAAATAAAAGGGCCTGGCTGTGTTCTGATAAAACTTTGTATACAAAATTGGTGGTGAGATTTGGCCCATTTAGCTCTGGGCTAGGGAGATACTTTATTATTATGGTAGTTTGATAGAGCCCAGTCAAGACCACTGATTGCAGGCTCAAGGTTAGTAAATAGTTTGTGCAGTTGCTGAGTGCAAAGCATAAGCACATGTGATGGACCCTGGGAGACATGTCTGGTACAGAGGAAAGCACAAGGAGCTTTACGTGGGATCGCCCGAGTCCATAACCTGGCTCAGCCACTCTGTAATTAAGGGCAAGCTGCTAGACCTTCCTGAGTCTCAGCTGCCTAATCTTTAAAAGGGAGAATATAATTAGAATGCCCTTTATATTTGTTGTTTATGTAAATAATATATGAAAAATAAACATGGAGCTCGACACCTAGTACTCACTGAACATTCTCTGTTTTCTCTCTCTTCCCTGCCTCGAGTTAATAAATTGCTTAATTAGGTTACCATTGACCACTGACATTTCATCTAACTCAGGAAATGTTCGAAAAAAGCCAATGCAGTGTCTCTGAAGATTCTCAAAATTATAGAGTGACAGGGATAGGGGTTAGAGGGTGGAAGAATGAAGAAAAGACCTGGTACCCTTGTCTTCTTTACATTCTTCTGTCCAGCTTGGCCTCTCCTCAGGGCTGGGCAGACTCACTTCGAGATATTGGATGATTCTGAAATGTATTAACAAGCAGGAGTTCCTGTGGAGGGGATTTTAAATGAGGCCCCTGGGTTAACAGTTTAGAAGCATGTGGCTATTCAGCCTAGAACGTGATAGTGTCTTAACATGTCTGAAGGGCTAAGAATGTGGTTGGAGGGGACGTAGCTTCTGCTGGGTGGCCCCAGAGGACAGAGGTAGTACCAGTGGATATGGAAGCCATGGGCCAACCAAAAATGACATGGACACTCTGGGGAAATGGTGAGTTTCCTGTTGCTAAAGATAATAAAGCAGAGGTTTTTGAGGATGTTGGAGAGGAAATAAAGTCTGAATAGGGTTCTAGATCAGGCCCTTCCAACTCATGAATTCTTTTTGAGCCTGTGGAAGTTCAGAAGAAGTAAGTCAGGGGATGAGGTATTACTGAAGATCAGTTGCCCAAAAATATTCACAGTGGTCCATTCCTGACTGGGGACAGGTTCTTCATGATCAAAGGGTGATTAAAATGCCCCTTTTGGGGAAGGATAACAATGAATAATATTTATTGAACTCTTAGAATGTGCCAAGAACTCGTATATGTACTTCCAATATATATTTTTTTCATAATGGCTTTAAGAGGCAGGTGTTCACTATTATGTCATTTTATAGATGAGCAAACAAGTCAAAGGAAGTTATATGTGATGCCTAAAACACACAGATAAAAGTGATGCCAAAATCAGAACATGAATATTCTAACTTTAGAACCCATATACTCTTAATCCCCATTTTATTTGAAATTAAATAATTAGGGGAGAGAGTCCTTTCTGGCATGACTTTATGCTGTATTAGGTGCTCCTAATGGCTAAAACACCAATATAAATCCACGTTTAATAAGAAAATTATATTTTGGTAAATATAAAAATGTAATGAAGACAAATGGCCCCTTTTAGTAAAATTAAATTGTGATGTATTAGGTGCTGGCACTCAGTTTGTGGTAGCCCTCTTGGAGCAGGAAGCTTTCGGTTTTGGTTCTGGCTGCGACAGCCAACTATCTGTATTATAACCTTGAGTTGAAACATCTATATGTCATCTACTGCAGACAGCTTTTTCAGGAGACCCCACGAAGAAGTGACCCATCTGGTAACTGGTATATAGAAGAGGGAAGCAGGGAAGGAAGGGAATGCACTAGCAAGTTCAAAAGAAGTCTCAAGAGATATATATAGTTGTGTAAAAAAATAAGTTATTTAGACAGCTGGCTTTAGGAGAGAATGGTCTTTGTTTAGGAAAATTGCTTAATCAGCCTTCTAGTGTGGAAGGTGAGGGCTGGAAAGAATGATCTGGAAGACAGCAGTTCAGGCCCTTTGGTTTGACTCTCAAAGGATGTGGTGACTTTAGTTGACATGCATATTAAGTCTCTTAGTCACCTATTCCCTTCCCCAGGAATAAGGCAGATTGTGCCAGCTTACTCTGCTGACTTCTTACACATGCTAGGCTGCGTATTTGGGGCTTTTTCATTTCAGGCTGCTCTAGAGATGTTAATTTTAACCTAATTTTCCTTAGATGTGAATGCTGAAAAGCTGAGGAGGGGTGGCTGACACTGATTTGCTACAGGCCTGGAAACATTTTAGCTATGTGATTCAAGAGAAAAAAAATAAAACCATAGAGAACACAGTTGGAGCTTCTGTCATGGAAAGCATAGTTCCAACCAACCCTGGGCTGGCGGTAGCTCTGGCTTTGCCTGGTGACCTTGGGAATGGCATTTTGCCTCTCCTGGTCTTGGCTTCCCATCTGCAAAGTATGGGCAGTTGGACTGAATCATCTCTCAGGCCAATCTTTCATGCTGTAATTTCTGAGTCTTCAATATTTCTTTCTTTGTATTGAAGAATATATATATATATATATATATATATATATATATATATATATATATATATATATATATATATTTATTTATATATTTTATTCTCTTCTATTTTTAGAGGAGGTAATTCATCCAAGGAGAAGAGTGGTGATATGATTCTGGAAAAAAAAAATCAATGTATTTTCTGAATCTTTTTTTTCATGTGAATTCTATTATGTCTGTGTGTTTCTTGCTCCCTCTTCTGTCCAAACTCTAGTTTACTCTGTATATTTTCACATTTTGGAGGCCACTGCATAAACGAACTTAGGCTTTACTTTTTGAAACCTATGCTATTATTGTAACTGTTGATATTTCTTGTCTCTTCTTTTTTATTTATTGAGGTGAAATTCAAATAATATAAAATTAACTATTTTCAATTGTACAATTCAGTGGCAATTAGTACATTCACAGTGTCCTGAAAATATTACTTTTTATTTAGTTGCAAAACATTTTCATTTCCACCGCATGAACTTTTTTGCATAGTGACTACATCATTTTATATTCCCTCCAGTAATGCATGAGGGTTCTAATTTCTCCACATCTTCCCCAACACTTGTCACTTTTCTTTTCTTTTTCTTTTTTTGATTATAACTATCCTAGCGGATGTGAAGTGGTATATCCTTGTGGTTTTGATTCTTACTTTTAAGAGGTCTCAAGATATCTTTCATATATCCACCACCCCAACCCAGCACAAGAGTTTATAATAGATAGAGGCAAATCCTTTGGTAAAATTCATTTGAACCACCAATCTGACCTTACTCTCCAGATTTATATTCTTGGCCACTTACTTTCATGCCTATCTCAACCCTGTTCCCAGAGTACAACTCTGTGCTTCTATGTGAAAATATTTTGCTGACTCTTTATCCATCCTTAACAGAAAGTGCTTAAAAAAATCACATGCAAAAAGAGGGTATGAAAGCCAAGAGGAGAAAAATGTTTTGGTTTTGGTGAACATTCATTGTAAGATACAGGGTTCTTCTCTCTAAGGTAGTTTCTAGGTGAAGTACTTAACTGCTTGTGGTTCTGTATGAAGCTGGTTGCACTACCCACATTTTCTTAAACAGGCATCTCCTGGAGGGCCACACCAATTGTTTCAGCCACTTGCTCTCTTTGAGGAAACTTGAAGCTGATTTTTTGTTACAAATTTGAAGGGTAGCCTTTATCTTTATCCACGGGAAGAACTGTTACTTTTGCAGAGGATGTATTTGGATTTTTAACTGTAATGGTTCCATCTTGAGGTAACTACACGTGGGAGGTCCATCGGTCCCAGAGAGAAGTAAATGCAACTTTCTCTTCTGAACTCTTGACTTCAGTATGACATAGTTAGCGAGGTCTGGCAGGCCAGCAGATGGCCAAGGATAGCAGGGGTTAGTTGCTTCCCATTGCCATTTCTTTTTCCTCATACACCATTCCTTTCACCATTCAGTGAAGGTGAAGGCTGACATTTTTTATGGACAGTCCAGTTTTTAAAAATATGAGTTGGGGAGGTTCTCCAGCTTCTGAGATTAATGTGATTTCCCCACTCTTTATGACAAAATTAAGCATCTAGGAATTAAAAATTATTTAAAATTTGGAAATAAGAAAGATATAGGTAATATGTCCTTTTAATGTCAATACTGCCTATGGAGTATTTAGGCAGAAGAATATACTTTGTTCAACACACTCATTACTGTTAATTAAAGTTTCTAGACTTAGTGAAGTTATATGTTAAAATGTAGATTTAGCAAGTTATTTCTGTGCAATAGAAAAAGGTAACTCCAAAGCTTATTGCTGTGCAGGTCATCAGCCAGTTTTGTATTTAACCTAGTGATACTGTTCTAATAGTATTACAAATACTTAGGAAAATCTAGGTCCTCAAAATGCTCTTTGAATGAATTTTGCCATCTTATCAGTTTACCATTAGTTAACAAATTGAATAACATCTTTGACACATGTTTATTTTATATTTGTATGAGAGTGACATTTTTACTTCTTTTTAAAAATATATCTTATTTACTTTTCAACTAAGTTGGAATACAATATTATCTTAGTTTCAGATGTTCAACATAGTGTTTAGACATTTATATAACTTACAAAGTGATCACCCCGATAAATCTGGGACCTATCTGTCTGTCACCATACATAGTTATTACAATATCATTGATTATATTCCTTATACTATACTTCACATTCCCATGATTGTTTTGTAACTACCAATTTGTACATCTTAATCGCTTCTCCTTTATCACCTCCCCCCCCCTCCAACTCCCTTCCCATCTGGCAACCCTCAAAATGTTCTCTGTATCTGTGAGTTTGTGTCTGTTTTATTTGTTTGTTTATTTTGTTCTTTAGATTCCATATGTACATGAAATTACATGGCACTTGTCTTTCTTTGTCTGACTCACTTCACTCAGCACAATACCCTCTAGGTATATTCATGTTGTTGCAGATGGCAAGATTTCATTCTTTTTTTATGGCTGAGTAATATTCTATTGTATATGTGCACCACTTCTTTATCCATTCATTCATTCATGGACACCCAGGTTGCCTCCATGTCTTGGTTATTATAAATAATGCTGCAATGAACGTATGGATTCACATGTCCCTTTGAAGTATTCCCTATGGGTTTGTTTAGATAAATACCCAGAAGTGGCCTTACTAAGTCCTTCTTTATCTCTTGTTATAGACTTTGTTTTAAATACTATTTTATCTGCTGTAAGTATTGCTCCACCTGCTTTTTTTTGTTTCTATTTTCATGACAAATCTTCTTCTATCCCTTTACTTTCAGTCTCTGTGTGTCTTTCAATCTGAAGTGAGTTTCTTGTAGGCAGCATAGGTAAGGGTCTTGTTTTCTTATCCATTAAGCTATCCTATGTCGTTTGATTGGAACATTTTATCCATTTACATTTAAAGTAATTGTTGATAGATATGTAGTTATTGCCATTTTATTATTCATATTTTTGACCTCCTCCTCCTCCTTCTCCTCCTTCTTCCTTCTTCTTCTGCTTCTAACCTCCTAATGTTTCTTATAATACTGGTTTGGTATTGAACTCCTTTAGCTTTTTCTTGTCTTTATCCGTCCTTTGATTCTAAATAATAGCCTTGCTGTGTAGAGTAATCTTGGTTGTAGGTCCTTTCATTATTTTGAATATTTTGCGCCAGTCCCTTCTGGTCTGCAAATCATCCGACAATCTTATGGGAGCTCCCTTGTAGGTAACTAATCACTTTTCTCTTGTTACTTTTAAGATTTTTCTTTGCCTTTAACCTTTGGCATTTTAATGACGTGTCTCTGTGTGTGCCTCTTTGTGTTCATCATGTTTTGGACTCTCTGTGCTTCCTGGCTCGTATGTCTCTTTCCTTCAGCAAATTGTAGAAGGTTCCCTTCATTATTTCTTCAAGGTTTTCAATTCTTGCTCTGTCTCTCTTCTCCTTCTGGTGTCCCTGTGATGCAAATGTTGGTGTGCTTGATGTTGTCTCAGAGGCCCCTTAAACTATCCTTATTTGTTGTTTGGATTTTTTTTTTTCTTTTTACTGTTCTAGTTGGGTGTTTCTTTCTACTTTATCTTCTAAATCGCTGCTTGGATCCTCTGCTTCATCTAATCTATTGTTGATACCTCCTAAGGTACATTTTATTTCAGTTATTGTAGTCTTCGTTTCTGACTGGTTCTTTTTTATGTTTTCTATCTCCATTTTTATGTTTTCTATCTCTTTGTTAAAGTTCTCACTGAGTTCAACTACTCTTCCCCTAAGTTCATTGAGCATCCCTATAAGCAGTGTTTTGAACTCTGCATCTGGTAGATTGCTTGTCTCTATTTTGTTTAGTTTTCCCCTGGCTTTGTTCTCTTTTTTCATTGGGAACATGTTTCTTTGTCTCCCCATTTTGGCTGCCTCCCTGTGTTTGTTAATATGTATTAGGTAGGACTGCTATGTTTCTGGTCTTAGTAGAATGCAGATATCTATATCTATCTATATCTATATCTATATCTATATCTATATCTATATCTATATCTATATCTATATCTATATCTATATCTATATCTATATCTATATCTAATCTATATCATCTATATCTATCTATCTATCTATCTATCTATCTATCTATCTATCTATCTATATCCATATAAATAGATATGTCCTGTGGGGCCCAGTGGGTCAGTCTTCCTGGTCACCTGAGCCAGGTGCTCCAGGTGTATCTCTTGTATGGGTTGCGTGTGCCCTCCTGTTGTATTTGAGTCTTGGTTGCTGTTTGGATGTCAATGGGAGGGATGGGCCCTTGGGCTGATTGGTTGTGAGGACTGGCCTTGACTATAGTGGAGGAGCTGTTGTGCAGGGGCTGACCCTATGGAGAAGGATTCTCTTTAGCAGGGTGCTGGTATTTGCCCTGTCCTCCCTTTGGGTTTGTCTTCCACTTATATGGCCTGGGGTGGTGCTTGGGCTCAGTACAAAGCTGGCCGCTGGGAGTGCCAGCCCCAGGACATCCTGGAGGGGCCCCACTGCAGGTCAAGTTCAGCTGCAGCCTGTGCCTGGCCCAGGGCTACCTGGCATGAACCACCAAACAATTGCAGATGGCTGCCACTCACACTGGGCTTGGAGGTGACTGGAGAGGCCAAGCTGTGAATTGGGGTCAGCTGCTACTAGTGCTAGGCTTGGGGCTGCTCAGCAAGAGTTACAGGGCATGCCGAGGCCAGATGCTACTTGTTTAAGTTTTGTGACACTTTTGAGAGATTTTAGGAGTCTGCAACATGAGCCAAGACAGGCCATTGTATGGAAAAGCCATGGAAGCAGCTTGGGTGGGCCTGCAAGTTGGGTGGGGTGGAGTCTCAGGGAATCACCAGCCTGAGATGACTTGTGTTAGCCTGGTTGATGGAGACTCAGATTTGGTGACTGCTTGTGTCTGCATGCTGGGAGTGTGCATGTGCGTGTGCGTGTGCGTGTGTGTGTGTGTGTGTAGAGGGGCTAAACAAAGAACATTGGCTTCTGCCAGCACTTCTGTCTGGGAGAAAGCTGCCCTTCCAGCCTTCACCCCCATGCGAGATAGTACAGTTCCTCTCAATATATCTCTAGTGCCTTTCAAGTTTCTGATTCAGTGCTGGAGATCAGAGCAAATGAGTCCATCAATGGGCCCCTTAAGTTAGACTCCTAGGACTCCTGCAGCCCTCTGTCTCACACAGCCACAATCTCTGATGGTTTTCATAGCCAGAAGTTGTGGAGACTTCTCCTCTTGGCACTGGAACCGTTGGCTGGGGAGTCCAGTGTGGGGACAGGATCCCTTGCTCCTTATGGGGATTACTTCGCAGCCAAGATATCCTTTCTGATTTTTAACTGCCACACATGGGTGTGGCAACTAGCCCATTCGGCATCTCTGCCCATCTTACCAGTCTCGAGGTGGCTGCTTAGTTGTAGGACTTTTGTTCAGCTAGACTTCAGGTGATTCTCGATGATGGTTGTTCTGTAGTTTAGTTGTAATTTTGATGTGATCATGAGAGAAGGCAAGCACAGTGATTTCCTACTCTGCCATCTTGACAGGAATCCTTACATTTTTAACTCCTTGAAAATTATGCTTTGACAAGAGTGAAGGGTGACTTTACTGAACACCCAGGGGAGGATGGAATTGGGTCAAAGCTAACATCTGTGAAGGGATTACATCCTATGG
Organism: Pteropus medius; assembly: GCF_902729225.1. Taxonomy (NCBI): domain Eukaryota; kingdom Metazoa; phylum Chordata; class Mammalia; order Chiroptera; family Pteropodidae; genus Pteropus; species Pteropus medius. Next base: position 39,734,453 of record NW_024344378.1, read on the forward strand.
GGACTGTTGTCATATGTTTTCATAGACAAGATGATCACAGGTCCATATGCTGGCTCTAACCAAGCATTACAGATTTTTTGAAACTTCTAACTTTTAGGGCTCCTCTAACTTTAAGTCTATGACTTTGGAGTATTTTGGAGGCTTGTCTTCCATTGCCAGTGTTAATTCTGCCTAATGCCTGGTACTTCTGAGACTTCTGCTTCTGGCTTCTCTGTGTTCTTTCATCTTTCCAGCATCATTCTATTTATAATTCAAACAGTAAACTGGTGGGTCCTTTCATGCCCAACTGCTTTTCACCTTCTCCCAAATGCTGAGATTTCTTAACTTAGAGGTTCTAGAAGCTGGATTTTCAAGCCACTCTTGGTACCTGTTGAAACTTCTTTCTCATGTTGGCTGTCTGTAAGGTATATATTTGACTTGGTCAGTGAAGAAATTCTGTGGAAGAATTTTTCACAAGAGCACCTTGTGAACTCTAAAGTGAAAACTAGGCTTCAGACTGAGTTGTATCTTCTCTAGTCCTTGATGATGAGTGAGTATGTGAGCTCAAATATATATCTACTGTACTTGGAAATCCACCTTCTGTCATCATGTCCTCTGGCTATTTAACTCTTGGTTACTCAGCAATTTGGGCTGTTCTATTTTTTCTTTCTATGAGTATCTCTTCCCATAGTTCCAACCAGAATTTTCTGGACTGTGGGCTCATGTTGATACTCCTGTCTCTTTTCCCACTTCTCATTGAGTCTTCTCTTTCTTTTATTCATGGTTTATTTGTGTTTTACCTTCTCCATGCTGCTTGAATGGAATGGGCTCTTGGGAGCTAGATCATCTTTTCCTGATTTAGGCTGAGGAAATTTAATTCGTAGGCCTTCTTTTGTGCCTTTCCATTTCCCTCTATTTTAGTAATGGCTTCACTGAGGTATCCCATTTCTCCCAACTTCTGGGATTCCATGGTAGGTCTGGGCTGAACAGATGTGGGACTGGCTCTACAACCTGAGGTCCTCTCTGTCTTGAGGTAAGCTCAGCTTTTCCCTTCAGCCATATATCCATGTTGGTATCACTCTGAAGGAATGCCAGTGTTCTTAATTGTCTATCTTTCTGTTGAAGGTCTCATAAGGCCTGCTCTGCTCCAAACTTGTTAGAAGTTAAAGGAAGCTATGACCCAACTTCTATTTTTCAGGTCATCAGAATCTTTGCAATATACTCTCAGGGGAAGAAGGCATTGTTGTTATGTCTCTCTAGTAGCATTTTCGCATTCTGCCATGGGGTGTGATGATCATTAGGTTTATAGATTCCCCCACTGTGCCTAGAATAGTTGCAAAGAAGTATTGCTCAATCTGTGTTTGATGAATAAATGAATTAGTTTAATTAGTGGGATTCATTTTGGCACTTGGATTTCACTTTGGTTCACTTGATTGGGTCACATATACCATTTCCATAGATCTAGCTTCATAGTCTTCATTACTTAAAATGTTGTTGTAATATAAATTTAAGAAATTTCATATAAAATATAGTTGCTGGTATAAAGGAGACCCATTAAAACCTGGAGTTTTCCTATTTTTTAAATTCTGCAAAAGACAATTCTCATCTAAATTGAGAGAATTTCAGCTAAAACACGGCAGGTGTATTAGATGTCAGCACAGGACTATAGGAACAACTCAACAAGGATTTGTTGTTGTACCAGTGGAAAGAGGTCAACTATAGAGTTTCGATGTTGCATTACTGACAAAAGACTTATTAATGTTACTAAATCGTTTGGTTACTTAATACCAAAAAAAAAAAAAAAAGAGAATAGAATCTTCCTTGTACAGACTGACTGCATATGGAGAGCCAATATTTCCTTTCTGAACTTAGACTGAAGGAAGATTATTTTAATTTTTAAGACTTCTTTCTTGCCTTTCTACTCCTCTCAATTCTATTCTCAAGCTGTTGTTGATGAGATCTAGGTTTTTCCAAATGGGGCAACTTGAAAGAGAAATGTATTCATTCTCAAATGAAATATATGAGGAGAGAGAACAGCTCTGGAATGTATTTTGGTGATTAACTATCAAGCCAGGAGAGAAAGGACAGCAGTTGGCTGGAAATCATTGTATCAAATCTACATTCGTTTAGCAGCCTTCTTTAATACATATGTCACCTTCCTGTTTAAATGGAAAAAAAAGAAACAAACGTTTTTAATTATGCTTTTTTTTTTTTTGAAAAGGACTTATTCTTAAAATAAGATTATGCACACTATTTGTGCAAGAGAATTTTGAAATTTTTTAAAAGCAAGTGAAATTAGGCTCAAATCTTTTATGGGCTGTAGTAATGTGTACAAGTAAGTATAATGGAGAGAGATTTTGCTAATTGTCTTTGGGTGCAGGCAGCTGGGAGATAAGAAGAGAATAAGTTTGGAGAGGTTGAATGAATAGCACTTTTATGAGAGGTTTATGAAACTCTGCATCTTTCATTTTGGACGCTGACGTACTTGGAAATGAGAAGCAAAAAGATGTCATCAAAAGAAAAAAAAATGGAACAAAATGTGACTCATAGTTTGCTGAAGAGACTTCAGAGGTTATTTTTTCCAATTTCTTTATTTCGCACAAAGAAAATTGGCGCTTAGAGAGGTTGAGTGACTTTCCCAATGTTACCCAGTGACTCAATGGTACATCCTGGGATTGAATCTAGTCTTCTTTTTAATAAACCAATATTCCTGTGTTGTGATGACTCCTGACCGCTGTTAATCTAATGTAGGCCAAGTTAGAAGTTTGGGAAAATGAAAAATGCTCCAAATGATGAGCTAGAACTGCAGAGTAATTATAGTTTCCTGACCTTGCTGTGCAATTGTGGAGTTTGCCGCTCATTTTCTTTAAAATATGCTAGTCTCCAATGCAGGGGTTCCCAACTCCCGAGCCACAGACTGATACCGGTCCATGGCCTGTTAGGAACTGGGCCGCACAGCAGGAGGTGAGTGGTGGGTGAGTGAGCAAAGCTTCATTTGTATTTGCAGCTGCTCCCCAGCACTAGCATCACCACCTCAGCTCCACCTCAGGTCATCAGGCTTTAGATTCTCATAAGGAGCACGCAACCTAGATCCCTTGCATGCACGGTTCACAATAGGGTTGGTGCTCCTATGAGAATCTAATGCCTGATGATCTGAGGTGGAGCTGAGGCAGTGATGCTAGTGCTGGGGAGCAGCTGCAAATATAGATTAACATTAGCAGAGAGGTTTGACTGCATGGAGACCATAATTAATCAATTGCTTGATTTATTTATTGATTGATTTATTTGACTCATAGCAAAAACCTATCTGTCAGTGACTAACAAGTGACAATTAAGCTGCACCTGGTGGCAGGCTTTATAGTGGCAAGTGAGTCGATGTACTTCAATTGTACAGTTGCATCTGGTGGCAGGTTTTTAGTCAGAATCTGACACTTATTTTAGTCTGCGCATGGCTCGCCCATTATTTTATTTATTCCTTCCCTCTGCACCTCTTTCCTGCACTGTACACTTGTCTCAGTCACAGTTTTGGTAAGCCCACAAGCTAATCCTAGCCAAAATGAGTAAAAAACAAATGTCACTGGAGAGCTTCTTGAAAAGGAGGGAAGACCCAATGATGAGATAGCAGAAGACTCTAAGACTGACAATGAAAAGAAAACAGCATTTAAATGAAAATACCAAGAGTCCTACTTAAATTACGAGTTCATTGCAATAGGTGATTCACATTCTCAAGCCTGCTTTGTATACCGTGGTGACTAGTTATCCAACGAAGCAATGAAACCTTCAAAACTGCTTTGCCACATGGAGACCAAGAACTCTGCCTTAAAAGACAAGCCTTTGGAGTTTTTCAAAAGAAAAAAATGTGAACATGAGAACAGAAGCAATTAATGAAGGCCACTACTTCATCAAGTGTGTCTGCACTGAGAGCATCATTCTTAGTTGCTAAAGCTAAGAAGCCCTTTACTATTGGTGAAGAGATGATCCTGCTTGCTGCTAAGAACATTTGTCATGAACTTTTAGGAGAGGCTGCAGTTCAAAAGGTGGCACGTGTTCCTCTTTCAGCTACCAACATAACTAGATGGATTAATGAAAGAGCAGAGGATATCGAGACACAATTGTTAGAGAGGATTAATGAGTCACCATGGTACACAATCCAGAAGATTGAGTCTACTGATGTTGACAATAAGGCAACAATGCTTGTTTTCGTGGGATATATTTTTCAGGAGGATGTGCATGAGGATATGTTACGTGCACTTTTGTTGCCAACCAACATCACAACTGCAGAACTATTCAAGTCTTTGAATGATTACATATCAGGAAGGCTGAATTGGTCATTTTGTGTCGGTATATGCACAGATGGAGAGGCCACCATGGCTGGACGGCTTTCTGGTTTCACTCCTTGGGTCAAAGAGGTCACTTCTGAATGTGAGTCTACATATTGTGTCATCCATAGAGATGCTGGCTAGCCAAAAAATGTCACCTGAACTTAACAATGTTTTAAAAGATGTGATTAAAATTACCAACCACATTAAAGTACATGTCCTTAACTCACTTCTGTTCACGTAGCTCTGTGAGGAGATGGACGCAGAGCACACACATTTTCTCTTATACACAGAAGTGAGATGGCTTTCTAAAGGTAGATCACTGGCTAGAGTTTTTGAGTTATGAAAGCTGCTCCAGAGGTTTCTTTTAGAAAAATAATCACCACTGGCAGCACATTTCAGTGACACAGAATGGGTTGCAAAACTTGCTTACTTGTGTGACATATTCAACCTGCTTAACCAACTTCATCTATTACTTCAGGGGAGAATGACAACTGTGTTCAAGTCAGCAGATAAAGTGACTACATTCAAAGCCAAACTGGAATTATGGGGGCAACAAATGAACATTGGGATTTTTGACGTGTTTCAAACATTAGCAGAAATTTTGAGAGACTGAGACTGAGCCAGGGCCTTTTCTCCCAGCTGGTTTATGATTACCTATCTCAGTTTTAAGAAGAGTTTGAGCATTACTTCCCAGCCCAGTTTAAGTACCCTTAAACTGTGACAGGATGGACCAGCGACCCATTTGTGAATAAGCCAAGAGAATTTACTTTGTCCATGCTAGAAGGGGATCAGTTGCTTGAGATTACAAATGACAGTGGCCTTAAAAGCATGTTTGAGTCTACGGCCATGCCACTCTGAACACGTCCAATCCCGTCTGATCTCAGAAGCTAAGCCGGTTCAGGCCTGGTTAGTACTTGGATGGGAGACCACCCAGGAAGACCAGGTGTTATAGACATTAAAAAAAAAAAGTATGTTTGAGTCAACTTCAAATCTCCATATGTTCTGTAATAAAGTCACGGCTAACTATCCTGAGATCGCCACAAAAGCCCTGAAAAGCCTGCTTCCATTTCCAACATCCTATCTTTGTGAAGCAGGGTTTTCTGCAGTGGCAGCAACGAAAACAAGATTATGGAGTAGACTGAACATAAGCAACATGCTTTGGGTGTCACTGTCTCCCATCACCCCCAGATAAAACCATCTAGTTGCAGGAAAACAAGCTCAGGGCTCCCACTGATTCTGTATTATGGCGAATTGTATAATTATTTTATTACATATTACAATGTAATAATAATAGAAATAAAGTACATAATAAATGTAATGAGCTTGAATCATCCCCAAACCATCCCCCCTTCTGGTCCATGGAAAAATTGTCTTCCATGAAACCGGTCCTTGGTGCCAAAAAAGTTGGGGTCCCCTGCTCTAATAGGTAGTTTTATGGTAGACTTATATTCAAAAATGTTTGTGTTGATCCTTTGGAAAGGATTGGAAGTTCCCAAGGACATTGCAGATACTCTGTATAGACTTTGGCCATAATTAAAAATTTTAGGCTTCATTATGCATTCAGATCCATATGAAACAAGGACATTTTAACTTCACTACTCCACTCTTTTGATAGCTGAGAATTTGGACATTTATTTTATTATCCCAGCACACATCTTTGTGAATATATATCTAATTGGTAAGCATTATCGCACTTAATTCTTTCTGGAAGTTTTTTAAAAAGGTTTTTGCTTTTCAAAAAAAGTTTTGTTCATACTTCCTGAAGATTTACCAATTTTTGCTGATCATTTGTTGCCTAAATGTTTTTTCCCCCTACTTTTTAGCTAACCGGATAGATTCTCTTCTCCCTGTTTCCCTGACCATTTTTTGTTTGACTTTCTATACTTCTTTGAATACTTCTATACTTCTTTGAATTAATAAATTTTTTTATTATGGTAAAATATACACGACATAAAATTTACCATTTTAATTATTTTTAAGTGTACAGTTCAGTGGCATTAAGTACATTCACAATTACTGCAATGTTGTGCGACCATCACCACTAGTCAATTCCAAAACTTTTTTATAACCCCAAATGGAAACTCTGTACCCATTAAACAACTCCTCATCTCCTTTACCCCTCAGTCCTTGGTGACCTCTATTCTGCTTTCTGTCTCTGTGATTTTTGACTATTTTAGTTCTCTCATATAAATGGAATCATGCAATATTTGTCCTTTTGTGCCTGGTTTATTTCACTTAGTACGTGTTTTTAAGGTTAATCTATGTTTTAATATGTTTCAGAATTTTATTCCTTTTTAAGGCAGAATAGTAATTATATGTATATACCACACTTTGTTAATCCATTTATGTGTTGATTGACATTTGGCTTGTTTCTAACCTTTTGTTATTGTGAATAACGCTGCTAGAAACATTGACTACAAGTATTTGTTTGAGTCTCTGCTTTTGATTCTTTTGGGTATATACCTAGAAGTGAAACTGCTGGGTCATGTGATGATATTTCTATTTTAACATTTTGCAGAATCGCCAAACCATTTAACATTCCCAACAACAATGCACAAGGGTTCCAGTTTCTCCACATCCTCACCTATACTTGTTATTTTCCATCTTTTGGATAATAACCATGCTAATGGGTGTGAAGTAATATCTCATTGTAATTTTAATTGACATTACCTAATGGCTAGAGATGGTGAGCATCTTTTCATGTACTTGTTAACCATTTATATATCTTCTTTGGAGAAATGTCTATTTAAGTCTTTTGTCCATTTTTTTTGATCGGGTTGTTTCTTTTTTTGTTGTTGAATTGTGGAGGTTCTTCTTAATTTTTATTTTTCAGTTAGAGTTGACATTCAATGTTATGTTGTGGAAGTTATTTATGCATTCTCGATATTAATCCCTTATCTACTATAATAATTTGCAAATATGTTCTCTCATTCTGTGTATTGTTTTTCACTCTTTTGATAGTGTCCTTTGATGCACAAAAGTTAATTTTAATTTTGGTGAAGTCTAATTTATTTTTTATTTTGTTGCTTGTGTGAGGCTTGCTGCATTTTAAGTGTCAAGTAGGCTGGTGACTGTTAGAACTGTGAAGTGTCCCACGTGCAGTGATAGCGATGCTTCTGCCTCCACAGCTGCAATCACCAGCACAGAGACCTTGGGTTCTGCTTCATCCTGAATACGCTGCTTAATACATGGCAGGACAGGTCATTCTCAGATCAATAACCTAGTTATACCACTGTGCAGACCAGGGGTCACAATACTGACAAGGGCCAACCAGAAAATATCAGTGTGGCTGAGTGTAAGATGGGGCAGGGGAGACAACTGCAGCATTGAGGCTAATACTTGAATCTGAATCCTGGCTCCACTATTTACTAGCTAGGAGAGCCCAGGCAAATTATTCAATTCTCTGTGCCTCCCCATAGGTAATATGGGGATAAGATTGCTAAAAGCATTCGTGAATTAATACACTTAAAGTGCTTGGAATAGCGCTTGGCATATTGTAAGCACTCAACAAATGTTCTTATGAGGATTTAATGGATTCAAATATGCCAAGTGCTTAGAACAGTACCTGCTGCAGCCAGTATTATTCCCAGCTCATGACATTCAAATGCAAAGGTATAAAAAAGTTTTAAAGAAAAAAAGTGAAGATCAAACAACATATTTCTTAGGCCCAATCTAGCCCGAGGACAGTTGGTTTGCAGTGCCTGAAGTGAGACCAGAGAACTTTGTCAGACCTCCAGGTCAGAATTTGCTTCGAAGAGTGCTTCCATCTGGCTTTATTGGAATCTTAGATACTAATCTCACCTCCCCCGCAACCTTGCATCCTTACCTAAATACAGCTTCTGACTCTAATTTAAACTGCTTCTAACATCTTTAAAGTGGGGACTTTCTACATCTCTTCCCTTCACCTTGGCTTGATACCCCAGACTCTATGCTGACTTTCTCCTCCAGATTCCTGGGTCCAGCAGATTTGGCTCTGTCCACTTTATCTATTAACTCTATCTCTGGACCTACATCCCAGGCCTGGTCTGACCACAGGTTGGTCCTAATAAATAGACATACATTTCTATAGACCCAGCTGATTCAAATGCTGCTATCACTCTCCCAGATGCCTATTTCTAATCCTATGTGTTTTGAACATAAGCATAGCTGCATCTTAACAGGCCCAGGAAAAAATGAAAGCTCAGAATGAAAACTCTAGAAAAATCAAGATTTGGAGAAGCTACTCTACTGCTTCTACTCATTAATTTGACAAAATTTTTTATTTCTTTACCTATGCTGTGTCCTGAAGGAATTATCATTATCGCTTTTATAAATTTAACCACTTAATTAAACAATACGATGTCATATTTGATCAAATAGACTAACAGTTCTTTTAGTACGTTTCTATTATTCATTCATTCATTCATTCATTCATTCATATATTTCTATAGGGACTGAGACTGCAGAGATGAAGAGATATGATTCCTACTTTCCAATCGTGAAGAATCTAGTGTTCTGTAGATATCTTCTCAATCTGAATTCAATGGAACATTTGGGGATTGATAAACTAATAGCTAATATTTATTGAACACTATCAGTTGCAAATGAGTGAAACACAACTCAAACTGGTAGTACTGGATTTAGGAGTTAAAACACTATCATTGAGATAATTGGGACCCTGTCTGTCTGTATTTCTCAACTGTATTTGTTTCCCTTAGGTTTATTCTTAAGCTCTTGTTCTCAACGTAGTGGCAAGATGGACCCCAGCAGCTATTGGCATACATGGTCCTTAAAGCCTATGAAACCAGAGTCTCCCAGTTTCCCAGTTGTTAGGCCAGTGGGATATTGATTGGTCCTGTTGGATATGTGTCCACCTCTTAGACCAACCCCTGTATTGAGTGTGATACTTTGTCAGATCTAAGTCACATGCCCATTCCCATGACCCACATAAAGAAAGGATTTATGTATACAAATTTACAGGTGTCTGCCTCAGCCACTTTCCATTAACAACTGGAAAGACACATTTAAAATATTGAGATGGAGTGTTTTTCTCAAGTCTGCTTGTTAATTTTAGACTAGGTTAGACTACCTCAAACTAGTCTTTAATTCTATTGGTGTTGTTTTATATAGAATTAGTAGTAATCATTAGACATCGTTTTAGGTGCTAATATGGTGACATTAAAGCAAAGTCCATCATGAGCTCTCATAGCCGAGCCTCTGCAGTGAGGTTGACCTCTGGATTGGCTTTCTAATACCACTGGACTCATTTACTTGTTGGAATACTACTGCCTCCTCCTCCACCCATGGGTGGGGCATAACCTGACAGGAGAATAGTAGGTAATTTAATATGATCTGTGTTTTTACTATTCATTGTGATACAAAATATGTAATGCTTATTTTGTCACAAAGTAAATATGACTATGATTTGTTTCACATTTTATGTAGTTTTTTTCATGTTATATTTCACATTAAATCATGTTCAGGACAGTGAGAAAAATAAAAATTGCTTTAGAATTTTTATTCTGACTATAAAATTGATAAACGCTCATTGTAAACAATCCAAGAAATACAGAGAAGTACAAAGAAGAAAGAGAAATTGCTCCAAATTCTGTCACCACTGTTAAAATTTTGATGACTATCCTTCTGAATGTTTTTCTGGATATTTCTTTATGCATATATATTATTATCTGTCTGAAAAAGGCAAGAATAAATGCTGCATTTTCTCAAGTACCTTTTGGAGTCCTTTGAAATGTTCATGTAAGCTTTGTGCATTTTTCATATTAACCTATTGAAACAATGAAAAGAGTATTTGGCTATGTATTTATCCATCTGTATATTTTTCCCTATAGAAGCTGCTGTTGGAATTCAGTCTGGTGTCTGAATACCTTAATTTTTACTTTTTTTCTATGTTAAGTCCTTCTTATTTTCCTTAAGCTTTTGTTATTCTTTTTCTAACTTCTCTAAATTCTTAGTGATACCTTATGGTGACCTAAATTGAGTCTTGTTTTCTGAACCTCCTTTTATCACCAGAAGAAACTGAAGAGTTCATACTAAATAAATATCTTTCTGTTTTGTTAACTCTTAACTTGGAGTAAAGAGACAATGGGAGAGGCTGGTGACCTTTTCGCACAGCCAGCTGTAACAGATGGTATTGCCATTTACTTTTGTTTTGGAAGCTCGAGGCAAATAACTATAGCATCTGGGATGAGCTCAGTTGAATTTAAGAATGGAAGAAAACATTTTGGGTTTTTCTTCTCGATGAAGACATAACAGTCCACACTAAATGTCCCCACTGAAAGAAATGTTACCCTCCGCATGAACTTCAATGTGGCTCACTGGCAGGCCTTGATCATTTAGTATGGACTGTAGACTAAGGGGGCCGATGTTCTTAACAAAATTTGGTGATGTCTCTGACCTATTTAAACAGGAAGTTTCTGGAAATCATATTTCTTCTGTTGATTTACTTCATGTGGCTAGTCTATTCAGCCTTAGGTCCTAAAGTCTCCAGCACAAAACTTGCTTTTCTAGAGGGACCAAAAACAGCCTGGAGTCAGATAGAATCCATGCTCAGCCACCTATGAGCTGTAACCTTGGTCAAGTCTCCTATCGCTTTGAGTTTTAGTCTCCTTTGTAAGAATATAAGAATAATGTAAGAATTAAGTTGGCTAATGCATGGAATACAGGGGTGATTTTAAAAATATTTAATTGACCAATCAGAAGAGGCAGAGGTCATAACACTGGAGAAGAGTCCTAGAAGCCTCTTTTTGTGCTTTTAGTTTCTGGGGGCGGCAGACACAGAGGGGTCCTTGAATGATCAGGGCAGTGGGGGCTTCCTGAGGGTGCTCAGTGTAATGGCTCTTTGGTAATGGATATGAGAGCATTTCAATATTTTAATAGTTAGCATTTCAGCCTGGAGGAAAGCACTTAGCATAGCATCTGGCATATAGGAAACATTCAATAAGTGTAAGTTATTGTTCCTGCTATTATTTTAAAATTATAAACATTATGATGATGATTATACATTTTCCTGCCCATAAGATTTTGTTCTCCTTGTTGCCCTGCCTGAAGAATGGTTATGAGTATAAATAGCTCTTTTTTGTCAATGGCATTCCTGTTCAATCTTCTGTTTTTATCCTGATCCTCCTTACCTCCATATTTGCTCTTCCCCTAAAGATCACTTTCTTTATTGACAGGTACCATATCAATTAGTTGACGAATATTCAGTACCTCTGATGTGCTCTATGTACCTCTATGTTAGCACGCTGGGTCTGGTCATTATTTTTAGCGCTCTGAAATATCTTTTTGGTGGCATCTCTCAGTTGTCCTCAATGGCTCTCCAAGAACTCTGGATTCCCCTTAAGAATTTTCAACCCTATCTTCTGGTACTCTTCACACTAGCAGAATGCCTAGTCCCACATTCTAGAGTAATGAGACTACTTGTCACTCTTCCCAAACACATTAGGTAACTTCCTTTCTTTCTACTATTCTATTTTGTCCACATGTCATATCCTCCCCTCTATCTTTACCAAACAAGCATCCTCATGTTTCCTGAAAATGCCGTGAAAGTTTCTGATCTTCGCTCATACTAATTTTCCAATAGAATGCTTTCCTTCTCTGCTCCTTTGCTCATGTATCCCCTTCCTCTAACTACTCCAATCTTATGATTATATTCTCTATATAATTTTTCTGGCTCTGGCTATCTTCATTCTTAATTTGATACCTTACATTACCTTGCATACAGTTTTGTATTTTTAAAAATTTAGGTCCTATGTAATTTCTATAATTGTATCATAGGCTCCTGAAGGATGTTTTGAATCTGTATATTCCAGTGTCCATAATAAGAATTCAGTAACTATTTATGGATAGTAAGGATGATGAGGCCAGTGCTAGTTCTGAACAGGGGAATTACAGGTCCTGTGCAAGAAGGTGGGGTAGATTTTGCAGTGATGTCTAGACTGGAAAGGATTAAGAGGATGTGGAAAGCGAGAGGCCAATTAAAAGTTGAAATTATTTATGCCAGCACAAAGGTAATGGCACCGGGAATAAGGAAGATGGGGCAAATCTGACACCGTGTGTGTAAAAGAAAAAGAACAGGATTATAAGACAGATTCAGTCCAAGGGATAAAGAGTATAGTCAAAAATAAGTTCTGAGGTTTTTTGTCTACAGGAAATTGAAAGAATGGTAGATAACTGAGGAAAATTTGGATGCAGAGAGATTTTTGATTTGTGCATGTTGAATTTGAGAGGACTCAGGAACAGATTCTTACCTGTTCCTGAATACAGTTAAAAGTCATAGGCCTGATGTTGGTTAAGGCAGTAAAAGAAATAATTAGTAGAAAACCAATATCAAAAGAAGAGTAGAAGTCCATGGACTGAGTCAAGGATCAATCCAAGGACTAACTGGCCACTGAGGAGAGAGAAGAGGCTGGGAGAAGACATGGGAAGAGGCAGAATATAGAACAATGTTATGGAAACCAACAGAAGACAAACAGAGAACAGAGTGTGAAGAAGATTGAGTGGTCCGACTCTATTAGTACTTGTGGAGGGTAAAAAATAGCAGACTGAGGAAAGAACAGGATCTAGGATGGGAGCGGAATAAGGCTATTGTGGGGGAGGTTCTTTAGTAGGGCAAAAACCAACCCATGAGAAAATGGTGGATAGGAACTAGATGAAATTAACTTAAACTATAGTCTTAGCTAGCTATTGCTGATAAAAAAGAAATGTGTTGTGAGCATGGAGGGATATCACATGGAACCTAGTGTTAGATTTTAGAGTCAGCCTCTATAAGAGTCTAGGGCAGAAACCGGACAGCCATGGCCTGCTTTATTTTTCATTCTCTCCACAGAAAGACTTTTTAAAGAAATTGAGGTATAATTGACATTATACTAACATGAAACTAACATTATGTTAGTTTCAGGTGTACAACATAATGTTTTGATATTTGTATATACTTCAAAATGATCACCACAATAAATCAAGTTAACATTTGTTCCTATATTTAAGTATAGTTTTTTTTTCTTGTAATAAAGACTTTTAAGATTTATTCCTTTAGCAACTCTCAAATAGGCAATACAGTATGATTAACTACAGTCATGCTGTACATTACATTCCCAGGGCTTATTTATTTTAAAAATGAAAGTTTGTACCTTTTGACCCCCTTTATCCATCTCATCCACCCCCAACCAATCTGTTCTCTGTATCTATGAGCTGGGTTTTATTTGTTTTGTTTAGATTCCACATATAGTAAGATCATATGAAATTTGTTTTTCTCTGTCTGACTTATTTCGCTTAGCGTAATGCCCTCAATTTCCATCCATATCATCACAAATGGCAAGATTTCATTCTTCTTAATGCTTCAGCAGTATTGCATTACATATATCTATAATAACATTATATAAGTTTTAGGTGTACAGTTCTATAATACATCATCTGTATATTGCATTGTGTGCTCGCCCCCAAAGTTTAGTCTCCTTCTATCACTGTACATTTGACCCCCTTTAACCTCTTCATTTTCCCCCCACAACCCTCTTCCCCTCTGGTAATCACTATACTGTTTTCTGTGTCTATGAGTTTGTTCATTTGTTTTATTTGTTCATTTGTTGCTTTCTGTTTTATATCCCACATATGAGTGAAATTATATGGTTCTTGTCCTTTTCTGACTTATTTTACTTAGTGCGATACTCTTAAGATCCATCCATGTGGTCACAAAAGGCAATATTTCATCATTTTTTTATGGCTGAGTAGTATTCTAGTGTATATGTAAACCACACCCTCTTTATCTATCCATCCACTGATGGATACTTAGGTTATTTCCATATTGTGACTATTGTAAATGATGTTGCAATAAACATTGTGTGTGTGTGTGTGTGTGTGTGTGTGTGCATATATCTTTTTCTTCAAATTAATATTTTCATTTCTTCAGATAAGTACCTGGAAGTGGATTACTGGATCATACAATAGTACTATTTTTTTTTTTTTTTGAGGAAACTCCATACTGTTTTCCACAGTGGCTGCATCAATTTACATTCCCATCAACAGAACACAAGGTTCCCTTTTCTCTACAACATTTGTTATTTTTTGTCCTTACTATAATAGCCATTCTAACAGGAGGTAGATGATATGTCATTGTGGTTTTAATTTGCATTTTTCTGATTAGTAATTTTGAGCATCTTTTTATGTTGGCTAACTGTATGTCTTCTTTGGAAAAATGTCTATTCAGATCTTCCACTCACTTTTAAATCAGATTGCTTTTTTTATTGCTATTGAGTTATAAGAGTCCTTTATATATTTTGGAGATTAACCCCTTATCAGATATATGATTTGCAAATATTCTCTCTTTTTTATTAGATTGTCTTTTCATTTTTTCATGATTTCCTTTGCTGTTTTTACATAATGACTTTAAGTGCCTTGGTGTGTGAGTAGCCAAAGCCAGCTTCCCTACAGCTCCTGGATTTGAATGTCCCCAGTTCAAGTCAGGAGCTCAGACTTAATTCCAATGATCCTAATTCTTGAGGAGAGAATCTGATTAGCTCATCTCGGTTCAGGTGTCCACCCGTAGTCTAATAAGCTATGGCCAGGGCCAAAGAGTCTTAAAATAACAATGAGAATGCTGGAGTTCAGCAGATGGTTGTGAGGCAATTCTCAGGAAAAAGGGTGTTTTACTACAACTAAAGAGTCAGATAACAAAAGATAGAGTGCCTGAAGAGTGGCAAAAGGGTAGCAGCATGAAATATAGATGTTTAAGGCAGAAAGAAATACAAATGTTTAGAGGCAAGAGAAATGGGATCTATAGAGGAAGAGCTTAAAAAAGGAAATAATTGGGAGCCCCAGAGAAAGAAAGATTATATAGAACCTATTGAACTAGTAGAGAGCCTAACTTCCAGAAGAGAAGAGAGTTTTACTCTGGTGCTAGGGAGAAAGTGAAAAAAACAAAGTGATATGTTGATGTGAATGAAGAAAAGGGAAAACAAGAGGCTCTTATTAGATATCTGTGATAACGATCGCCCCAAATGTCTCTATCTGAGTCTCCAGAAACTGGGATGGTATTACATTGCATGGCAAAAGGGACTTTGCAGATATGATTAAAGATTTTGAGATTGGGAGATTATCTTGGATTATCTGTGTGAGCCCAGTGTAATTACATGGGTCCTTATAACAGGGAGATGAGAGTTTCAGAGTCAGAAGAGGAGGATATGATGCTGAAAGCAGAGCTCAGGGATAGGGAAGGGGAGAAGGAAAGAGAATTTGAAGATTTATGCTGGTATCTTTAAAGATGGGGGAATGAGATGTTTGCCAAGGAATGTGGGTAGTCTCCAGAAACTGGTAAAGGCAAGGAAACAGATTCTCCTACAGAAACTCCAGAAAGAACACAGTCTTCCTTACACCTTTATTTTAGAAATCCTGACTTTCATAACTGTATGATAACAAATTTGACCTTTTTAAAATTGCTAAGTTTGTGGTACTTTGTTACAGCACAATAGGAAACTAATATAATTTCTCAACTTTTACAGACGAGTACGTGATATCATTTGCTTAATGGTCATGTATGAGAAATGAAGAGGGTGCTCTGTGGGATGTCTGGAGTAAGCAGAGGGGCTGTTATAGAGTCAGTAAGGTTCCTGAGTAGAGGGAAGATCATAGGATTTGTATATTAATAGTAGTAATAAGTGCTAAAACTTATTGAGGATGGGTTCACTGTATGCTAGGTACTGTTGTAAGTGCTTTACATAATTATCTCATTTCATACTTTCAATAACTCCCCAAAGTAGGTGCTATTATTAGTCCTATTTACTCATGAGAAAACTGAGGCACAAAATGTTATGTAACATGCCTACTGATGTTATATAGAGTAACATCAGTGTCAGGACCTGAACCCAGGAAGTCTGGCTCTGAGTTCTACACCCAAACTTCACTGTTCCCTATGGTGAGGTGGGTCTATCCTTTGCATCTCTTTCCTGTGGTTTTATGTCTGCGGTTGGAATCGGATGAATGTCTGGCCCTAGGCACTGCCTGACCTCCAGCAAGTGGACCTGCAGTCCAGTGTTGGGGGCGGAGCACTACCAGGGTTTGGTTCTTTTTCCTTTTCTCCACCCTTTGACAGTCCCTACTCTCACTTCTACATAAGCTCCCTTGATTGTCTTTCTTCTTCTGAACATCTACTTCTTTAGCTCCTCTTCAAAGAGCCAAGATAATAGCAAAAGTTTTTCTAAGTGTCAAACTTAAAGGTAGGGTAGAATGGGTTATTTGTTCTCCTCTGAGTTAAACACCTGATAAATGCTAATGATCTTCCAGTGGAATACTGTTTCGCTTAGCTTTGTTGGCTATAGCAAAATACTATTTACAGGATGGTTTAAACAACCCACACTTATTTCTCACTATTGTGGAGGCTGGGAACTCTTAAGATCAAGGTGCTAATTTGGTTCATGTTAAGGGCCCTCTTTGTGGCTCGAAGGTGTTTGGTCAACAGAAGTCACCAGCAGGACATGAAAAAGAGGTTGGGGGTATATTTTTTCCTATTTCTACCCTGTTTTTACATTGTGTCCCTGGAAGCTCCTGGGTCCTTCCACAATGACAACTCCTACAGGCCCCTTCAGCATAGCTAGTTTGGCTCTCCCAGGTCTTACTGGAGGTAACAGTATCTCACTGTTGTTAGTCTCTGGGTGCCTCACCACCCGTTTCCTAAACATGCCTTCACGTCTATGGCAAATCCTTTCAATTATCTTTCTTTATGTGAAACATTTGGAGTAATTTTTTGTTGTTGTTGCCAAGATGTTAACAGCCACATCACCCAAAGCAAGGCTTAAAAAATGGTTAAAGCCTTTTAAGCAAAGGCTGAACAATCTTTACTTGGTAAATCTTCCTAAGATACTATGTTCCAAACCCTTCTTCACTGGATGGCAGCGGAGGCAGTACAAAAGAGAAAACCTTGTCTCTGCCTCAAGCTAATCACATTCTATTGCTGCGGTCTTTAATGAGAACTTTAGGTTCTTGGAAGAAAATTTTGGTGTGGAATATAAGAAATAAATTAGCTGTATGTCAGCACAATAATCTGTATAATAGAGAACAATTCTGATGGGTGAAGTGGAGTTTCCTAACAGAGATGTAGAGCTCAGTGTTTTCACTTTTGTTTGCTTTTGGCATATCGTGCCCAGTTACACTTTTTCTGTGCTGCTATGTATCAACAGGTTAATATTATAAAAAGAATACCTTTAAATGTAATGAAAGAAAAACTTAATATTCAAAACCAATATTAAAGACAATATTATAGGCATTTTTCTTTCATAAAACAGACAAATGCTCAAAATTTGCTTGTTTCTTTTTTTGTGAAGACAGGTGGCTATCAGGCATACTTCATTTAAGAGATTCAAAAAAATTAAACATGCTAAATTTGTCCCTTAAAGAAAAAAGTTGTTTTAAAATAACGAGAACGTAACTGCTTTGCAAGTAAACTCATGCTGCAGACAGTATTGAAAAAAAAATTGAAAAAATAATTGAATTAATATCCATCATTAAGTAATTTTTTTGTGGCCAAAATTAATATAACAATTTTTACCTTTTAAAAATTCTCACATCTGCACACTTAAAGCTGGAAATGAAATTTTCTAACCTGTATAATCTTTTAAGAACTTCAGAAAGTGTTGAGATCATTTGTTAAAAATACATATCGTACCATTTCTCAATTAGTTTGGAAATGACTGAGTGACTTCAAGAAGATGAACATTTACTTAAACGGGTATTTTTCAAGTTTGATGTTTGGAATTGAAAACTGAGTATGATCATTTTTAAGTAGAGACAATGATGCACTTCCATTTGACTTGATGAATTTTTGTGAGGTATTTTTTCTCCAGCTACGACGGATATTAAAATCAAATGTTAAAATTAACCTAATTTAACACCAGAGTATCTACTTGCCCCATCACTAAAAATTTTACCAAAAGTTTCAATAATAGAGCATATATATAATCTCGCTGCTCTCACTAAATAATATTAAACATTTTATTGTTTAATTTGATTATGTAATTATTTACTTTAGTAATTACTATTTTGAATTACTAATGATAAAAGAATCTTGACATGATTAAGTAAAACTTAAATGTACTTTTTATATCTTTTATCTTTTAAATATTTTTTCTATATGTTTTTCTATATATGTTTTATGTATATTACTCTATGTAATTGGAGCTGGAAGGAGCTTCCAAATTCATTTAGTACAGCCTTGTAATTTCAGCAATGAAGAAATAGAGGTAGAAGTAGTTAAAAGACATGTCTAGAAAGAGACCCCAGATCTCCCAGTTCCTAGGAAAGAGTCCTATTCTCTACGTCATACTTCCTTGGGGTTGTAGTATTGTAGGAGCAGTAAAATACAGACTCCAATCTTTGTGTTTTATAAGTGGCAGCCTGTTGCTGGTGCAAAGTGGTGAGTCCATTGATGGAGAAAATAAGAATTTTCCAAACCTCCAGAAAGCGTGGCTTTGTGATGACAGCCCATTCGACTTTGTTGTCTTTGGAAGTACAATAAAGTCAATTCTGAGACCACGAACTGGATCTGGTACTCAGGATTTGTGTCACACAGTCTACATATTCCCAACTCAATGCCAGTTATTCATTCCTCCCATTCAAACAACAACAAACAACAAAACCACAGACAGGGAGCAGTGTGAAAAAAGCCTTGACTGAGAAGAGAAGGCTATGACTATCATGCAGAAGCACTCTCTTCCTGATGAGGGACCCAGCTGTACTGTGTGTTCTTTGGGGGATGGGAACTTGGCTCTGAAAAGTGTAGCTACAGCCTTAATGTTTTCTTTCTTCTTTATTGAGAAGGCAAAAGTTCATTACCTGGAAAAAACAGCCACAGCTCCTTCTAAGATGGAATTTTTCAGCAAATAGAGTGCCTGTGCTTGGGGAGGGAAGACCAGAGTGGCATGCTATAGAAATAGGTTACAGTTTTATTCTAAGGCCTCTTCTCGAACTTAGTCCCTGAGTTACTAAGTCCTTGGGATTTAAGATCCGTGAGGACAGTGCCATGGAGTGGAGACAAATTCTAGGCCTTCCTCTACCGCATGTTAGTTGAGTGACTTTGAGCATGTGATTGAAGCTGGCATCTTCACTTGCTACAATGGAGGATAGCAAGGTCTTCCTCGTAGGGGTATGAAATACAATACAATGCTAGATATATGTAAGTAATCAATGATAATTACAGTATGAAATATTTTATATACAGGGAAGATATAGAGAATAATACAGTGAACACCAGTGCACTCACTTCTAGCATTATTAATGAAACATGAAACCTTGATTGCATTCTTCTCTGCCACTTCCCCACTAGATAACCACAATCCTATACTTGTGATTACATTCTCATAGGTGTCTTTATAACTTTACTAAAAATGATGGATAGAAAATTGTTTGGATGTTTTTAAACAAGATATATGTGTTATTCTATAACTTCATTTTTTGCCTCAAAATTATATTTGTGAGGTTTATCTTTGTTCTTCTTAACTCTAGTTTGTATCATTTTCATAACTTTTTTACTCATTCTCTTGATGCTGAATGTTTAGGTTGTTTCAAGTTTTTTTCCCCCCTACTACAATTAATGCTGCAATCACAATAGTTTCTGTGTGCCTCTGTTTTTCTCATTTCTAAAATAAAAATCAAAGCATCTTCTCCATCTATATCATAGTATTGCTTACAATGACACAATTTTTAGAGCATTTTCCAGTTTACAAAATGCCTTTAAGTTGACTATAGCCTCCCACTGATGGAGAGCAGACTCACACTAGGGTTTTCTGGGTCCCAAACCAAGGCTCATTACAGTACATCTTGCTGTAAAAGCTCTTTATAAACTCCAAAGACGTTCATCATTATGAAATAGCATCATCATTGCTAAAAAGTACCTTTTGAAGTAGCTCAAAGCCTACTTATTCTTTCTGCTTATCTTTCAAATAGGGTTTCAGATTCCACAGCTGAAATTTCCCAAACCAAAGTCTTGCAACAAATTCAATTTTCCATCCTGAGGTAAAAAATAATTCCTTGCAGTAATCTTGGCATTTGCTGCCTGGTCAATGTGGCTTTTTAGTGAGTTTCTCTATAATCAAGATTTCCATGGATTTTTTTTAGTTAAATTTTCCCAACTATAAAATTAGTACAACATTGTTACATAAAGATTTGGAAACTGTAAATGTGGAAAGAAGAAAAACTCACCAGAAACAAGTACTGTTATCATTTTGGCACATTTCTTTACAATTTTTGTTTTCAACATGTTTATATTGTTGGGCTCATGCCGTTGATCCAGTTTTGTACCCTGCATTTCCCACTTCACATTATAACATAAATTTTCCCACTATGGACTTCTAGTGGCCAAAATTTACCCAGAAAGGAGTCTGTGTCTCCAAGGCAGCTATTTTTTGAAAGAAAAAAACTCTGTTCACAAGGTTATAGGAAAAATGTCCCTTTTGTGGTTTAGGCTGCTCCTGAGTAACTCTTTATTTAATGTACAAATAAACTTTTGTTTTCTGTCCTAGTTTGGTTTCCATAAAGACAATGGTGGGAGTAAATAAAGTATGTAAAAAGCGTGTGTTTATATCTACATTTATATGTCATCTGTGTATGTAGGTATGTGGATAAATACATGTTTTTATAACTGAATGTTTATGCATATATATATGTATGCATTTACATATATGCACATATGCTCACACACAGAGATGCAAAACCCTTTAGGGAAGAAGTTGCAATAAGAAAAACAAAAAATAGCACATTACTATTATTTTACATTTTGTAAAGAATCAACTCGACTTTATTCTGATTCTATGTTATGATCTTAATCTCAAGATTCTCCCGGGAAAGTAGTGAAATAATTATTAATGACAGCTTGTGGTATAAGTTAATTTGTTGTTGTAGGAACTAATTATCCATTCCAGGTGTTCTCCATCAGTATAACAAGACAACCTGTAACGATAGACTGTTTTGTTTATGATGAAGCTAATTAAAACTAATTAACCAGATTTGAGTTTACAATACAACTAATTACAAGTAATTAAGATACACTAGATTTGTAGTATGCATAGAACAACTACTTTAAAACCAGAATCTAGTTTCCACAGATTCAATGAACATGTTTGTAATATAAGTAGAAATCAAATCAAGAAATCTGCCAAGGAAAATTTTTAAAAGAATAATCCAATGTCAACTTTATAAAAAGTTACCTATGGAATGTTACCTAATATTTTAATTCATAAAATGCAAGGGCATGAATTTCTCCAGGCAAGGTACAACATACAGAGGAGTCAATTAGCTGTAAAGTTATGGAATAGATTATTTTTGAAAGTGTTGAAATGCTTTTGAACATCATAGTGAATAATATTGAGAGACATTCTCCAATTACCTGAATTCACTGTAGCCTCTCTTCCTGACTCTAGAGTGTGTAAAAACTTCACCCCTGTTTCCTCAGAGGTGGTGGAAAATGTATTTTGATTCCAGGCTGGGATTCTATGCAGTGTCTGACAGGCTGGTCTAACAGAGAATCATTCTCCTTGTTGAGGCCGGTGGGTGACCAGCCCAGTCTGTCTCTGGATTGTTTCACAAGGATGAGCTGGGAGATACAGCAATTGTTGCTTTCTTACTCAGAGTTCTGCCTGGCCCACATTGGGACTGTTCAATAATAGAGAAATAACATTTGCAGTTATTCCATTTGGGTGTCCTTAGAAAACCCTACTTTGGCGGCTATTGCAAGAGGCAATGAGAGTCTGGATTAAGTCAGTGGCTATGAAAATGAAGAAAAGGGGAGGAGTTGGATGAGGTTATATGTTTGTAAAATAGAAAGGCTTTGGCAATATTTGGATGTGGGTTGTACTGTGCATGTCTTGTACAGCACTTTAAAATCCATTGCCTTCCCCTATTCCAACAAGGGCCTTGACAATGAGGTCCTCTCATGTTTTACATAGCTTCATCAATTTCAAACTGACAATACTCTCAGGCTGAAATCGTGTGCTTCTTCCTTCCTGCCCTGGGGCTTCTGTACCCTTGAGGATGTGCTTGGAATGCAGTAGTCATAACAGAAGAATATTGGGCGTAAATGCCCCCTGGGGCAACCAAAGGAGCCGAGAGCCACAGACACATGCTTCTTTTCCCTTTTCCTGGTGGGAAGCCTGGAGATACATTTGATATGATGATTGAGCACCCAGTAGCCTGTAGTGTTGGCAGACCTGATATCACATCCTTGTAGTGGTCTCCTTCCTTTCCTGTTTTATTCTCCTGTTCCTCATTTCTGACGTCTAGGATCCCACTATCAAACAAACCATTTGAATGTAAGTCATTTTCTCTGGTTTTATTTTGGTATAACCCAGGAAAGAAAGATGGGCTTATGAAGAGGAATGAATGGAAAATCATGGATGAGAGGCAAGCCGATGAGTTCAATTTGAGTTACACTGAGTTTGAGGCAGCAGATGGGACTCTGGTCACACAAAGTCTAGTTAGCATATCAGTGGTATTGCTAGCCAGAGCTTTCCTTAGATTGGAACTCAGTTTTCTTAGCTCCTAATTTTAGCTACTGATACATGCAATGATGGTTCTTCAGGTGCTTTCATTTCTCCAGGGGTAGCAGTCTGTATTAGTTATATATATTTCTGCATAACAAATTACCCCCAGACTTAGAAACTTAAAACGACAAACATTTATGATCTTGCATAGTATCTGAGGGTCAGGAATTCAGAAGTGGCTTTAGCTGAGTGATTCTGGTTCAGGGTTGCTCATGAGGTCGCAGTCAAGCTGTTGGCTGGGGCTGCTGTGTATAAAAAATTGGGAGGTTTGCTTCTAGCTTACTGCTCATGTTGCTGTTTACAGGAAGCTTTAGTTCTTCACCACATGGGCCTCCTGTTCACAGCTTGGCTTCTCACAGAGTGAATGATCTCAGACAGATCTATTGGGAAAGAGAGAGCACCCAAAGGCAGGAAAGACAACCCAAATGCCATGATTTTTTATTAAACTTAGAAATGACTTATCATCACTTCTGCCATATCCTATTGATCACACAGACAACCTTGGTACAATCCAGGAGTAGGACTATTCAAGGGTATGAATATGGGATGTAGAGATCATTGAAGGTCATCTTGCAGCATGGTAACCACACAGTCTTCATTTTCTTCTTTCAAATAGTTATTTATTGTATCGTATAAGTAAAGTATGCACATAGTAAAATGAACAACAACAAAAAAAATCAAACACTTTAGTAAAATTTAAAGAAGAATAAATCTCTTCCCAATGACTTACTTCTAGGTCCAGTCCTCATAGATAATCATTATTAACTGTTTGTTTGATTTTCTTCCTAGTGTTTAACGGCTATGTTTACTAACTATAAATAATATACTTTAATTTCTTAGTTTGTCAGAGATTTGTTCCTTATACACCTCCCACTTCTATTACCCTTCTACCTCCCAAATATGTTAGTTATATAATTATTTTTAATTCCTCTACTAGCTGCCTTCACAGTTTAAAGCATTTATGTAAACATGTTCTTGTTCATCATATATAAAATTATCTCTTGGCTTCACTATAAGATGAGAACTTAATAATACTTCCTTCTACTGCTCACCACACTTATGATTTCTATATCATTTGTCAGCTATGTCATTTCCTTTAATCTTATGGAAGTTAGTAATATTTACATTCTGTTCTGTAGGTATACTTGCTTTTCATTCTTTGACAAAGATTGACTCAAAAATTTAAAGCTATGAAACAACTTATGTGTATGTAATTATTTGAATTATGCTCCTATTGCAAACAAAGCAGTTGAACCAGTAAAGGTACTCAAAAATTTCAAGTGCTAAGGGCAAATCAATTCCTTTTTTTTTTTCAGAGCCAGTAGATTGCTCAAAATGTATCATATTTAGTTTGCATCATGTTTGCACAATGGCTTTCTTTTATAATATTTTATTTTTCCTGGTATTTATATCAACAACGTATTTTATTTAAACCAATATATTCACAATTTTAAAATTTCAGCATGTATTCATTATAATTTTTAAAAAATTTTATTAAATTTATTGGAGTGACATTGGTGGCCTAGTTTCCTTCTGTCACCACGTATTTGACTCTTTACCCTCTTTAATCTCTCACCACCCCTTTCCTCTCTGGTAACCACCATACTTTTGTCTGTGTTGATGAGATTTTTGTTTTTTGTTTTTGTATTTGTTTTGTTTATTCTTTTGTTGCTTTCTGTTTTACATCCCATGTATAAGTGATGTAAAACAGATAGTTTTTAATTCTTGACGTTTTCTGATTTATTTTGCTTAGCATGATATTCTCAAGATTCATCTGTGTTGTTGCAAATGGGAATATTTCATCTTTTCTTATGCCTGAGTAGTATTCCCCTGTATATACATACTACATCTTTTTTATCCAATCACCTATTGAAGGACACTTTAGTTGTTTCCATATCTTGGCCACCGTGAATAATGCTGCAATGAACATAGTGATATATATATTTTTATGGATAAATATTTTCAAAATTTTGAGGTGGATACCCAGAAGATACCCAGAAGAGATTGCTGGGTCATATGGTAATTCTATTCTAATTTTTTTGAGGCCTCTCCATATTGTTTTCCATAGTGGCTGAACCAATTTACATTCCCCACCAGCAGTGTGTAAAGGCTCCTTTTCCCCTACAATCTCTTCTATTCTTCTTATTAATTGTCTTGTTAGAATGATGATAGCCATTCTAACAGGTGTGAGGTGGTATCTCACTGTGGTTTTGATTTGCATTTCCCTAACAGTGAAGTCGAGCATCTCATCATATTGTAATAGCCCGCTGAAATGTGAAAGGGTTAAAGAATAATTAAAACCTGAAACTGGACAAAGGAAGTCCATAACTTAGGCCTAGTTTCTGGAACCCCTAACCACACTCTGTTAATCATGAAACTTGTAACAATGAGCTCACACGCTAACTGCCAATTTTAGCCTATGTAACCCTGCTTGCTTGCGTGGCATGAAAAATAATCAATTGTATATAAGCTGAAAATTACTGTTTGGCCATCGCCCATGGGAACATAGGCGGTCACCCATAGGAACATAACATTCTGACATAAGCTTTCTGCTTCTGTACTTCCCGCTTGCACACCTGGCCAGTGGGTTGACAGGTAGTGAATAGGAGAAA